>NC_081412.1:15515977-15886602 GCF_030272615.1 Cryptomeria japonica | reverse complement strand
TGAGCCGCATCCCAGGGGGTTCCCTTCCCAATAATCTGCCTCGCAACCCGATTGCTATGCGGTGAGGCTCCTCGGTCGCCTCGAAACTATCTGTGTATCGGACGCATCGTGGGATAAGGGGTTGGCAACGGTAGCCTCCCCAAGTGCGTCGGATGCTTGGACCATTCCGAGGCGGCCCTGAAGCCTCTTCCATCTAGCTGTTGGGGCCTTCTCGCCGAATCCCTCGCCTCGCACCCCGATTGCTATGCGGTGAGGCTCCTCGGCCGCCTTGGAACTATCCGTGTATCGGACGCATCGCGGGATAAGGGGTTGGCACTGGTAGTCGCACCAAATGCGTCTGATGCTTGGACCATTCTGAGGCGGCCCTGTAGCCTCTTCCGTCTAGCCAAGGAGCATCCGACGTGTCGGAAGGGAACCCCCTGGGATGTGGCTCAAGCAGTGCCCAAAGGGACTGGAATGCGGAATCACATCGAGAGACCCAAATGCTATACGAGGGCTCAAATCAAATTATCGATTTGGACACGACATGGACGCATCGGAATGACTACCTTTGCCGAACCACTCTCGTAATTGCATCCATACCGAAACCAATAGGCATTTCTGTTAGAGCCCTCGCATAGCATTCGGGAATCTCGCATGCCCCTCTAAATCGATCAATGTTGGCGCTCAATGAAAATCCAAGCGCTACCACCGTTCGAGCACCAGCATTGGTCGAGTTAGAGGGGCACGGGGGAGAATGCTCCAGTCAACACCTCCCCTATATAAGTTATTTGTCCGATTCTTGCACAACCGTAGTCTGCATCATCGAATCGAACAACGGTCCCAGATTCCGACTTCTGTTCTGTAGAGACCCAAAAGCTAGATGGAGGCTTGCAAGAAAGAGAGTCGGCGCATAGCAATCGGGTTTCTCGAACGTTTAGGGACCGAGCTCACTTGTGGATAGGGCAAAATCCGCTAAGCAACCCAAAAGCTAGACGGGGGCTTGAATCAAATCGCCTAGGCGGCCACAACAAGGACGTGTTGGATCGACTACCAGTGCCAAACCATTCAGCAAGATGAGTCTGTGTCGAGGCTGGATAGAGATTCTCAGAGAGCACCTGCATAGCATTTAGGAGACCTATCGCGTCCCTCACACTCGACAAATGGTGGTGCACGTTTATAAATCCGAGCGATCCAACCCTTTCAAGCACCAACATTAGTCGAGATAGAGGGGCACGGGGGGAGCTGCGTGAGACAACACAGTCCCCTATATAAGTTATTTGTCTGATTCTCACACATCCAAAGAATGTGTGTGTGTGTGTGCGTGCGTGCGTGTGTGTGTGTGTGTGTGTGTGTGTGTGTGTGTGTGTGTGTGTGTGTGTGTGTGTGTGTGTGTGTGTGTGTGTGTGTGTGTGTGTGTGTGTGTGTGTGTGTGTGTGTGTGTGTGTGTGTGTGTGTGTGTGTGTGTGTGTGTGTGTGTGTGTGTGTGTGATTTTAGAATTGTATTCATAATCAATTTAATTTATAGTTAAGATTGATTTTGTGACTCTATTTAGTTAATGTGGATATATTGATTTTAGATATAAATGTTACACACACACACACACACACATACATACATAAATTAATTTGCGAGGTCAAATGCATTAAGTATGGATAATATTTTGTCCTAATCAGAGAGATATTAGTTTAATTAATGGAAAGGGAGTTTTATTCATAGGAAATACTTGTTCTTGAATACTATCAATTTATCCTTTTACTAGCATAATAAAGAAAGAATGTGGAAGAGTAACTATGACTAGTTGTAATGCTTAATGTATTTGATTTTAATATGATTTTCATTTTGAATGGGTAAGAATAATGAAAATGTGGTATTTGTTTTGTGAGCTATTGATGTATAGATTTTGGCATTGAATAATGTTCATTTTATGGTTGGAATGTATCTTGTTGTTTGACTTATGTGATCGTAATCGAGTCTTGGTCTTTCAGTTCTTGTGGGGTATTCTTCCAGTTAAAAGGTTTTATATTTTTGTTCCAGAGGCGAGGGAAGGGTAATTATGGTTTTCTCTTGTGAGGTCATGTTCTTTTTTTGGAATTAGTTGCCAGTCTGAATGTTAGTTTGGGAGCTAGATGATGATTCCTAGCACTTCCTATATCCTTCTAGAGCTTCATTTATTTAATCTACCAAGAGGGTAATGCCTTGCTATGGTATCTCAGTGTGTTTCTTCATTGTGTTTTCCTTTTGGATCTTGATTTTTGATTCCTAGGTGCATTAATGGAAGAGTGGCTTTCATTTGGGGTCGGGACCCAAATTGGTCGCCAGGGTAACCCAATGGAAGTTTGTTAATAAGTGATAATATAATATAATAAACTTGGGCATGGGTAGTTAGTTCACACTTAAAAAGATAATTACTTTGGATGCCTCTCTTACTCCTGAATACTCGTTTAGGTTTGGGGTTAGACGAGAAGGCCTGGAATGGCGTCCACCAATCTTGTCTCCACGAGAGGTTGGTGTGGTCCACTAGAGTTTTATGGGGGTCGCAGGTCGGGAGAGGTTACTAGGGTAACCCAGGATGGAGATCGGGACCTAGTGAAGACCTGCTAGGGTAACCCATGACAGCCTAGTGATGACACTCTTCCCAGTTGCTTATCTAGTGGTTTTCTTGGTTATTCTTCTATGTTTTTTGAGCATCTAGAATCTCGTGTATTAGTTATTGTTCTTGAGTATTTCTTCTTTCAGCTCGTTGTTCCCTTATTTTGGTAATCTTGAGAATCCTTGTTCTTGACTGGCATATTTTAGTGTTGCATCCATGTAAGCCTTGATTATGTTATTGCTTCATGACTATTACGTCTCATGTCTCTGAGGTCTAACCAATACCTCCTAGAATGGGGGATGGACCTTATGGTACCACACGGATGGGTGGAGTACTTTTCACACCCATTGGGTTTGCTACAAGATCTTTCATGTTCATGATGAAGGTTGATGACCTATCTTGCACTCCAATTAGTGAGTTTTAGACATCCTTGTATTAGAAAATTGTATCCATTAAGATATCGTGTAATGTAATTAGGATCACTTGTATATTCATGGTTATGTAATCTGAACCATGCTCCTTGAGCAAGACTATGTAATATTATTTGTAAAAGGATTTCCTTCCTTCATGTATATTTGAATATTATTATATGTGTAGTTTCGTTGTGAGGCTTTAAGGATACTCAAATGATGCTCATGTTGATGTATATTATATCCTTTTTCTCGTGTGCTCATGATGATCATTGTAATGTATAGAATATTTCTTCATTTAAAAAAATATTATTTGCATTTTATTGTGTATTATTGCATTGTCCTCTGGGCCTCATAGCACAGGGTGTGACAGAGAGAGGGGTCAAGGCCAGACTTGCCTACTCCAAGGACAACATTGGTAGGCGAGATGAAATGGGAGGTGCTCGAGGGTTCAAAATTCAAGAGGATATCAATTAGAGGAGTATTGGGGTCATGTGCTCTCTTAATATCAAAGAATTGTTCATCTTTAGTATCATCCAACACTTTAGATTTAGACCAAGAGCTCTTGGAGGGACACTTGGGCATCAACCCCTTCTTTGGAAGCACTCCAATCACATCCTTGCAGGAGGTCAATTTGGTCATGACTCCCCCCACATCCTTGACAGAGGAGCCGTCTTGAACTTCCTTTCTGGGAATATTAGAATTATTATAAATCAATCTCTCAATCCTCTTCCTGACTGTATTGATATCTCTAATCTTCATCAGAGCCAATTGTCGAGCATTCAAGGTTCTATGTATGGGAGGAGCCCCATCATTTCGAGGACTGCGAGGGCTAGGAGTTCTATCGAGGGAGATGAGATGAGTAGGCAATGGATCAGAATTGAGGGAGGCAAGAGGTCCTGTAGCAAGAGATAGAGCAGGAGAAGCATCACATAAGCTAGAAACCTATGGGGAAACAACAATGGACAAGGGAGAATGCAAACCAACAAGGGGCATCAGATATAGGCTTCGACTTGTGTGGGGGTTTACGTTTAAGGAGCAAACAATTTTTTCTCACATGGCCTTCCATACGACAAAGAAAATTGGCATTTATATTGCCAAGAAATTTTAAGGTACATGAAACCATTTCACCATCTAAGTCAAATTCAATTTCACTAGGAAAATCCCTACCGGGATTAATAGATAACAAAACCCTAGCATCAAGATGTAGAAGAAGAGTAGGAGATTCATCCGTTTTCAATACTTTGCCTAGGTTTTTGAGAGCCTTAGGTAAAAACTGCCATAGATACGATAGGACATTATGTATGGATAACCATCTTGGGCAAGACAGAGCAACCTCAATACAGTTAGGCTCAGAGGACCACCCAATAGCCCTAAAACAACCATGCTCGATATTCCAGAACTGTTTTTTGACAACTTCCTTCTAGTGACTAGGATTATTAAAGAAAATAACAAACAATCCTCTTTGTATCATTCTACAGAATGAGAAGGCGAAACCAAACTTTTTAACCCAAATAGATTGTAACCACGAATTCAAAAAATTGTGGGAGGAAAGTTTGTTCAAATCCAAAGTAGCAAGAAAGATAGCACAATCCCTAAGTCTAATCTTTTCATCTGCTATAGCCTTGGACATATGAGAGTTCAACTTAATAGTGAGTTTAGTAGAGCTAGGGCACTTACCTCCTCTTTTGCCATCTGCGTCAATGGGAACCACGACTTGTGCATGATAAAAGCAGCATTTTATGGAGGCAAGGGCTTTTCTATTAGTGTGTCGTTGAAAGTTTTTCCACTCGACTCTGATGGCAAGCCTGAAGCATTATGAGATGCGATGCCATCTCCCGGGGAGTTATTGGTCATACAAGGGCCACTTCAATGGGCACGAGTGCAATGAATGCAGAACAATAAAGACCCCGACTAAAGGATAGAATGGCGAGGTCGAAAGGCCAGCCCGACACTCGAAACGAACAACCCTCGCTCGAGTGGGAATGTCCTTTCGACGAAGTTACAAAGCTCAAATTTATTGATCCATTTTCTGCCCTCTCCATTTTGATCTTAATAAAATTCTCAAATTTATTAAATCTCATATAACATAACATGTTAAACTTATTATTATAACCAACAACAAATTGAATGTAATACTTTCTTCCTTATAAAATACTTTCCTATTTCCACACAAATACGTTATCGTATTCATCAATCAAGAAAGAAAGAAAAAAAACAAAAAACCATCAAGACATATACAAGAAATGTTTTAAATTATTAACATCATTAACATGCCACCTATACAAGAAATATTTTAAATTATTAACATCATTAACATGCCACATATACAAGAATTAATCGATCTTCTAAAATTTTCAAACCCTTATGTAGCTAAGATTACGAGGTATATAAATAGAATACGCGCCCTTACTTTTGAACTCTTTCCTTGGTTTGCTTTTAATATTTTATTCCAAATCTTTTATTTTTCCCAAAAGTGTCAAAACCTGGTCACTTTTTATTTATTTATTATTTCATAAAGATAGTTGACTTTTGGACTTCTAGAATATGCCCCCGAAAATGACGAAGGCATTATTTAGAGCATAAGAGAAAATAAAGATGGTTGGAATATAACACTATTAAATGGTAGGAATCATGTAAGCATATGCCATTGGATTCTCTAAATGTAAAGCCTACACATTTCCAAATTCTTCATGGACCATATAATATTACCAAATATTGAAAACGACAGGAATTTATGAAACATGTGAGTAAAATTTAATGGTAAGGAGAAGGGAAGGGTTTCGATTTTGATTATGTAATTTTATAATTTTTAATTTTTTAACTAAAACAATACTTTTTACTATATGGAAAATTGGGAAGGATAATTTAATAGATAAACTTATTTTATGAATATTAAATTGAAATATGATAAATAAATATGGTGTTTTTATAGAAGATGATTTAGAGGTTCGTTAAATACAAATTAAACATTGTTTACTTCTAGATAATGAATACAATTTTTACATTTATGATGTGTGGGTTCTTATATGTGTATATTATTGGACCTATAATTAAAATTATGTATTTTTATTTGTTGAAATTAAAAATGGATTATATAATATTTGAAAATGTATTATAAGAGATAGAGTATGCATAATGTTCAATTTGATGAAGATCGAGTAGATTATGGTTGTAGAATTTTCAAATTAATTACAAGAAGATTTTGTTAAAGACATGAAATTTTCACAATCCATGACAATAGATTGAATGTTTTGGATTTAAACTCGCATAGTCAATTCCATAAACGTTCAAAGATGATTTAGTTCCAAAACACAAGGGAATGAAATGTCACTTTGCTAGTTGCTAAAGAAATGTGTTCTAACAATGTCAAAGGTATGTATTGTTGCACAGGGTCAAGGTATACTAAAGTTACTCACTTAGGGGATGTTTGATCCAATTTCAACCACATATGTAGGTTGATCTCATATAGCTATATACAATCTACATGCTCATCTCCACTCAATGCATGTTGTGCATTCCTAACACAACCAAGATGATTGTAGCTACAACTCAATTCCATGTGTAGACGTATAAATCTGACCACTTTCCTAAATAAATATTTAATATTTATTTTAACCCTATTCCTCTTATTAATTAAATTCTATTTAATTAATTTCTTCATTTTCATCTATTTGATTAAATAAATTGCTCAATTTATTTAATTAAATTCACCTAAACCTTTTCTAGCCTTTAATTAAATAAATCACTTTATTTAATTAATTCCCCCTTTCTCTCTTTTTAATTAAATTTACATTTAATTAAATTGATCCTTGCAAATAAATTAATCTAATTAATTTTTTTAAATCCCCCCACTTGTATTTATGCAAGTTGCATCTATTTTAGTTGAAATAAAGTAATTTTATTTTAATTAAAATCATTTTCCCTCCACTTGCATTTTCCTACATCTCCCACTTGTTTCCTAAACCCCTTCTAGATTTTTCTAATCACTTCCAATTTAGCCTAATTTATCTCCTAATTATTGTCACATTCCTAAGCAAAGAGAAGTCACTTCTCAAAGCCTCCAAAGTCTTTGAAATGCATTAAAGGCTTTATGTCTTCGACAAGTTAACCCTCGAAGTCTTCCTAACCATTAATGGTTAACTCAACCTTCTTGCATGATTAGAGACTTTCTCTCTAACTTAACCCTCATCCAACCCAAGGGTCTCATCAAGCACTCATGGCTTTAACCTTAGTTATCCCTTTAACCCTTGCACAAGAGTTTACCCCTTGGGTAAAAGTTTCATCCATTAGATAACCCTAACCTAACCTTAACCCTTACTTCCTAGGGTAACCTTCATGTCTTCTCAAGCATTTAATGCTTCTTACATCTCCTCTCAAGCAAACTCTTGTTGACAATTATCACCATTTCATTGGTGAAAATTATAAACATGGATTGATTAACTTCCAATCCTAGCCCTTGTTAAGATTATTCAATCTTAACCCTCCATTGCCCTATTTTCCCTATAAATAGAGCTCGCATTCCTCATTTTCATAATCTCCAAGTTTTCATGCATTTACATTTTAGCCTAAATTACTAAACATTTAGTCTCTCTTTGTTAAATCATCATAATAGCATTTAGAAGCATTTAAATATATCATAGAATATTCATGCTAGGATAGTATATCATTTGCTACGATAATTTGCTAATCTTTTATCATATCATCATCTTTATGCTAGCTTAATCGTCATAGTTTCAATATCATACATCTTAGAATGCATTCATGCATATAAATTAAACATCACTCGTTCTTGGAGTTGTCATTCCTAAGTCACTTTGCTCAGTGATCTGAGAGCAAAACATTGACTTTAGGGATCATGTGAGATAGAGAACAAACACCCTTTGGAAAGTTGAATTCATTGAATCAGTTCATATACTTGCACCAAGAGTCTCATTGGTGTGTGGGTATTCTGGGTTTGATTTATTCATTTTCATCACCACATTTCTCCGCATGCATTTCTGGCGCCCACCGTGGGGCTCATCCCCATAAATAACATCATTTTTTTGTGCAAGACAAGGATTACAAGCACGTTAGAATACCTTTTTAGCACGTCTGGAGTATACTTTAGCGCATCTGTGGCAAACAGTAGCACCTTCATCGCACTGTTTAGTGCATAGGAGCCTTTTTGTAGTGCTTTTAAGCTTACTTTTAGCGCATAAAACTTTCTATTTCTTTCTTGTGCATCAAGGTATCAACATAGTGCATTAGGAAATCTGTGTAGCGCGTAGGAGTCATACTTTTGCGCTTTTGTACCTTTCTGTAGCAAATCTGTGCAGAAGTCCAGCGCATGACTCTGGCAGAAAGAAGGGATCATTTGTAACAGAGTTACAAAATTAGGCTTGTATAAGCTCACCTAAGGTCTTAATTTTTCACTAACTTTGTTTTGTTGCAGGTTACTAATCATTTCTTGCATATGGGAGGAGTTAGATTTAGGCATTTGATTGTTTTTATTCCTAGATTTTTCAAGTTGGTTTAAGAGAATTCATTTCCCGTTGGTTAAAAAGAACCTCATCATTTCTTTAGTGCTTAAAACAAAACCTCACTTTTATTTTTGCAAAAGGTTAAAAAGAACTACAAACAAACCTTTATTTTGCAAAGTTAAAAAGGATCTCACTTTCTTTTTGGTGCAAAGTTAAAAAGAACCTCGTCATTTCTTTAGTGCTTAAAACAAGACCTTACTTTTTATTTTTGCAAAAGGTTAAAAAGAACTACAAACAAACCTTTATTTTTTCAAAGTTAAAAAGGATCTCACTTTCATTTTGGTACAAAATAAAAAGAACTTCAGTGATGATTGGTTGCACGATTTTCATTTTGTTGACCAAATACACGATTTTATTTTGTTGACCAGGTTTATTTTCCAAAGTTTTTGAAACACACATTTTGCTATGAAAGGCTAAAAAGAACACCATGTTTGTTGGAGCAACATCTCCAAATAGATATTAGCAAATCATTGCCTTGAATTTAAAAAGAAAATTGTTTGCCTTGTCTCAAAAGTGGAAGGTATATGCTCTCCCCTTAATTGGGTGACCAAAAATCCAAACCACTCTTATGCTTTTATTTTACTTCAAGCATTTAAATCCTTTAGAAGGCCTGCCCTCCCGAGTTGCCCTTAGGGCGCCATTAATGGCTGGTGAGAGGGGAACGACCTAAGTGGGAAATGACTTTATCGCCACGTGTTCCAACCCACTATAATCAAATGTGGAGGCTGACAAAATTCCCCTTCAACAGTTTTGCTCAGTGATTAGTCTTCCCCCAATATATTTAAGATACGTAAAGCCTTTGTTCTAAAGGTTGGGAAGCCTCCCGAGGGATTTTATCACTGAAGATCGAACAGAAGCCTGATTAAAAACCTTAGCATTAGAAACTTTGAACCGAGTCAGTCGCCAAACATTGGCAATATCATAGTGCAAGGGTGGGTAAGAATCCACCCCCAAGATCACTCACCATATATCTCCCAAGATAACTACTCAATTGTGAAGCAATTACCTTTGGGTTAATTTATGGCAAAAGGGAAAAAAGTGGGCGCCCCCTAGGGGGTGACAAGGTTGTTTGAGCTGACGAAGTATCGAGACTAGTGGATAATGATATTGTTGATGACCTTTGAATAAAGAGTCTGCTTGATCTTTATTTTTGTAATCCAAACCAGTGAAAACATCGAGGATTTGAAATCATCCTCAAAAGAACATACACTACTTGTTTAGCATAGACAAAATTGTTATCTCTTCTATATGTTGTGTTTTCAAGTCATTTTCAAAAAATCATCATATCACAGGTGTTATTTTTCAACATCACAGCAAAAGCATCAAACAAAGAAATCAAGACAAGTAGCGCGTAGGAGCAACAGCCTAGCGCGTCGCAAACATCCAGTAGCGCATCTACATCAAAACTTAGTGCTTCCATCACTCAACCTAGAGCATAATCAGTATCATACTGGTAAAAATTTAGGTAGCGCTTATCAACATCATTATAGTGCATTCAAGCATCAACCTAGAGCATTCAAGATATATTATAGTGCTTTCATATAAAAAAAATAGTGCGTAACCAGGACATATTAGTGCATAACCTATCCAGCCAATTTATTATCAAACTGTCTAAAATAACGCATGAGAAAGGCAGCATAGCACATAGTGAACATTTTGTAGTACTTTGAGAACCATCTTTAGTGCATCAGGTCTCTGTCTTAGCACATGATCGATATTAGGAAAAAACAAAGAGCAAATCAGTCACTTTGGGAAATTTTTATCAACAGTTTCAAATACCCTTTCAGGTCCTTTAGCAAATCCAACAATAAAACTTCAAATCCCATCATCAATGAGAAAATTTCCAAATCCAACAAGGCACTCTTAGAAGAAGTTTCCAAAACATTAACTAGCTTGAGGTTAGACTTCATCCAACAAAATTAAGGAGTATTAGAACAGTGATCAAAGTTTCACCATCTAGTGCATCCTATTAAAATAAATACCTAGTTTCATCTTTAAGTTGTCAAATCAAGTTTTCATAGTGGGAGATTTTATCCATATCATTTGACACACTTTATCATGGAGGCGAATCAAACTAAACCTCTACTTGATAAAGTAAACTTGAGTTTTCAAACAAAGTGTCCAACATCCAACATCAAACATCAACATCAACATCAACATCAACCTTTGATCATTCGTGTATGACCACTCCTCATATTTTGAGAAGAAAAGGTCTTCATCAAAAGACTGAGTTGAAAAAGAGACAACCTAGTTCTAAGACACTTTTTAAAAAGAATAAATTTCTGTATATCAATCATCAACTCTTTGCATCACATCGCGCATTCTTGCATCACATGCGATTATATATCCAAGGGAAAACAAATGAGTTTGACAAGGAGCCTTTGAGAAGTAGGGCTTACATTCAGAAAGCGACATTCAACCAATGTCTAAATCATGGAGGAAGGATTAACCCCGCTTTGTTCCCAAAGTTCCTTATCACTTATAATGAAGCTCGACCTGAGCCACCAACTTCACCAAGAACCCCAATAGAAGAAGAAGAATTAATCATAATAGAAATATATTAATGCCCATTGTCACTCGATCTCAGAGAAATAAGCAGAAGGAATCACAACTAGAATCAAGTATGGGTCGTAGATTGTCCAATCCTTTTGATGAGTATGTAAACATGGGAGAAACAGAGATCACCGAAGAACTTCTCCAAGAATGTCAAGAAAACGCAGCTTTCCAAAAAATTATCGAAATACTTATAGAAGCAAACAAGGAAAAATATCTACTCATGCTAACTAGCAAAGGAGTCAACATTCCTAAAGATTTTGATACAAAAAACTTGAGGAATATAGATGAGAGAATTTCAAGAACAAGATCAAGAAATTATGCCTATCAAGAACAACGAAGAGAAGAAGAGACAGACGATCTAGAAAACATAAGCAACCAAGATCGTACCCATGAACAAGACCATGCCCACAATCGGGACAATCTTAATGAACGAGGGGAAGCTCCCCCTCAGAGGACAAACACACCCATGGCTACTCTTGCACAACAACTCCAAACACTACAAAGCCAAATGCAGGACATGCAACAAGGAACTACAATATGATACTCCTTGGACAAAATATGTCCTTATCCTTTTGATAGGAGATTGAACATGGTACCTTTCCACCAAATTCAAATATGCCAAAGTAGGACAAATACAATGGTAAAAGTGATCCTTGTGATCACGTTCGGGAATTTTGTACCATGAGCCTAGAGTTTGCTCATGATGACACATACTTCATGAGATTGTTCCCAAAAAGTTTGGGAGGGAAAACAATGGAGTGGTTTTCTAAACTTACACCTCCCATCAGATCATCTGATGAGTTGGTAAACAAATTCATAACACAATACTCCCAAAACATTCAACATGAAATCACCATGTTGTATGTGTGTAACACAAAACAAAAGAGCAATGAAACATTCGTGGTGTTTCTACAATGATGGAGGCGCATGGTTTCGAGATATCCTCAAGATGTGCCTGAAAAGGAAAATATGGAAATCTTCATCGACAATCTGAATAGTGAGATGAGTTATCAACTCAAACTCCAATGCATACCATATTTTTTCAAATTGATAGAAAACAGAATCCAAGTGGAGGAAGCTTGCATCAAGAAATGAACATTGAAATTCCTTTAAAGAAGGTTTTAATTTGTCAAACACTAATGCCTTTAATAATCAAAACAATAACAACACTTTGGACAAATCCAAATTTTGGACAAGGAACAAAAACACTATTAATGATGGGGTAGTTGATGCCAACAATGTGAAGTCTAAACAACTAGTGTTGACTTTATCAGGCAACCCACCATCCCATAATGATCAAAAAAGTACTAATCAAGGCACTAATAATTATCCACAGAATACCAATCAAGGAACTTCAACATCAAACACCAAAAAAAATCAAGGCAACACCACTAACCAAGGTAACAACACTAACCAAGTCAACAACATTAACCAAGGGAACAACACAAACCAGAGAGGCAACACCAATACTTTCCCATATCGATGCATCTACATGTCATTAGGAAAAACCTTAGAATCGGCATTTTGAGAACTCTTGGCGAATAAGATCATCACATTGCTAGCCACAAGCAACTTTGAACCCCAAGTCAAACCCGCTTGGTGGAATGACTCACATTATTATGATTTTCATCGAAACAAAGGACATAACACAAATGATTGTATGAGGCTGAAGAACATAGTTTAGGACATGATTGACAGGGGGGATCTAATAGTTGATGGTCACAAAACGAATGACAACCATGAAGCCTTAAAAAATCCTCTTCCAAATTATGACAAGGGAGGAGCATCAACATCAAACAACACCAAGGGGGCCCGTATTAATCACCTATATGAGAACACCGTCAATCACATATCGACCTGTGACAATCAAGTTAATGTCATAAAAATAAAGGATAAACAAGAACATGCGTCGATAAATGTGACAACCAGAGAGCAAAAATATGTCTTGAAAGGGAACACATCAACAACCCTCCCCAAGACTTAGTATAACTTAGTTGATCAACTACGGAGAACTCCCGCTCAGATATCCATACTTGAGTTACTCAAACTCTCGCCAAAACACAAGGATATATTGGATCAAGCACTTATAGAAACAAATGTTCTGAATGATCTAGACACTAATTGATTCCAAGCCATGGTGGCTCATATGGCAAGGCTGCATAACACATCCTTTTCCGAACATGATGATATCTCCTTGAATTATCTGCATAACACCCCACTCCATATAGAAGTCTTAGTCTATAAACATCGAGTAAAAAGAGTGTTAATAGATGGAGGAGCTGGTCTCAATATCTGTACTTTAAAGCTTATATGTGCATTGGTCTTCTTTGAGCAATCTATTGATCTGAAAAAAGATCACCATCAAAGCCTATGATGATGAAGAGAGGTCATTCGAAGGAACGGTAATATTACCTATTCAGGTAGGTCCTATACAAAAAGACACCATGTGCCAAGTCTTGGACATAGACTTGACATACAATATACTATTGGGTCGTTTGTGGATCCATGAAATGCAAGCGGTGCCTTCCACATACCATCAATGTATCAAGTTCCCTTACAGTGGACAAGAAATTTCCATATCTGTAGATAATAACCCCTTTCGGTATTGCAACGCTATAGGGGAAGTTCAAGATAGCCTCGTTCCACATAATAGGGAGGCCCAAGGTTCCTCAACATCCAATCATCATCAAGAAGAAGTCAAGTCTCTATCCATAGAATTTAAGCAAAAAATGAAAATTAAGGACCAAGGCATGTGGGAATACTCTTTTCAACCCCTATGTCTATCAAAATTGCCAACATCGCCAAAATCTTATGGACAACCTTCCACATCAACACATCAGGAAACACATCCCATCACCAAGTTTGATGGTAAATTTATCTAGCTGTGCACACTGGTCGATGAATCAGAAGAGAAATACGTCCTTAGTTGGCTATACAAGGATGAAGAAGAAGTCAGAGTTGCTACCATAGAAGTGGCAGTACCAACAAAATAGTAAGGAAATGGGTTCCAGATCATGCAATAGATAGGATACAACGGCAAAGGACCTATTGGCAAGTGCCAAGAAGGCATTATAGAACCCTTACAACCTCCTTCACAATTTACAAGAGACAAAACAGGACTTGGGTATGGACAACATGTGCCGCCTATGCAGAAGCAAAATCACCAGCAAAAACCTCACTGGAGAGCAAAGAAAAAATATAATGGAAACTAATGGCAAGGAGCACTACACGAAGCAACAAAAATGACAAGGAAAGAGCAAGAACATCAAGAAAATGAGAAACGACAAGAAGAACTGGCCATTAAAAGGGAGGAAGCCTCTTATAAGAAAGTGCATCATGTGCAAGAACCTGATCGAACCAAGGTGGAGCCACAACCCAAAGAAATTATTACTTGTTGAAGGGAAACAGTGTATGAATAAATGCAAAGAGTACAAGAAAGCTCTGATCCCAAATCAGAAAAAGCTACAAAACTGGTGTCAATTGTCAAAGATCTTTTCTCACCATATAACATACCTATCAAAAGCAGCAAGATAACCTGGGACAGTAATTCTAAAACCGATTCTAATGAATATGAGTGGGGTAGTTGTTCATATGTTACTAAGGACATTGAGGTAGATACCATCCACTCATACACATCCCTTTCTTAGGAGGGACAAGGCTCAGAATCTCGACCGCTTGAATTTGGACCATGACATATCTACAAGGCTAGTGAGAACGAGCAACAACAATATGAACAAGGCAACATCGAAGATAATACCATTGAAGACCTTAAAAATATCATAGACCTCACCAATATCCCAAACAACTATAACGATGACTCTATCATGACACTTACCACAACTGATCTTAACCCACCAAAAGACTTCTTATCACTCATATATCTTGATCTCATAGACTGGGAAGAACCCAAACATCACGATACACCAATATTCCCAGATGATGAATCCATTGTCCAATACCTATGTTCAGTCAACCCAAAAACATGCTCTACCAATGAACAAAATAACGATATCTGCAATCAAGGGAGTGCCAAGTCTCTCAGTCGTAAAAATTAAATAAACAAGGGATCTAATGGTGAAAACCAGTCAATTGTAGTATTAGATCACAAAAAAGTAAAAACAAAGGACGGATCTGCAGGTAAAAACCTTTTTAAGGCACCTAATGATGGGAGACTTGATACTCTTCCTGAACATTATCAAGAAAGGTCACCAATATTGATTGAGCCAACTCAATCAATACACATCGGTATTGAAGCAGCATTCAAAACCATACATCTAGCAGAATCACTCATAGAAGAGGAACAACAAGATTTTATCAAACGTCAAGGAAAATCAAATCAATTTTTCTTGGTCTTATGCTGACAAATTAAGAAAGATGAATCTACATGTGTCATTATTGTCAAAGCAAAACTAAAGATGTTATTAGATGTAGGATTCATTCGACCTATAGACTCTATTGAATGGATCTAAAACATTGTACCAATTTCAAAACCTGACAGAAGCATCAGAATATGCATGAATTTTAGATACGTCAACAAGGCATGTCCGAAGGATGGCTTTCCTTTACCCAACATTGACATAATTATGGATCTAACAACAGGCCACACCATGTTATCATTAGTGGATAATTTCTCTGGCTATAATCAAATCAGGATAGCCCCAGAAGATCAAGATAAAACTGTGTTCACCTATCCATGGGGAACGTATTGTTGGAACGTCATGCCTTTTGGCTTGAAAAATGCTAGGGCAAATTATCAAAGAGCCATGAAAACAATCTTTCACGATATGATGCATACCTTCATGGAGGACTATGTGGATGATTTGTTGGCTAAATCATTCACCCAAGCGGAACATCTGGGCATACTAGATAAAATATTTCAAAGATTGGAGCAATTCAAGGTCAGACTAAACCCTATGAAGTGTGTCTTTGGGGTCACATCAGGCAAACTATTGGGCTACATTGTATCATAAAAGGGCATTGAAGTAGATCCAGCAAAGGTACAAGCTATCATGGAAATGCCACCAACCAAGAATATTAGCCAACTCAGATCTCTGCAGGGATGACTGCAATCCATCAAATGATTTATAGCTCAACTGATAAATAAATTTCTCTCATTCAATCATTTACTTCATAAAAATATACCTTTTAGATGGGAAGACAAGTGTGTGGAATCATTTCACCAGCTCAAACAATATCTGATGAATCTGCAAGTTTTGGTGCCACCGATAGCAAGCAAACCCCTCATTCTCTATATATCAATAACAAAATTATCATTGGGGGCACTGCTAGCACAAGAAGATCTAACAAGAAAAGAAAGGGCTATTTATTACATCAACAGAACTTTGAATGGATATGAACTCAATTATACATTCATTGAGAAGGCTTGCTTAGCAGTGGTGTTTGCTTCTCAAAAGTCTTGACACTATATGCTAGCCCATACAATCAAATTGGCAGTAAAAATAGATCCTCTCAAGTATTTACTCAGCAAGGCAGCTCTCACAGGATGATTAGCTAAATGGATCATGATTTTGAGTGAGTTTGATATCCAGTGCATGGAACGTCAAGCTATCAAAGGACAAGTAATTACAGATCAACTGGCAGAAGCACCACTACTAGACCAACAACCACTACAGGTGGAATTTCCAAATATAGATTTACTCATTGTCACACCCAAGCAATGGACCTTGTACTTTGATGGATCCTATACACAACATGGATCGGGTGTCGGCATCCTTTTTGTCACTCTGGAAGGGCACACAATTCCAAGATCTTATCGACTGATGTTTTCATGCACCAACATTACTGAATATGAAGCCCTCGTAACAGGAATCAAAATGGTTGTGGAATGGAGAATCAGCAAATTAAGAGTCTATGGGGATTCTCAATTAATTATCAATTAGATCAACTATGAATATCTGACAAAGGATGATAAGATAACGCTTTACAAGAGAATGGTGCATGATTTCAAACAATACTTTGTGCACATTGCCTTTGAGAAAATCCCAAGATTGAACAATAGAGCTGTTAATGCAATGGCCACTAGCGCTTCACTGCTGCAAATTCTAGATAAACAGAGTCGTTACAAGTTCCTGGTAGAGAAATTGTTTTCCCCAGCCTATAACAATTCTGCATCCCAAGTCATCTATGCCCTAACTGGTTCGGGCTCCCATCTATATGGGACAATCTATGATTATCTCAAAAACAATACCCTCCCACTCGACCTATCTCACAACCAAAAACGCGGCTTCATCCAGCAAGCCACTCGCTATACCTTAACCGCTGACACACTTTACCACCAAGGTCTAGATGGTACTCTTCTTCGATGCCTCGATCGTAATGAATCTGACTCTTCCTTACACGAGCTTCACAAGAGTATATGTGGTACGCATTCAAGTAGTCCTAATCTCACCAATAAACTTATGAGAATGAGATATTACTGACCGACAATGGAGAGAGAGTCCTATCAATTTGCTAAGAAATTTCCTAAATGCCAAATTCACGACAATCTTATCCATGCACTAGCATGGGAGTTGCAATCATTCACCACATCTTGGCCTTTCTATCAATGGGGACTTGATTTGGTAGGAAAAAATCATCCTTCTTCTTCAAATGGGCATAAGTTCATTATCACGACAATAGAGTATTTCACCAAGTGGATTGAAGCAATCCCGATGACCGCTATAACTAGAAAATAAATCTCATCATTCATTCTCAACTATCTCATTTGCATATATGACATTCCCAGTTCTATCATCACAGACAACAAGCGTCCTTTCAAAAAATAAGATGTGTGAGAGCTATGTGAACGATTCAAAATCCAACATCGCTTCTCCACACCATACTACCCACAGAGTAATGGTCAAGCAGAGGCATCAAATAGAAGAATCTTGAAAATCCTCAAGAAAATAGTAAATGATGTAGGCAAGGATTGGCATGTACAACTCAATCCGACACTTTGGGCATACAAGACTAGTATCTGCACACCTATATGTGCTACACCATATTCATTGGTGTATGGTTTAGAAACAATTATACCTCTTGAGGTAGAAATCCCCTCTCTCTGAGTATCTTTGAAGGGTCTCATACCAAATGAGAAATATCGAGTAAACAGGTTGCATGAACTAGAGATTCTTGATGAAAAATGACAACATGCCTATAACCATCATAAATCATATCAACAGCGAATCTGCATAAGCTTTAATCACAAGGTCATCCCAAGGGCTTTCAAAGTCGATGATCTCATACTAAAGGAAAATCCCAGAAATCAACGAGATCAAGAAAAGAAAGGGAAGTTTGAGCCTAACTAGTTGGCTCCCTTTGTCATCATATCAGCCTACGGATCAGGAGTGTATCAGTTGTCAACTTCAGAAGGGCACGGGATCAACAAACCAAGCAACAACATCCATCTGAAGAAGTTCTACACTTGAGTCATCCAATGCACAGAAAAAGCAAAAAAGCAAAAAAAATAAATAGAAAAACAATAAAAAACAAATCAAAAAGTGCAATAAAAACAAGTGGTGAAAACCTGGCAACAGACGCTATCCGTGAGAGAACAACTTCTCTATCTATCAGTACTCATATCTTTGATTCATCTAGTCTTAGCTAATAAGGCATCACCAAAACACTTGTACATGCAACATTATCCCAGACACACTTAGCTTAGTCACTATCCTTGATTATCTAAAAAACATTTATTCATATAATATCCCACCATGGCTTGGTGATCAACGTACATATCCATATCGACGAGTGTCCATAACTAGAGGCAACATTCCTCTCACTTTAGAATTCGAACAACAAACAAGGATCACAACATACTAGAGAACCAATGTCAAAACTATTCATCAGGCTAGAAAACAGGATCATTTTCCAACTACATCTTTAACACACACATGGCGCATGATTTTCTGAATTATGATTTGTTTACATGTTGCATGAAGTTTTGACTGTTTGCATTTTTTATTTCCGAATCATTACATCTCCTGAGTTACTCAAGTATGCACTAAGCTAGACAAGCGACAAAGGAATCTAATCATTTTCTTTGGTTTTCTGTCTATGAGGCGATCATTCGTACAATGTAAATTTGTCTTGAGACATGATTGGAAACATATCATTGAAGATATTTTCCACTTTTCATATACAAATGGTTAATTATTGTCTCTTTTATGCAAGCAACACTCAGGTCGTCTTGGTTCAATTATACCTCGATGCTTGTGTCATCTTGCAATATCAAAATCTATGTAAGTTATACTCAGTTCATTATGGTTCAATTATACCATGATGTTTGTATTAACTTTCAACATATCAAAAGCTCAATGATGACAAAAGAGCATAAATAAGTGACTAAACAGGAATGACAATGACATAATTAACATGATCATTTAGTTGCATATCATTTTAAACGTGTATTTAGTTGCATATCATCTTAAAGTCGCATTTCATCTTGCATTAGTCTCATATCATTATCATTATCATACATCAATCATCATCAATAACACATCACATATGGATGAGAGAAAATCAATGCCATATATATATATATATATATATAATGGTCGAAATGTACAAGGGATATCATGTCTGTCAAAATACAACAAAATTATCAAAAACAATAGAGATGGGTCTCTCAAGTATGGTTATCTCCTGAGGCTGATAGTCTAACAGTAGATGTCCCAGCACCTGGATCTCCACCAGGTGGATCACATCAGGTAGACCTTGTAACTCCTATGCTCTCTGTCCTCGTATGACTGCAGTCGGATCGACTGGATGCCACTGTAGCATAGCTAGGAGCTTTGTGATCTCGAGGGACCACCTCCTCGTATAGATGTCTATAATACTCAATCTCCTTGGCCGAGTACTGTATCTCTCTCAGTGTGTCCCGAACTGGGGCACCAGTCATCGCTCTCTCCTACCTATCAGCAAGGGCCTCTATTCAACCCCAACGCTCTATCTCTGTATCCCACTTTGCGATAACCTGTGTAATCTAGCGTTGTTGTGCTAACACCTATGCCTGCAGCTGCTACATCGAAACCTGTTGCACTCTTATATGTGTATCATGTCGATGGTTGGGCACCTTGATCTGAATAGGTACTTATGTCATGGTCCTACCCACACCTATCCCTGTCCAAGGCACCGGTGGAGGTAGAACATCAAATATCCTCCTCTGGGCAGGTCGCCTATCATCCTCTATACCACCCACCGCAGCTAGAACCGCACCTACCCTACCAACCCCACCAACACCAAGCATGAGACCTCTCCCTCTATCTCCACCACCTCTCCCTCTATCTCCTCATTGTCCTCCTCCACCATCTCCACCTCCCTCTCCTACCTCCTCTCCCTCCTTATCTCTCCGTCTAGCTCCCCCTTGCCTTTATGGGTACTCATCCTCATCATCATCAAAAGTGGGAAACAGCTCTGTCGGATCATATATGCGTGCCAGTGCATGTGCCACGAAGTAGGCTGAAAACTCCTCTACCATCCTAGCATCAATAACCTCAACTCCATAATCCCAGATCTATCTTGCGAGCGACATATACTCCTCAACAACTGCTACACTATCTAGGGTAGGTCCCCACTCCGACAAATCATGTCGCCGATGAGCATATAAACAGGCTCCCTGTGGCATCCCCTATTGTCTACCATACTGTTGCTAAACACGGTTGTGCAAGAATCACTCAATAATAAAGGACGTCCACCACATCAGATACCTCAACATATATACATAGGGCATCTCTAGCCCGTCTCTGTCCACACCTCACAACCCATATATGGTCTCCAAATGACCGTATCGATATCATCCAGTGCCCTCCGCCAAAGCTCTAGTTTGCCCAGCTTACACTAGACAACTACACCTGTATACCCATAAACATAGGCCCGACCAACTAGCCTATCCCTGTCTGCAAGCGGTCTTGACATGGGAATATGCTCCCAAACCCACACTTGTAATAATTGTCATATGTAAAAATTCATTAATGTAATCAACTGGGAATGAAAGGGAAAAATCACAAATCCCTATCCTAATAGAATTGAAACAAATAGACAATGGAATAATGCAAAAGCAAGAAATAGGAATATAAAGTTTATCAATCAATTCTCCCTATTCCAAGACTGCATATAGCTTTCATTGCTCTTCTCCTCTTTGTGGTATGGTGGCTCTCAGATATCGCAATGGCAACTTGCAATTGACACAAAGATTCGAAGTTCGTGATTCAAAGTAATTGTGAGGGATTGAATGCTCAATTTATAGATTATTGGAGAAGATTTATTGAAAGGTGGAACAAATTGATCAAGAGGTGGAACTCTGGTGAGCTCACATGATGATTGATAGTTGAATTGTTGATTTCGAGGTGGAACTCAAATGATTGAATAGATAAATGAGTTAACGCAAAAAGTTGATTGAAAGATGAAAACGAATGATTGGAGGATAATAAAGACGATGAAATAGTTAACTGATTGAAAGCTTCTTGAGAGATTTATTTAGAAAAAGCTAACTAGAAGATAGAAATAGGAATTGAAAAGATAATGATTTAATTAATCAATAAATTGAAATAATCAATTAAAATAGATTGAATAGTTAACTGATTGAAAGCTTTTTGGAAAAAAAAAGCAAAATGGAAGATAGAAATAGAGATTGAAAAGATAATTGATTTAATTAATTAATAAATTGAATTAATTAATTTAGCATGTGCTTGCACTTTGACTTTGATTTTCAATTTAATCTTTGCATGAGATTTAATTGAAATACTAAATTTATTTTAAATTCAATTTATTATTTGAATATATTTAGAACTTGACTTTGGTTTTCAATTTGATTTTTGAAATCATGCACATGTATTTGAAATTAGAAGAAATTAGAAGAATAAATTAGAAATTGAAGAATGAACTTAGAAGAATAAATTAGTTAATTAAATAATTTAAAGAAACTATTTAATTATTTAAAAATTGAATTTAATTAAATAATAAAGATTATTTAAATTAAAGGATTAAAATCATAATTAATTAATTAAATAATATTTAATTAATATTTAGAAAAGGGTTGAATGGTTAACTAATTAGAGATAGAAATAGAATATGAATTTATTTAAATAATAAAGATTATTTAAATTGAAGGATTAATAGTCACAATTAATTAAATAATATACATTTAATTAACATTAGAAAATGGTTTAAATGATTAAACGATGATAGAATTGAAATAGAATAATTAGTAAGATGATGAGGAAATATGAAACTAGAAGAATAAGAAAAATTAACTTAATTAAAGAATTAAAGAATTATTAAACCAATTTAGACAAATAAATAGTACATGATTAATGAGACATTTTTAGGTGTCTACATTTGCCCCTCTTTGAGACAATGTCGGAATGACCTTGTTTCAAATAAAATGATAAAAAATCATGCCCCAGTATACCCTAGTGATGCTTAGGGTATAAATATGCCCCCTCGAGAGATTGTTTGTGCATTAAAGACATGAATGATCTCTCGGAAAAAGAAGAATGTGAGATGAAAGATAGAATCATGGTTAGTTGATTAGAAGATAGAGATAGGTGATGCGAAGATGATATTGAGATAGAATATAAGAGAATGAACCTTAGAATGAAATAGAATGATGTCAGATGATAGAAAATTATTTAGAAAGAGATGATGAGAAAAGAATCAGCAAACTAGCAATAAGAAAATGAGATGAGAATGAGAATGATTGATTCATGAACCTGTGTCATTATTTATTGTGCAATATATATTCATCAATGAGCCTTATTATGGAACAATGGAGCTTAGCACATTAGGGTATACGGAACCAAGATGTAAAGATGTCTCATTGAAGAAACAAACATGTAGCAAACAAGGAGTGAACCCTCCATTCTGGCTGTAGTGTCAAGGGTCGAGGTATGTGGGATAGTTACAAGCATAACTATCCTTGACTTTTGCATAAGATATTCCCGAATGAACGTACCAACACAGACACCCACTTAAACTATTGCCCCAAAACTTCATTGGTCCACACCACAAACAACAAACAAACAAAAAGATAATGCCCATTCCGACTCCTCTAGTCACTTGTGGACATCCTTGAGTAGCATAGAAACACAATCTGTCACCAAATGATAAAAGATAAAGACTGACCTTGTTGGTAAACAAATTTGTCTTTAACACTTTATTTAATTTGAATACCTTAAGACAAAGGAATAAAAGACAAATTTTACCAGACAGATTGGAAAATCATTGTATTGATTAACCTCTGAATTAAGGTACAACTCCCTCTAGCAAATATTCAATCAACTTCTAGTTACACACCACCAATATTATACTTTTCACCAGAAAGCATAGAAAAGGTTATTGCATTCACAAGTCAACACCAAATGAACACAAGCATTGATTCATATATAACTCTTTATATGAAGCTGACAGACTTCGCATGAACACTAAAACAAAATGAAAAGCTTAAGTTGAATCTCATTGGTAATTTTTTGCGCGCATAGAAAGCTATAACAGATCTTTACTTGAAACAGATTCTCACATAAATCTAATTTTAGACAATCAAACACATAGATTCAAAGTCAAAGATAACTGTTATTTGATTTTCATTCATAGATGAATATCAACTTTCCATACACAGAGTTTTTCAGCAAAATTCAAGAGATAGTTTTTCAAAAACTTAGTGAACCCCAATAAAGTCATTACAAAGCATATAAATAGGTCTCCAGACCAATAGTTTGAACCAAAGATAAAATTAACTTGAAAGAGTTAATGAGAAACTACCCTAACTACATAATTGAAACTAAAAACAAACAACTAGACTCACTGGCAGAAAACTGCTAGCAGTGCTAGTCATGTCGTTGATTCTGTCTTTGTTGGATTATCTAGGTTATTAGCTTGAATGGACACCATAACCACCTTTGCTGCACTCCACTTGTGATGCACCTTTGAGAATTCTTGAATTACTGTAATGTGCGGCAGGCTGATATGTATTACTCTCTGCTTCTAGAGTTCTTTCTTCCTCTTTACCATCTGTACCTTGTCTCGGTGTGAATCTAGGTGATCTAGGCAAACCGTGAGCATCGATTCCACTTTGGAAATCCTCATAAAATCTTCCACAACCAAGGATTTCTCCACTTTGATTTGTTTAATGTGGCTGCTGAACTGATTGATCATCTCTGAAGTACTTTCCAAAATCTGATTATCCTCAAGCAATTGAACATCCACGCAACACAAATCCTTTTGCATAGTTGTTCTTAAGGTTCTTAGTTCACCTTGCAGATTGGCGGATTCGCTATGACCTTGTTAATTGATTTAGTTGTGCCATTCTATGCTTTCCCTGCATATAAACATTATGTCCTCATTCAACCCTAGCACTTGTCTCTCGGCAAGAAAGTTCATCAAGCCATAGCGCTAGATATCTCGCATTTGCTTTGAAATCACCACCCATTTAGTCTTTTCTTTTTGCCATGAGATTAAATCGGCATCCAATTCCTTGGTAACCTCATTAGAATCCTTAAAAATCTGAACTAAATCTGATATGTAATTGGTTCCTTGATGCACGATCGAGGTCAGCCATTCGGAGAAAATCTCTGTGATCATTTTGTTTCATTGAACCTCATCAAAGAACTTCTAATTCCCTGGGGATTTTGAACTAAAGGGGACCGAGCTCTGGGACAATGATAATGGACTGTTATGTAGGGCATGAATGTATTGGGCCATTTGCATCAAATTATGTTTCAACTCAACATTATCCTTCTCATCCTTCCAGGTGCGGGAAATGATCCGTTTAGTTGAAATCTCCAAATGTTTTACATCAACTGCTCTGGTTCTGACCCCCAAATCAACCCGCTCAATGGAATAATCTGCCTTTGGAGCAGTGGCAGCATCCTTATCAGATGTGGGTTTGGCAATATCTGTAGTCTAGTGTTTTGTGTCTTCGTCAAAACCAATCATTGCCTCCATCTTTAACTTCTTTGGCTTCATGGATCTTCCCAAGCATTTACTTACATCATCTTCCATCGACACTGAAATAGGAACCATATTTCTTTTCCTGGTAATTGAGTTGTTTAACCATTTAGGAGCTAGTGTCAATTCCTTAGATTGCATAGCTCCTGAAGGTGGTTGTGTAGCACTGTCTGCATTGGACCGAATATCAAGCACATGTGAATCTTGAGCAGTAGCATCTGATTCAATTAAGACCTTATTAGCATCCAAAATAGGGGTTGCCATATCGCCCTGCACTTCCTCAGCCTCCAAGTTGAGAATGAGATGAGCGATCGGTGGCTGAAAGTTCTTCTTGTGCCTTGACCTGGTTACTCGACCACCACAGAAGGTGCAGCTTCACTGTCAAGTTTCTCTTCTTTAACCTTAGCCTGCATTTTTCCTACAACAGAAACAGGGGTGTTAGTTAAAACAAAAGTTTTGTTTGCAGCCTTCTTCTTTCCATTTTTGTTTCTTGAACTAGTTGCTCTCGCTGGATGAGATCGGCAACTCCTAAGCCAGTTTTATGTTCTGCAAATTATGCTGACAGTGCGTGTCTGAATGCTATCTTCCATCTTTTTTTTCCAGTCAACTTCTAGGAGAGGTTCATTATGTACTCGTTTCATAAACTCAGAATCCAATACATCTTCATTATCAGTAGTGACACCTGAAGTGTCCATTGGCAATTTCATGTCGTGAATTTGTTTCAAAGTTAACCTGGACCAACTCCTCTTTCTCACTTCAAACTCATCTTAGCAATCTTCCCAATAATCCTCTAACTAGGGTACATGTTGATTAGGTACCATCTTCTTCACATATTGGGCGATAAAACCTTTACTATCAAAGTTATCCGTTTTTACAAAGGTTTACAAATGAAATCTCTTAAACTCTAGCTCAAGATTTAGTGCATCAAAAAAAAACCTACAACTGTAATGGCCTATATCGATGGGAAAAAATCCACTTGTGTCAGTATCTTCACCATAATCTTTTGCAACATAGGCCAGCTGCCTAGAAACTTCAATCAGGATACAGGAGTCTAAAACATACCTGGGTAGCCTAAAGGGTTCACCTCTAAAACCTCCAACCCTTATGTAAGTGAAGTGATTAAACTATGCAAAGAAACTGCCATAGATTTTAACTAGTTCAACCACTTATGCGAACATTCTCCTATGCAGGTTATCTTGTAATTCAAAGGTCAACCTCCTAGCAAAAATATCGTTCCAAAGAAGATAATCATCAACATGTCCTTTTAAAGTCAAATGGGGGTGATACTCATAAATTTAAATATCTTGAACCCATTTGGCATGGAATAATCCAAACCATTCTCTCACACGAGCTAGCATATGTAACAGGTATGAAGACATATAGAAATTCGGTATCCCGAGATAATTGCTCAAACCCTCATGCAATCTTTCTGCAATAACAGTTCCCCAATCAATGAACCGATTCTTATCTTGAGTTACCTGAATGAAGAAATATATCCAGTCTTCCCAATAGAAGGAGTGTGAATTCCCCTTGACTCTGCTCAACAGTACTACCAAATCTCTAATCGCAAGAATCAAATGCTCAGGGGTTAAGGTTCTTGGCAGCCTTGAACCCCCCCTTTGAAACTTCAAAAGCCAATTTCACGCAATGGCAGTTTTGTAATACTGCTTTTTCTCAGAATAAATTCCATAAGATTTTCCAATTGTCCAATCTTCATAGGGTTCCCAGTTTGGGATACCGATGGCAACCATTACTGTCTGTCTATCGATGGACAATAAAACCTCACCATTATTTTTCCTTATGCATATGTTGGCTTTATCATAGTGGTTCATGCATTCTAAAATCAATTCAGGGTAAGGAGCACTTGTGGGAAATGCGGTTGTTTCGAATAAACTGCTCTGTGCAATATCTCTCATCATGGGATCAACGCCTGGGTTCCGTACTCTTTCTAGGAAATCATCTAAATCTAGTTGCACTAAGGCTATATCACCCAGCTCTAGTAAGGAACTTACAAGGGAAGAGGAGGTCACTGATTTAGGCAAAGTGGGCCTCATGTTTAGCTAGTGATTTTCTCCAATTAACCCAGACAAAGAAGAACAGGGAAGCAGAAACAAACAGCTAACAAAATGTCCAAAGCTTTTCTAAAATAAACTGCAACAATTAGGAAAGTTGTTTTGAACATACCTTCCTTTGTCATCTGCAAACCCCTGTCGTCGTCTACTTCTTCCCACTCCACAAACTCTTTTTAACACTTAACCAAAAGAAACAATAATCTCAACATGACAGCTACTCAATTTAAAAACTGAGAAAATCTTACCCATGATTACCATTAATTGTCCTCATTACTCTTTACTCATGTGACCTTACTCTTAAATGAACGCGTTTGAGCATGCATTAAATGAAAAGTCACTTTGTATCTAACAATATGGATCCTCACACCACACTTGCTATAAATGACAGATTTCCAATCATTAAAGAAAAAATATTCCTCTTCTCTGTCGTCGTTTACCATATCTAAAAATCCACGCCACCACCTCATGCCAAGTCACATGATCTCCAAGAAGCATAAAAATTGAATTCTAAATCGTGAGTGACAATCGCAACATGAAACATGCCAAATCTTGAAATTTTAACCTTGAACCAAATAGGTTCGAGTTCAAGGTTCAAAGAGTATGAAACACCGACAAGGACTAGGGAAGACTTAAAACCGCGTGGGAAAGAAAACTTTAATACAATGCTCATTGAACTTTGAACCTTGAACCTACAAGGTTCAAGTTCAACATAGTGAACTTTAAGTAAAGCAGCAAAGACTGAACAACATGGAGAATTCCACGCAAATGACTCGGCCAACGGACCAAATAGGGACATAAGTCAAAGAAGGAGACATATAGAATGGAAATTTTATATACCACCAACAGTGGCTCTGCATGGGGAATGGAACTATAAAGTACCAAGCAAGGGAACCTCAGAATCTCTGGTTTCACAAAATGACTTAAAACAAAGGTTTGACTCACAACAAAAACTGACGCACCTAGACTAAGACAACATAAATGTATGTACAAACTAACAGGGATGCCTGTTTACAATTGATACAATTTTAAGTTCTACCCATTATAGGACAGGGTTAACTCAAAGCCATCTTGGTAAGCAAGTTTAAAAGAATTGGGGCCTCTTACTTCATGAATTACATACGGTCCTTTCCACAATGACTCAAATTTGCCATGAGCTCCTTTCAGCTCTCTCATTTTATCCCATAGTAACACCAGATCACCTTTCATGAACTTCTTGGGCCTTGCCTTCTAATCAAAAATCTTTTTTACCCTCATCTGATGTTTTGTAATCCTGTCAACCAGATTTTCCCTCTCTTCCTCAATTTTGGTTAAGTACATAACTCTTTTTTCAAAGGAACTCTAAAAAAATGCATCTTCTACTACAGTCTGCAATCTAGAAGCCGCTAACTCTAAAGGAAGAGATATTTGAGCTCCAATGCCATATACTAACTCAAAAGGCAACATCCCTATGGCTCGTTTTGGTGAAGTTTCATCTACCCATAAGGCTTCATGCAACTTTTTGTGCCAGTCTCTAAAATTTTCATTGACCAACTTCCTCATGATATTAATCAAGTTTTTGTTACTTGATTCCACTTGGTCGTTACCCTATGGGTAATAATCAGAAGCATCTACCAAAGAAATTCCATGATCATAGCAAAATAAAATTAACTCAGATGAAGAGAAATTTGATGCATTATCTGTCACTATTTTCTGAGGAACCCCAAACCTAAAAAGAATATTGTTCTTAAGGAACGTACACACAACCTCTGTAGTGGTCTTTTTCACAGGGATAGCTTCCACCCACTTAGTGAAATAATTAGTTGTTGTTAATATGTGAGTGTGTTCAACATTGGAAATTGGGTTCAAAGGGCCAATAAAATCTAATCCCCATTGTTTAAAGGGCTCTTCAATTACTACAGGTCTTAAGGGCAAGGCAGCCAGTTGGGGTTTTCCTGTGAATAATTTGCACTTCTCGCACTTTGCCACCCATGCATACGCATCCATGAACATTCCTGGCCAATAGTAACAATTTCTCAAGATTTTATATGGAGTAACTCTAGAAAACAAATGACCTCCGCATGCCTCATCATGAAAAGTTTTCAGCAAAGCCTCTTGATGCGGTTTGTCTACACACCTGAGAAAAGTACCATCCAAGTTTTTCTTGTATAATATGTCATAAAAAATAATGTACTTTGCAGCTTTCAACTTCAAATTCCATTTCTCCCTAGGAGAGAGATGACTTTGACAGTCTCCATAAGTAAGATAATAGGCAACATCAGTGAACCAGGAATCCTGATGACTCACAAATAGGGTTAAAGGTAAAGTTTCCTCCTCTTCAAACTTATTCTCTGCCATTAGTTTACAAAGGCCTTGTCCTCTGACCAACTTAGTAGGCTTGATATCCAAATTGAACTCTTGAATTTTAGAGACCCAAGATGCTCTATTGTTGATACCAACATCTTGCAGAGTTAAAACACTTTTCACTTCAGAGTTTGGAACAAATACAGTTGAATGTGAACGAAGTATATAGTACCTGAATTGTTTCACAACTTTCACTACTGCATAAGCCTGCTTTTTTGTCTGCGAGTATTTTAACTCGTACTTCTTCAGAGGTATGCTCATGAAGGAAATTGGAACTTCCTCATTATCCTCACCCTTTTGTACCAAAATTCCAAACATAGTATGCTCTGATGCATAACAGTAAATAATAAAATCTTTACTAAAATTTGGGTTAACCAGAGTAGGTGATTGCGCAATTGCTCTCTTTATTTCCTCTAAAGCCTTTTTACCTTCCTCATTCCACTTTAAAGCCACCTTATCACTCATCATATTTATGATGTACTTAGTAGTCTCAGCAAAATCAGGAATAAAATGCCTTAGAAAGTTCACCAGTCCAAAGAAGGACCTCACTACATTCCTGTTGGAAGGAAGACTGAGTTGTTGTATTGCTTTTACCCTCTATGGATCTACCTTTACTCCCTCCTGTGAAACAATATGTCCTAGAAGTTATGTTCTCTGCAACTCACCAATACCTTCCTCAAATCCCGCACATGATGTTTCCTCTTCTTAGAGAAAACTGTCAAATCATCTAAATACACCATGATGATCTTGCCCCTCAAATGCCCAAAGGAAAGGTCCATCGCTCTTTGAAAAGTTTTCCCTGCATTAATCAATCCAAACGACATTATATTATATGCAAAGGTGCCCCAAGGAGTTATAAAGGTTGTCTTGTGTTGATCTTGCTCAGAGACACTAATTTGGTTGTATCCAAAGAAGTCATCCAACATGGACATCATCTCTGACCCTGAAATAGTTTTTAAAATATGGTCCATCACTGGCAGGGGATAATTATCCTTCAAGCTTGCTTGGTTTAAGTTTATGAAATCAACACAGATTCGTATTTCACCATTTTTCTTCCTCACCGGGACGATATTAGCAATCCAGGGGGAATGATGTAAAGGATAAATAATTTGAGCTTTCAACATCTTCTCAACCTCATGGAATCACCTCTGCTACTTTTGGATTAAAGTTCCTCAGCTTTTGTCGGAAAGGATTGATACCTAGTTGTAGCGTCCTAAAATTGCGACACTTGCAATTTCGACTGCATTTCGGTCTTCACGATGGCGACGCAACACGCAACCTAAATGGAGACCCCAAAACTCGCTCACGACACTGAAAACTGCATTTTTCAAGCACCCTGGCCTGAACCTCCTTGCACCCTGATGTCCCGGGAGGTGGGACCAGAGCGCCCAGCGCCCTGGTCCCTGGGTCCTATTTTGGGCCCGGTTTCCTAAGTGATATCGGGTCTTTTTGATTGCAATTTGGAAATATACTTCCCTGGTCGGCCTAAGGTCGGGAAAATCAGTCTATCAGCCCTAAATGACAAGTATATAAACTACATTTTCCTCTTTCATTCGATATGATGGAAAAGGCGTGGAAACTATACTCAAGCATTCAAGCATTCAAGCATTCCTTCAAGCAATTGATCATTTCAAGTCTCCATTCAAGGCTAAGTGTTGCATTCAAGACAAGGATTCAACCATTGAAGAGGAGATCACATACTACATGCTACAACATACAACATACAACATCTAAACCTTCGCACATAAGGATACCAACATCCTTAGAACAAGGTATTAGTACTTGTTTTACATTACAGTCATTTACATTTACAGCTCTTGCTCATTTCTTGGTTAATTCCAAAACCGGGGTTTGACCTAAAGGCAAACCCCTAATCCCTAACCCCCCAATCGTCTTCGCTTTTCTGTGTGTAGGTTGCAGGTACGCGGCTGAAATTGAAGATCTGGAATCCTTGTGCAGAGACGAACCGATCCCCCTTCGTTTCGCGGATTTTTCGGAGGACTGTGGTGCCAGGCGCCATCGTCCCGACAACTTTTGCTCAAATTTGCAGGACAGCGCCGTATCGACATTTTACTGCTAATTCCAGGTCCGCAGCTTCATCCTATAACCCGAACTCAGTTTATAAGCGAATCTTTATGACTTTCTATGCATTCTTAGCTTAATTTCCTTAATCAACATTCTTTACAAAAGAGGGTAGCCTTGCTTTCCTAACCCTTGAAATTCATTTAGCATCCAATCTTACATCGTGTGGGATTGAATCTTATGAGTTTCAACCCCTCTTTTGAATGTAAAGTCTTCCCCCTAAGTGAAAATCCATCGAATCCTAGCGAACCTCCCTTCTCTCTCCTCGGAGTTGGAAGAGGGGAGACCAACTAGGGTTCGACCGCGATTTTCCGCTTTACACTAGTTTCAAAGGAATGTGATGTTGGAAATTACCATCCCTGAAATTCTTTAGATCATCGTAGCACCAAGCAAATACATCTTTGAACTCAACCAACAAGCCGATGAATCTTTTCTTTTCCTCTTCAGAACAACATTTACCCAAATTAACAAATTTAGGATCCTCCTTAGTACCACTAATAATTTGTTCATATTCACCAGAATTCGAATTGCAGGAGCCTCTTTCTCGTCTTGCTTGACATACCCATCCTTCCTATCAAAAATATGTTCAATGGAAACTAAACCCTTCGGGATTTTATTTCCTTTCAACTATAACACTCCATCATGCAGTTCAGTTGGCATATCGAGAAAAAACTCTTTACAGCTCACCTCCAATCCTTCATAAAACAAAGATGTAAAAACCTCAGCATAGTGTAAAAAGTTTTGAATTTGTCTATCATCTTCAAACACTTGCCAGGATTTAGAATTGTCAAGCATGCAGGGTCTATAAACTAACTCCACCCTATAGGTATCAGTTGTGAAATCTGGATGAGGCACTAATAAAGCTGCAGATACGCTAGAGTATCCACCTTTGAGTTAAACTCCCTTGGTACCGCTTCAATTGAGAAAGCATCAAATGCTTCGATCTCGTCCCAAACACAGTTCCTATAATGTTTCAATCTCTCATTTTTAACAGCAAACAAACCTCTCACTTCTTTTACAATAAGTTTTGCATCACCTCTAACCTTCAACATTTTGATATGCAATCTCCTCGCTTCAGCAAGACCCAATAACAAAGCTTCGTATTTGGTTGTATTATTCATTTTTTGGAACTCCAATTTGAAAGCATAAGGAATAACTTTTCCTTGAGGAGGTATTAATACAACCCTGGCCCCTGAACCAGAAGATGAACAACTCCCATCAAATTCCATAGACCAGAGTTCATCTGACATACCCGAATCTATAGTTTATTTCTCCCCTTTAGGATCAGCTGATATCATATAATTTCCAAAACCATAATCTTGATATAAAATATGAGCTTTCGGATCATCTGAGGGAAAGATTGTGTATTTAGCTTTTTTTCAGGGTGTAAAATAACTCTTTGTTTTCCAACCGTGATCATTGCCTGAGACCAATCCATTCTATCTCCCCTCCCATATCTTTACAGAAGGTGCGACTCAATAGCATGCCATAACTAGCGGGGATGTCAGCCGCTAGATTTGTCAACTTGATTTTCTTGTCAGGGTGTGCTACTAAGGCGACCTGTGCATCCTTAATCTGCCCTAATAAAGGAACCTGCTTGGAATCCATGGAATAACATTTGCCAAGTCTTTGTTAAGGTTAAACCTAAAGCTTTTGCTACAGCGGAGGGCATGACATTGTCTAATGCTCCTGAATCTATTATACAATTGCTCAATTTATGCCCATTAATATACAAAGACACATAGAAAGGTTATGGCTTATTTTCAAAATTAGGTTCAATCAATTCAACTTGTTGAGAAATAGTTTTCGATGAGACTTTAGGAAGAACCAAAGCAGGACTGACATTTTTCGTGTGCTAAAGAATTACCATTCACCGGCATTTGGATTTCACTTGCTAAGGCATGAGCATCATTTCCCTTGACAAATTCAACTAGTCTATCTAACTCCTTAGGGTTCAATTTCAGATACTCAGCCAGAGTAATCTGGACATAGGATGACTTGCAAAATTCAATGATATCAAAAGAATTATTAAATGAATCAGAACTTGAAGAAGCAACCTCTTGAACAACTTTTGAAACCCCTCCATGATGAGTTGGAATTTCCTTTTCTTTTATAGAACTATGAACAGGTGTTAAAACATCTTGAGACTTCAAATTCTGCTGAGTTCTAGTAAGGATTGCATATTATGAATCTTCCAAAGAGACCAACACGTTTCCTCCCCTTTCTGAGTCGAAGACATATTCCATATAGTGAATTTCAGAGTTGCGAGGTATACTTTGGGGATCTCCTTCATCAGCTTCTAAGATTCTTTCTCCTTTACTGACCATTTGAGAGAAACAAACCATCTTTGGACATGAAGAACCATCATGTTCATCAATTAAATGAAACACACATGAGTTTGTCTTAGGAGGTGGCGGTTCAATAGCAAGTCTTTGTTGTGTGGGAGGCAATTGTAATTGTCTTCCTCCCTGTTGATTGGGATATCTTCTAGGAATATCTTGGTAAGGTTGAGAAAATGAAGCACTTGTTTTAGGAGCCTGTCTTTTTAGAGAAATTACATCATTCATTAATCGTTGAATCACAAGATCTGAAGAAGTAGAAGCATTTTCAATCTGAAAAGTAGGAGTTTGTACTTCCCTTTTCCACTTGCCTACCATGATTAAATCATCTTCTATACTTATAGTTGAAGCTTTCATATCATCAAGAGTCTATAAGTGCTCGCGCCTCATCAAGAAACTTATTTCTGCAGGCATGGATTTCATGAAGAAACACTTCATGTTTTCAACGAAGGATTTTTGTGCGGTTGGAATTTTATGGCAAATTTTATTGAAACGAGCAACAAAGTCCCTCATAGGCTCTGTTATTTCCTTCTTTAATTGAGCCATCCGAATGATAAGCGAATGCTCATCCTCAGTCAATTTGAATCTGGCTTCAAAACTATCTGTTAAAATTTGCCAGTTTGTAATAGTTCCATCAGGCAGATGATAGAACCAATCGGCGACTACATCAATAAGAGTTTGAACAAATAACCTCACTGCCACATCCTCATGTTGAACTGCCAACACTACACATGTAACTTTGAAAGCATTTAAATGGTCAGTAGTGGTAACCTTGCCATCTCCACTAAACTTAGGCAAGTGTTCTTTCGCTCCCTTGGGAAGGTTATGGGTTGCCCCCAAAGCTAAAGGTCTGATTCTGGCACCCCAAGGATTGTTGGCCATTGCTCCAGTAAGATTCAAGGGGGTGAGGTTAATAACAAGTGGAGGTGCAACACCATGTAAAGTTAAGGCTTGACAGATAGGTGATGCGGTTGTTCTTGGTGGAGATATGAGTCTACTTCTAGCCCTTCTAGGTGTGACTTGAGAAACAAAACCGAGGTCTAAAAGTTCTTGGAAGGTGTGATCAACAATCCCCTCCCTTCATTGTGACTGGGTATAAGGCTTGGACTCTAGTGTGAAGAGTTATCAGGGTAACAATCATCTGGGATTTTCTTGTCGATTATCAGGAATTTGAACAAAGAAAAGTCTAGGAACAATTACCCTCTCTAAAACCAACATAGGATGGTCTGCTTGTCTTTCTATTTTGTTGAGGAATGCACTTATTCTGTCATACTAAGCTCGACTCCTTCTATGTCTCCAAGCTAGACTATCTAACTCAGAAATAATGTTACTTTGCTCTTCTTGCACCCAATTTAAATTTGGTTGTAAAAGACGTAAGAACCCCTTCATGGGGCAACACCATTTATGAAGAACAGAGCATCACTAAAATGATGACTTTTGTTAAAACCAATTTTCTTGTTTCCTTCCCCAACAGAGTCGGCAAAAATCTATTGTTAAATAGATTTGTCTTTTACACTTTATTTAATTTGAATCCCCTTAAGACAAAGGAATAAAAGACAAATTTTACCAGACATATTGGAAAATCATTGTATTGATTAACCTCTGAATTAAGGTACAACTCCCTCTAGCAAATATTCAATCAACTTCTAGTTACACACAACCAATATTATACTTTTCACCAGAAAGCATAGAAAAGGTTATTGCATTCACAAGTCAACACCAAATGAATACAAGCATTGATTCGTATATAACTCTTTATATGAAGCCGACATACTTCGCATGAACACTAAAACAAAATGAAAAGCTAAAGCTAAATCTCACTGGTAATTTTTTGCGCGCATAGAAAGCTATAACAGATCTTTACTTGAAACAGATTCTTACTGTTTATGGTGAAAATGGATAACAACAATGTTGAAAGACTAAATGAATTCAACCACAAAACCCTAGCCTAACAACAACAAAGATCTACCATAACATATGAAGATTACCTAAGACAATGCAAATCAAATGAAATCACAAAGATTATACCATCACATGTCCAATAGGGTTTGGATCTCCATTCCTCCTATCTCCATTGATCTTGCTTGATATATTTGCTCTCAGATTTTATGTGCACAAGAGCTCAAAAAAGAACGGAATGTGGTTGCAAGTAGGATCTCATATGAAAAGCATAGTGTAGTCAAGTGCATAAATTGATTAGCCAGGTAGGGTTGATAATGAAGGAAGCATCTCCTTATATAGAAGACACTATATGAAATGGAGGGATAAGATTGAGAGGTGTAAAAGGAGGCCAGCTATGATTAGAGGGTAGGTAAAGAAAATAATAAAATAATGAAAGGGTAGGTAGTGTAGGAATTAAGAGATGAATGACATGTGTCATAGGTAGAAAAGGTTAATGAACTAATTAAATAAATAAAGATTTATTTAATTAATAGAGGAAGTGGGATCAATTAAATAAATAAGATATTTATTTAATTTAGGAAAAAGGATAATTTAAATAAATAAATGTATTTATTTAAATGAGAAATAAGGCTGGAAGAGGATAAATGAATTAATTAAATAAATAAAGATTTATTTAATTAATAGAAGAATTAGGCTAAAGTAATTAAATAAATAAAATATTTATTCAATTAGACATGACAATTTTAGGTGTCTACATTTTGCCCCTCTTTGAAATAATGCAGCTTGTCATGTTGTTTCAAAGAAGATAATATGAACTGATACAAAGTTGCCCCAAGATGGGAATGATATGCCCCCTTGAGAGATTGGATGAAAATGTCTGAAAAGATCACAAACAATCTCTTGATAAGAAAGAATGGCTAGAAAGGACTGACCAGACAGAGTGACAGAGTCATGGTATAAAGAAGACTGACTCAGGAGACAAGGGCTAGGACTAGGGCTAGGGCAGTCTATAAAATAGACCACGAGGGGAAAACATCCTCATTGTCATCCACACATCCATGAGATCAGAGTGCGTGGCGAAATAGAGCAGCAACAGTCAGCAACGATGGCATTGGTTCACAGATTCGATCGCATTCGTCGATTTCAGAGGCCAGCAGAGGCAGGAGAGCCGGTGAGTACCAAAAAACCTCCTTGTACTTTGTTGCAATAAATGTTGTCATTAATGCATCTTAGGTAGCGCAATAAATGCGCTTTTAAGAAAATGCCAAAAAATGTCAAAAACGTGCAGGCGTGTCTGTGCTGGTGCCAGGCGCGTCTGTGTTTGTGCCAAGCGCGTCTGTGCCGAAAAAGGCGTCTGTGTAGGATGCGATCGCGTCTGCGTTGTGCAGGCGCGTTTGTGCTAGGCAGGCACGTTTGTGTCTTTTAGGCATGTCTATGCAGAGCATAGGCACGTCTGTGTGTTTCAGGCGCGTATGTGCATAACAGGCGCGTTTATGTCATGAAAGCGCGTTTGTGTCCAAAAAATGTGAATTTGTGTCTTCTAGGTCAAATCGGCAGTTCTGTGATAAACATACGCTGTCGATTGGATAAGCTGCTAAGAGGATACACCCAAGCAGGTCCTCTAGGGAAGACTAGGATAGCAAACAGGGCTAGGATTGACAATTATGTGATAGAACATACATTGCCAATTAGAAAACTACTCAAGAGGATTCACTCAAGCAGAGGCCCTAAGATAGGATAGATCAAGGTGTAGACGTATAAAAATGACCACATTCCTAAATGAATATTTTATGTTCATTTTTCTATTTGATTAAATCCAATTTAATTAAATTATCCACATTCTTCTATTTTATTAAATAAATTACTCAATTTATTTAAATAAAATTCACTATATCCATTTAATGAATAAATCATTTTATTCAATTAACTCCCCCCTATCCACTTTTAATTAAATCCAAATTTAATTAAATAGTTATCCTAAATTGAATAAATCATATTTATTTAATTTCTCCAAATTGCAACCAAATTGAATGAAAATCATTTAATTCAATTAAATCCTATTATCCCTCCATCCACTTGCAAAATCCCAAACCCCTTCCTAATCCCTTCTAGAATCTTCTAATTGCTTCTAATTAACCTAACCCTCCTCTAAATTTTGTCACATCCCTAAGCAAAGGGAAGTCACTTCTCAAAATGGCCCAAAGTCTTGGATAACCATTAAAGGTTTTCAACCTTCAACCACCAAAACCCTTAAAGTCTTTGAAAACTATTAAAGGCTTCCAATCTTCAACCACTTAATCCCCAAAGTCTCCAATAACCATTAATGGTTAATTCAAACCTTCCCACATGGTTAAAACATTTGTTTTGACTCAACCTCTATCCAACCCAAGGGCCTCATCAGGCCATTAATGCTTTGACCATGATTATCTCTTAATCATTTGCACAAAGGTTTATCCTTGGATTAACTCTTAATCCAATGGGTAAGCCTAACTTAGACTTGACCCTTAGCCTTTAGGTAACCATGAGGTCTTCTCAGGCCTTTAATGCCTCCAACCTCTTCTCTCAACCCAATCCTATGTTGACACTTGTCACCATTTCATTGGTACCAATTGTGCACATGGATCCCCAACTTTCAAACCTGGCCCTTGATTAAACCTTTCAATCTTGACCATCCATTGCCCTGTTTGTGCTATAAATAGAGCTCTCATTCCTCTATTCAAAAACAATCATCTTTCAAATTTGAAGCATTACATTTATGCTCAAATACTTTCAAGCTTTCATATCATCTTTATGCTCATCATTTAGCCTCTTTTAGATCAGTAATTAGACTAATATGCATGTTTAAAGAAATTTCTTTATCATTTAGTTCAATCATAGACTAAATATAGTATGCTAGGATAGTATTTATACTAATCTTGTCATCTTATAGCTAGTTTATTGCATTTCTAGAATCATACATAGCTTACAACACATCTCATACTAAAAACTATCAGTGCATCCCTCGTTCTTGCATTTGCCATCCCTAAACCATTTTGCTCAGTGATCTGAGAGCAAAAACATTGGTTTGAGGGACATTGTGAGATAGAGAACCATGGGACCCTCCTTGGGAAGCTGAGTAATACGTTATTACTCCATAGCTTGCATCAAGAAGTCCTGTGTGTGTGTGTGGACTAGTATTCTAATAAATTTTCACATATTCAGTTTTATTCGCCCACTTTTCCCACATACATTTCTGGCACCCACCGTGGGGCTCGACCCCCAATAACACATCGTTTTTTTGAAATCGATCATTTTGCAGGTCCGCGGGAAACAAGAATCAGCGCATGTACCTAACAGATTAGCGCATCCACCTAACAGTTTAGCGCTTCTAGCCTACTGTTTAGCGCGTGGGCTCTCTATCTTAGCGCGTGGTCTCTCTGTCTTAGCGTGTGAACACTTTTCCTTAGCGCATGATCCTATTTAACAAATTTTCTTGTAGGTGTCGATGCGGGCAAAACACATAATAGCGCATATACCTAACAGATTAGCGCATCCGCTCAACCTTTTAGCGCTTGTAATACATATCCCAGCGCGTTGAAACCAAAAATTAGCGCATCAAAATTCAAATTTTTCCTGCATAACAGACCGTGGGAAAAAACAAAACACAGATTAGCGCGTACGACACACAGAGTAGCGCATCCGAGTAATAAAATAGCGCAGAGAAAAGAAACTATAGCGCATCTGTAGCATATTGTAGCGCGTACAGTTTGTTCTGTAGCGCATCACAGACAAAACAAAAACAAAAAATAAAATAAAATAAAAATTTATTGTAACCGAATTAAAATTCTAGACTTGTAGAAGTCCCCCGAATCAACTGACAATCTTATCATTTTGTTTATTTGCAGGGTTTTAATGGTTTCTTGCAGGTAAAGCGAGGAAATTTGCTTTTACAGCAAGACGATTTTCTTTTGTTGACCTCCAAAAACATCGAATTTGATTTGTTGACTATTTCTTTTTCATAGATTAGACAATCATTGCTTTGAACGAATAAAAAGAACATCATGTTTTTGTGGAGCAACATCTCTGCATAGATTTTAGAAAATCACTGATTTGAAAGGCTAAAATAAAACCTCATTGTTTGTTTTGTCTCGAAGGTGGAAGGTATATGCTCTCCCCTTAACTGGGTGATCAAAAAGCCAAACCACTCTTACGCTTTCAGTACTTCATGCATTAAAAATCTTTTAGCAGGCCTGCCTTCCCGAGGAGTTGCAATCAACTCTTAAAGTCGTTTATGGCCGGTGTGAAGGGAACGACCTAAGTGGGGAACGACTTTGACACCAAGAATTCCAACCCACTATAATCAAATGTGGAAAGTGACGAAAGTCCTTTTCAAAGGTTGCGCGCAGTGATTAGCCTTCCCCCAGTATCCTCAAAGATACGTAAAGCCTTTGTTCTAAAGGTTGGGAAGCCTCCTGAGGGATTTTATCACTTACGGCCGAACAGGAAGCCTGATTACGAACCATAGAATTAGAAACTTTGAGCCAAGTCAGTAACCAAACATTGTAACATCATAGTGCAAGGGTGGGGAAGAATCCGCCCCCAAGATTACTCACCATATATCTCCCAAGATAACTACTCAATTGTGAAGCAATTCACTTTGGGTTAACTTCTGGCAAAAGGTAAAAAAACGGGCGCCCCCTAGGGGGTGACACAGTTGTTTGAGCTGACGGAGTATCGAGACTAGTGGGCTATGATGTTATTAATGACCTTTGAATAAAGAGTCTTTCTGAAGTGTCTTACTTGTATCCAGACTTGTTAAAACATTGGAGATTTGAACACATCCTCGCAAGAATATACACTTTCTGTTAGATTAAGCAAAACGATTGTACTTTGTGTGTCGTGCTTACACTTGTTATTTCAGAAAATCATCCATCACACTTGAAAATTTCTCAACAAAAATTCAAAATCCACAAAACAAACTCCTAAACAAAAAAATTTAAAAAAATCAAGGCAGTCTAGCGCATAAGAGCAACATCTTAGTGCGTGGAACACTTCTATTAGCGCACCCAAACATCAAATTAGCGCGTGGAACACTTCTATTAGCGCACCCAAACATCAAATTAGCGCGTACAACTAAAACAGTAGCGTTTCAATCCAAGGCAAAACAGTGAACAATACTTTAGCGCATCCAAAACACATTCTAGCGCGTATCAGGAACATATTAGCGCGTAGGTATCCACAGTTAGTGCATAAAACAAAACAGATAGCGTGTATCAGGCCCAGTGTAGCGCGTAGATTTTTCGAAACAAATTCCACAACATTTTCCACAGTCCTAGTTTAGCACGTGGCAGCTACATCTTAGCGCGTAGAATATATACATTAGCGCATTCGTCAAAACAGTTAGCGCGTAGAAAGCCCAGTGTAACGCATAACTTTTTCAAAAATTCAACAGCAACTTTCAAACAGACCTAACTTTAGCGCGTGAAAGAAACAGCTTAGCACGTAGAAACCATATTTTAGCGCATTAACCGAAACAGTTAGCGCGTGTCAATCCCAGTCTAGCGCGTGAATTGTTCACCCGCTAGAGTAAAATTTTTCCAAAAATCAAAATTTAGCGCGTAATTAGGGGCAGATTAGCGCGTGTGATTATTATTTTAGCGCATGAGGAAAATTCAGTAGTGCATTCAACTTCTGTTCTAGCGCGTGATCCAAAACCAAAAAAAACAGAGAGTTACAAACTGAAAAATTTTGAAAATTTCAAAAACATTTTAGAGGACCTTTTCATCAAAAATCATCTTTTATCAAACCAGAGTGACAAAAACAAACCATTAAAAACTTTTCTCAAGTTCAATTTGTGTCAAACAAAGTTGTCGGAATCTGAAAATGAATCGCACAATAGAGGACGTCTCTCCTATCATAATCCGGAATATTTTCATCATTATTATCAATCAAATCCTTTAAACATCTTACGGATTTTATCTCACAACCACTTCTCTAAAAATTTTCAAATTGTCAAATCCAGTTTCCAGATCGGGAAACTTTTTATCCATATCATTTGACACGCTTTATCGTGAAGGGATATCTAAACCTTCATTCTGATAAAGTAAAATTTGAAATTTTCAAAACAAGAATCAACTAAATCCAAACAAATCAAAGGGAATCATTGATCACTCATGCATGACTAATCCCCTTATTCTGAGAAGAAAGAACCTCTATCGTAACATCACGTTGAAGAAACAACAACCTAGCTTTTCCAAATTCATCAAGAGAAATAAATTTTTATACATCAATCGTCAACTCTTCAAATCCCATCGGGTATTTCTTCATCACGTCAAACGTTATATCCAAAACAAATCCAGTGAATTTGACAAAGAACCCCTGAAAACAAGAGCATACTGTCAAAAGTCTGCTTTTAATCAAAAGATAAACCGAGGAGGAAAGATTAATCCGACATTCCTGCCCGACGAGTGCATCACATATAACACATCTCGACCAGAACCACCCACGCCCGAAAGACACATCGAAGAGGCTTTTGTTCCTTTCATCACTGAAAGCTTCTACTAAAATGCCTGTCACTCGCTCTCAATGAGATAAACAAAGCGAGGCACTCACAGAATCAAGTATGAATCGCAGATTATCAAATCCTTTTGAAGTTCCACCCGTAGAAGAACCTGAAATTTCTGACACACTTCTTCGGGAATGTCAAGAAAATCCTTCCTTCCAAAAACTTGTCGAAAAGCTCATGGAAAATGACAAAGAAAAATATCTGTTGATGCTCACAAGCAAGGGTGTTAAACTTCCTGAAGATTTCGACCCAAATCTTTTTCAAACCGGATTTCGGCAATATACATCTCAAGAACAAAACCGAGAAGAAGAAACTCACATACCTGAACAACATAACTTTGAACAACACATTCCAGAGCAACGTATACCAGAAATGCGAATACCTGAACTTGAAACTCCAGAACAACACATACCATTTACTACACCTTTTCAGTTAAGAACAACTACAAGGGAAGAACTCTTCCCTCGACAAGATAATACGCCCTTGGTTGCTCTTACTCAACAAATGCAAATACTGCAAAGACAAATACAAGATATGCAACAAGGGACAACAGTGCGGTATTCTATAAACGAAATCTGTCCTTATCCATTTGACAGAAGATTAAACATGGTACCTTTTCCTCCAAACTCAGACGTTCCCAAATTTGATAAATATGATGGGAAAAGTGATCCTCAGGACCATGTTCGAGAATTTTGCACCATGAGTCTTGAATTTGCTCATGATGACACTTATCTGATGAGGTTGTTCCCAAGAAGCTTGGGAGGACAAACAATGGAATGGTTATCCAAGATTACACCACCTGTCAGATCATTTGACGAATTGGTTAACAAATTCATCACCCACTATTCTTACAACATCCAACACGCCATAACCATGCTAGATGTTTGCAACACCAAACAAAAGAACAACGAAACATTCATGTTATTCCTTCAACGTTGGTGACGCATGGTATCAAGATATCCTCGAGATATTCTTGAAAAGGAGAAAATGGAAATCTTCATTGATAACTTGAATGGCGAGATGAGTTACAGACTCAAACTTCAATGCATACCATCCTTTGCCAAATTGATTGAAAATGGCATTCAAGTAGAGGAAGCATGTGTCAAAAAGGGAACACTCAAATTCTACAAGGAAGGAACAAATTCATCAAACTATAATAACCAAAACAACACCAACTTTGACAAATCTAGATTTTGGACTCGAAACAAAAATGAAGGCAACAACGAACCACATGATCCTAAATCGAAACAACCAGTGCTTGCATTATCTGGAAATCCTCAGAACATGAAAAATGCTAAAAATGCTACTCCCAGTGCTAATACGTATGCGCAAAACACTGATCAAGGGAAAATCAACACAAACAACACCAACGATAATCAAGACAAAAACATGAATCCAGGACCTAACAACAATCCATGCAACAACACAAACAATTTCCAAAAGCGTATCTTCACACCACTGGGACAATCACTAGAATCCGCATTCAGAGAACTTTTGGCAAACAAGGTTCTTTCTTTACCACCACTCAACAATTATGAACCCCCAGTCAAACCACCTTGGTGGAATGATTCACACTATTGTGATTTCCATCGCAACAAGGGTCATAAAACAAACGAATGCATGAGATTGAAACATATAATACAAGACATGATTGATCGAGGTGACTTAACAGTCGATGGTCTCAAAATAAATAATGATCATGAAGCCTTCAAAAATCCTCTCCCAAATTATAATAAAGATGGAGCATCAACTTCAAATGATACATGCGGAGCTCGTATTAATCACATTTACGATAACACTATCAATCATATATCAGCCGAAGATCATCAAGTAAATGTCATCACCATCCGAGATCAGCATGATCATGAATCTGTCAATGTAACAACCCGCGCTCAGAAATATGTCTTGAAGGGACATACTGCATCGCCAACTACCACACCAAAGATCCAATATGACTTAGTTAACCAACTATGCAAGACTCCGGCTCAGATATCTATCCTGGAACTGTTGAAACTATCTCCCAAACACAAAGACATATTGGAGCAAGCATTATTGGAAACAAATGTACCTCAAAATCTGGATACAGACAGATTTCAAGCCATGGTTGCCCATATGACAGAATCTCATAACCTCACCTTCTCAGAGCATGATAATACTTCATTGAGTCACCCGCATAATACTCCTCTACATATTGCAGTCATTGTTTGCAAACACCGCGTCAAAAGAGTCTTAATAGATGGAGGAGCCGGACTTAATATATGTACTTTAAAGCTTATCCGTGCACTAGGCTTCTCAGAAGAATCTATTGATCCTTGTAAAAAGATTACTATAAAAGCATATGATGATGAGGAAAGGTCCTCTAAAGGAACAGTGATATTACCTATTCAAGTAGGACCAGTGCAAAAGGATACTATATGTCAAGTCTTAGATATTGATCTCACCTACAATATCTTATTAGGCTGACCCTGGATACATGAAATGCAAGCAGTACCTTCTACATATCACCAGTGTGTCAAGTTTCCTTATGATGGACAAGAAATCTCCAAATCAGCTGATCACAATCCATTTCAACATTGCAATGCAATGGGGGCAGCACAGGACAGTTTGGTTCCTCATAATAGAGAAAAGCAGCAATCTTCAACATCAGATCCATATACAGCAAAATCCAACTCCTTATGGGGAGACTTCAAGCAGAAAATGCAAATCAAAGACCAAGGCATGGGAGAATACTCTTTGGAGCCTTTATGTTTGGCAAAATTGCCAACCTCACCTAGATCGCATGGTTTGCCTACTACATCAACACAACTAGCTACTCAGCCCATCACTAAATTTGATGGTACCTTCATCCAATTGGGTACTCTAGCACATGAATCAGAAGACAAAGATATTCTTAGCTGGTTATACAAAGATGAAAAAGAAAATCATAGAGCAGTTGCTCTGGACATTGTTCTACCAACACACATGTATGGAAAAGGCTACTTAATCATGAAGCAAATGGGATATGACGGTAAAGGACCCATTGGCAAACGCAAAAAAGGAGTCACTAAACCTATAAATCTTCCTTCACAACCTAGCAGAAACAAAGCAGGATTGGGTTCTAAACTCACGTTTCTATTGAAGCGACCGCCTCACCTACCTATCAAACCTCAATGGAAAGTAAAGACACCATACAAAGAAGAATCCTGGCAGGAAGCACTTTTTGAATCAGCTGAAACAATTCGGAAGGCACGGGAACATCAAGATCAGAAGTTACATCAAGAAAAACTTCTAAGTCATAAGAAAACCCTATCTGCAGTAGTAACTCATATTCAAACACCAATATCTCAAGAACAAATCAGGACATCTTCAAATACCGTTATTCCTCCCCGAAGAAGCACAGTCTATGAACAAATCCAGCAAGTAGAAGATGGATCTGATACAGAATCAACACAAAATATCAAAATAGTATCCATCATCAAAGATTTGTTTTCACCGTACAACACCACTGTTTACAGCACAGATAGAATCTGGGATAATGCCTATGAGACAGATTCCAATGAATATGAATGGGGTACCTGCTCCAATGCTACTACTGATATCCTGGATGATACTGATTCTATATCCCTTTCTCAGGAAGAACATAATGCAGAGGATAGACCTCTTGAGTTTGGACCACAACATATCTATGACGTTCAGGAAAGCGAACAGAAATATTACGAACAAGTCTATGTAGAAGATGATACCATCGAAGACCTCGATGAAATCCTAGAATTCTTTAAAAACAAGACCCATCACGATGATAACTCTATCCTAACACTTACAGTAGCTGAACTTGACCCGCCAAATGATTCCTTACCACTTGTCTTCCCTGATCTCATCGACTGGAATGAACCTGAGACTCATGATATCCCAATTTTTTCAGATGATGAATCTATTATCCATTACCTATGTACCATAAATCCGGAAACAAACTCTACCAGTGAACGAAATAATGATGTCTGTTCTTCAGGGAGTGCCAAGTCTCTCAGTCGCAAAAATGAATCAAATAATGAATCTAATACTGAAAACCAGTCAATGGCAGTTATAGATTCCAAAAAAGTAAAAATAAAGGACGCATCTGAGGGTGAAAACCTTTTTAAGGCACCTAACGATGGGAGACTTGACACTCTTCCTGAACATTTTCATGAACGATCACCCATACTGATTGAGCCCACTCAATCAATCAACATTAGTACCACAGAAGCAGCCAGACACATTCACCTTGCAGAATCTCTGACAGAGAAGGAAAGATCGGCATTTATCATCTTCTTTAAAGGACAACAAATTAACTTTGCCTGGTCATATGCTGATATGCCCAGAGTAGATCCACACCTAATCATACATCACTTATCCATCTCTGCAGGAGTCAAGCCAGTCAAGCAAAAGCTACGAAAGATGAATCCATAGGTAGCACTCATGGTCAAAACAGAATTAAAGAAATTATTAGATGTCGGATTCATTCGACCCATTGACTATGCAGAGTGGATTTCTAACATTGTTCCAGTGTCAAAACCAGATGGTAGTATCAGAATATGCACTGACTTCAGAGATGTCAATAAAGCTTGTCCAAAAGATGACTTTCCTCTGCCAAGTATTGATATAATTGTAGATCTCACAGTAGGCCATGCAATGCTCTCCTTAATGGACGGTTTCTCAGGCTATAACCAAATCAAGATAGCTCCTGAAGATCAAGATAAAACAGCATTCACCTGTCCTTGGGGAACATACTGTTGGAATGTTATGCCTTTTGGCTTAAAGAATGTAGGCGCCACTTATCAAAGAGCAACGACAACCATATTCCATGATATGATGCACACATTTATGGAAGACTATGTGGATGATTTACTAGCAAAATCTTTCACCAGAGCTGAACATCTCAGCGTCCTAACAAAGATCTTTGATCGGTTGCAGAAATTCCAAGTCCGACTCAACCCTAAGAAGTGTGTCTTCGGGGTTACATCAGGCAAGTTACTAGGTTACATCGTCTCAGCTAAAGGTATTGAAGTTGATCCAGCAAAGGTACAAGCCATCATGGATATGCCACCACCAAAGAATATCAGTCAACTTCGATCTCTCCAAGGACGACTTCAATCAATCAGGCGATTCATCGCTCAACTAGCAGATAAAAGTCTGCCATTTAACCACTTGCTACACAAAAATGTACCATTCAGATGGGAGACTAAGTGTGCAGAATCTTTTTACCAAATTAAACAGTACCTGATGAATCCACCAGTTCTAGTACCACCAATTGCAGGAAAGCCTCTTATACTATATATCTCAACAATAGATGTTTCACTAGGGGCACTATTGGCACAAGAAGATCAACAAGGAAAGGAACGCGCCATATATTACATCAGTAGAACATTGAATGGCTATGAACTCAATTATACATTCATTGAAAAGGCTTGCCTAACAGTTGTTTTTGCATCTCAGAAGTTCTGACATTACATGCTAGCACACACCATCAAGCTAGTTGCAAAAATTGATCCTCTCAAGTATCTACTCAGCAAGGCAGCTCTCACAAGCCGATTGACTAAATGGGTCATGATTCTCAGTGAATTCGACATCCACTACACAGAAAGACGAGCCATCAAAGGACAAGCAATTGCAGATCAACTGGCTGAAGCACAGCTACCAGGAAAACAAACCATGGACATTGAATTTCCAGACAGGGACGTTTTTGCTCTTTCCTCCAAACAATGGACCCTATGCTTTGATGGATCCTATACACAACATGGTTCAGGGGCCGACATTCTATTCATCACCCCTAAAGGACACACTATGCCGAGATCATACAAACTTATGTTTCCATGTACAAATAATGTGGCTGAATATGAAGCATTGGTTATAGGCATCAAAATGGCTGTCGAATGGAAAATCACAGAATTAAAAGTCTATGGAGACTCACAACTGGTCATCAATCAAATCAACAACAACTATCAGACAAAGGATGACAAGTTACTACCCTACAAACGGATGGTGGATGATTTCAAACAATATTTTGTGCACATCACCTTTGAACAAATACTAAGGTTGAACAACAAAGCAGCTGATGCAATGGCTACGATTGCTTCATTACTACAAATTCCAGAACAACAGAGTCGTTATGAGTTCCTGGTAGAGCAACTGTTCTCCCCTGCTTATGACCACTCTGAATCCCAGGTTATATATGCCTTGACAGGTTCAGATTCTCCGTTATATGGACCAATATACGACTACCTCAAGCATAATATCTTACCCATTGACCAATCCCGTAACCAAAAATGTAACTTTATCCGACAAGCTGCCCGTTACACCCTTACCGCTGATACCTTATATCGTCGAGGTCTAGATGGTACTCTTCTTCGTTGTCTTGATCGTAATGATTCCAATTCAGCTTTACACGAGCTTCATGAAGGTATTTGTGGCACACATTCAAGTGGCACTACTCTTGCTAAAAAGCTTCTACGAATGGGATACTACTGGCCCACAATGGAGAAAGATTCATATCATTTCGCCAAGAAATGTCCTAAATGCCAGATCCATGGCAATCTGATACATGCACCAGCACAGGAACTGCAGCCATTTACAACATCCTGGCCCTTTTGTCAATGGGGATTGGACCTGGTTGGCAAAATACATCCTTCATCTTCAAATGGACACAAGTTCATTATAACTGCAACAGAATACTTTACCAAATGGATTGAAGCAGTTCCCATGACCACAGTGACCGGGAAACAAATTGCCTCTTTTATCCTGAATTATCTGATCTGCAGATATGGTATTCCAAGTTCAATTGTCACAGATAATGGACGACCTCTCAAAAACCAAGATGTGCAGGAACTATGTGAAAAATTCAAAATCCAACATCGGTTTTCTACACCATACTATCCACAGGGAAATGGTCAAGCAGAGGCATCTAACAAGACAATCCTAAAAATCCTCAAGAAAACGGTGAATGATGCAGGCAAAGATTGGCACGTACAACTCAATCCAGCACTTTGGGCATACAGGACCAGCATCCGCACGCCTACAGGAGCAACACCATATTCATTAGTATATGGATCCGAGGCTATTTTACCCTTGGAGGTAGAAATTTAATCTCTTAGAGTCTCTTTGAAAGGTTTAATCCCCAATGAAGAGTATCGAGTTAACCGACTGCAAGAACTGGAACTATTAGATGAAAGACGCCAACATGCTTATACTCATCTCAAAGCATATCAGCAACGCATGTGCAGGAGCTACAATCATAAGGTCATTCCTCGCAACTTCAAGGTTGGTGATCTAGTCCTAAAAGAAAATCCAAGGAATCAGCAAGATAGAGAAAAGAAAGGGAAATTTGAACCTAACTGGTTGGGTCCCTATGTCATCATTTCAGTCTATGGATCAGGTGCCTATCAGCTAACAAATTCTGAAGGAGATGTGCTCGATGATCCAACTAACAACATTCATCTGAAGAAGTACTATACTTAGGATAGCCTAGTGCATGGAAAAAGCTACAAACAAAACAAAAAAATTAAAAAATCCAGAAAAAGCAAAAATACAAAGTATAATAAAAACAAATGGTGAAAACCTGGTAAACATGCACCCTTGTGAAAGACCGGCTCCTCTACCTATATCCATGCTATTTTATCCATCAAAATACTATCGGCCATCGCCCGACACTTAGCATATATCCATTCAGGACATACTTAGCGTAGTCACTATCCTGAGTTATTCATCTACCGCATTCCACCGTGGCTTGGAAATCATTGTACATAATCATATCCAGAGGTACACTCAGCTAGGGGCATTAAATTGTTCAAAAACTTACAAACATTCAAGACATGCCAACTATTGCAAAACTCAGACAAATGACATCCAACAAACACAACTACGCTTCATCACAACAACCAAAACACAAACAATTACACAAGAAACTCAAGGATGGATGATTTTCTGAAGTACTAAGTGTTGCATTATCGCATTAAAGTCTTGATTATTTTGCATTTTGAACTTTTTAATTGTTGGAATCTTCTCCTTCTCTCATAAAAAGCTTCAAAGCTAGAGATCATGAGGAACTTCCAATATTTTCTTAGTCTTCTGTCTGAGAGGCGATCACTCGTACTGTGTGAATATTTTCCTCGAGACGTGATGCATATCACTGAAGGCCTGATTCCATTTCACGCATATAAATGATCTAATCTTGTATATTTACGCAATACGCACTCAGGTCGTCTTGGTTCAATTATACCTTGACGCTTGTGCTATCTTGCAAAATCAAATATCATGTAAATTTTACTCAGGTCATTATGGTTCAAATATACCATTATGCTTGTATAAATTTTCAACATATCCAAAAATCAATAAATGCTCCATGATGATATTTACAAAGAAAGCAAATAAGGGTTATATCGGATGGCAAATATCGAATGAGAGATGCTCCAAAAAAAATTAGTTGCATATCATTTTACAATTAGTTGCATATCATTTTACAATTATTATCGCATATCATTTTGCATCATTATTACATCATTTTACATCACATCATATTACATGTAGCAGCATATTAAATCATACATCTCATTTTCAAGATACATCTCACAGCATATAAAAACATATATCCTGCATCATACATTACATCATATATGTAAACATTACATCATCATATAAAAAGGAAGTAGTACACATAAAAATACATCCATAAACACATCACATCGATCAAAAATGGTGCTCTGTATATATATCTCTAAAAAAAAATGATGATCAAAATCTACAAAATGTGTCAAAACTGTGTCCAGTACAAAGAATACAATGCTCAAAAATACAACAGAGACACTGTCTCTCAAGTATGACTATCTCCGGACGGAGATGGTCTCGCTCCAGCTGCACTCGCCCCTGGATCTCCAGGAGGGTCCTGTCTAGCTCCAGATACGCTCGCCCCTGGATCTCCAGGAGGGTCCTGTCTCGCCGGCCCAGTCACTCCTCGGCTCTCAAATCGTGTCTCGGCAGTTCGAGATCGACTCGATCTCGACTGTGCAAAACTCTCTACACGCCGGTCTCTGGGAACTGCAGCCTCATAATGCCGCCTGTAATACTCCGCCTCCTGGACACTCCGTGTCAGCTCTCTAAGGGTGTCTCTCAAAGGACCACCCGCCGCTACTCTCTGCACAGTCGCTAAAGCCTCCTCTGCTCGACCTCGCCTCTCTATCTCTGTATCTCTCTCAGTGGTCAACTGAGAAATCTACCGCTGATAGGTCAAAATCTGTGCCTGTAGCTGCTGCACAGTAATCTGTAGGGTCCGGATCTGTGCATCCTCTACATGACCCGACACTCGGACGCGCAGTGGTCCCTGTGCTGGAGGAACCCCTCCCACTCGCTCTGTCCTAGGTACGGGAGGTGGGAGTATATCTATCCTCCTCCTCTATGCTGGTCTCACCACCTCCTCCTCTCCCCCCACTGCAGCTAGCACCTCTGTCACTCTCCCCTCTCTCCCGGCTCCAATGGCCAATCCTCCTCTCCCCCTCTCAATCCTACCCTGCCGTACCACTCTCTGCACACCTCTGCCACCCTGCCTCCCCCTGGCTCCTCTACCTCATCCATCATCTCCATCATCTCCGTCATCTCCATCATCTCCCCCCTCCTCTCCATCCGAATCAAATGCTGGCCTCATCTCCTTAGGATCTGAGATCCTCGCCACTGCCCGCGCAGCAAACAAACTGGCGAACTCCTATGTCATCCCGGCATCCTGTATCTCTGGGGCATAGTCCCAGACCTGCCCAGCTAACCCTGTAAACTCCTCTATGGCCATGGCACTATCAATAGTCGGCCCCCAATCAACCACATCCTGCTGCCGCCGTGCATACAAGCACGCTCCTTGCGGAATCCCCTGCTACCTCCCGAACTGCCGCAAAACTCGGGTCACCAAAAACCGCTCAATGATGAACGGAGTCCTCCCAATCAGATACCTCATCATGAAAACGAATGGCATCTCTATCCCATCCTCTGTCCACACCTCGCAACCTATATACGGTCTCCAGGTAACCGTATCTATGTCATCAAAAACTCTCCTCCAGTGCTCTAGTTTGCCCAGCTTACGCTGGACAACTAGGCCTTTGTATCCATAGGCGTATGCTGCACCTACGGACCTATCTCTGTCTACCAATGGCCTCGCTACTGGGATGTGCTCCCAGCACCATACCTGTAATAGGGTCACGCTAGCTGACAAGCTCCCGTAACCGAGGTATACTACCTCATGCAGGCTCCTGTAAAGATGGGCCAACATCGCTGACCCCCACACAAATCTCCAACCCTGTGTAACCATCTGCTCCAGGACCAGCCCCCATCCTACTGAAAATCCCTTTGACCTGCGATCAGGACAAAGGAATCCCCCAATGAATCTAGCCAATACAGATGGCAGCGGTGCATAATCCAGATCCAAAAACTCCTGCCAGGGGATCTCATAGCCACAGACACTCTCATCATGAAATATACGGCGCAGTGCCTTTGTGCCGCCCTCCTCTGTCTGCTCATAAGGTAAAATGGCCCCTACCACAGGAATGCGCAATATCCGGTAGCAATCCTCCGGTGTCACTGTCATCTCTCCAGTGGCAAAATGAAAGGTGTTCATATCACTGTGCCACCTCTCTGCCAATGCTGTCAAAAGTCCCCGGTTCACAGTGAACCGAGGCATATCCAGAAGCGAGGTCAATCCACATCTCTCAATAATGTCCAAGTCTGTCTGTGATAGACGTGGTATCAGCGTCCATGGTCTCGGGAATCTCTCCCTCGACTGCACAATACCCAATCGCTCCTGTCAGCAAACAAAACATATCCAATATCAGTTTCCACATCAACACAAAGATATCAAAATAAAACTTACATCAAAAACATGAAACAAATTTGCTCATCTACAATCAAAGTTCAAAATCCTATCATTTCATATCAACTTGTAAAACAACTCAAGTTCTCAAAAACCATATCAAAACTTGTAAAACAACTCAAGTACCACCATCACATAAACTTGTAAAACAACTCAAGTTTCCCACCCATATCAGCTTGTAAAACAACTCAAGTTTCCAACCCATATCGGCTTGTAAAACAACTCAGGCTTTCACACACATTGAACTTGAAACAGACAACGCAAATAAATCATATTTTGATCAAAACAACAGCTTGATAATCTATACATAACTTGGAAAATTGCACTTCAAAACAAGTTATACAAATACTCATCTTGGATAAATGCATCAAAAACACGACAGGCACACAAAACCACAACTTTTTCAAACTCGGCCAAAAACTGCAAATTTTTCTTGGATGCGCTAAAACAGACCTTCACTGCGCTAAAACAAACCACGCACTAGGCTGCTTGTCCTACGCGCTAACCTATCTACCCTATGCGCTAGAATATATCCACGCGCTACTCTTTTCTTCCGTTGCGCTACCTAATCTGTCCTATGCGCTAGAACCTATCTACGCGCTAATCTATGCCTCCTAGACGCTACCCTTTTACCCCTATGCGCTAGGTTAGTCCTACGCGCTAAACCCTTTTTCCTATGCGAACCCCGGCAACTCTTATGCGCTAGGTTATGCCTACGCGCTACCCTGTTTCCCCTATGTGCTACCAAAGCCTTTGCATGCGCTATTTTATCTACACGCGCTAACCTACAGATCCTATGCGCTAGCAAAACATTTTCGGACGCAACCCCTAAAATTGACCTTGATGCGCTACTCTACACTTCGTATGCGCTAACTTACGTTTTAGACGCGCTAAAACGAACTGTCCGAAGTTTAAAATTCAAAAAACACCTAAAAATGACAAAATGAAAAGTCCAAAAGGGGTCAAAAACGTTGACTTACTGGTGGTCCACGCGCTACTGGTCTCCGGTACCTCCGAACGCGCTCGAAACGGTGTCTGTGATAGGGAATAGGCATTTTCTCTCCAGAGCAAATTATCTTTCTTCAAAAGTCAACAAAGCAGAAATGACTTTAAATTAAACCCTTTTCCCCTTTTATAAGAGGAAAATGAAATTAGGGTTAGCCAACTGGACCTGTAATATGGTTGCGGTCTCCCCTATACCAAAACAGTTGTAATTTATCGGGAGATGAATCAATTTACACACTTTCTACAAGCACGGAATCCTACACATCATACGAACTTCATCAATTTAAATAAAAAAATTTCCAAAAAAATATTGCTTCATCTCCCGAGGGGGCATCACCATCAAATCTCAAATCTGGGGCATCACATCAAATCTGGGGCACGACTGACAAATCAAAAGAGTGACACAACAAAAATTGCATTTGATCATAAAATCACAAAAACACATCATTTTCTTTGAAATAACATGTGCACACACGTCACTTCAAAGAGGGGCAAAATGTAGACGTATAAAAATGACCACATTCCTAAATGAATATTTTATGTTCATTTTTCTATTTGATTAAATCCAATTTAATTAAATTATCCACATTCTTCTATTTTATTAAATAAATTATTCAATTTATTTAAATAAAATTCACTATATCCATTTAATGAATAAATCATTTTATTCAATTAACTCCCCCCTATCCACTTTTAATTAAATCCAAATTTAATTAAATAGTTATCCTAAATTGAATAAATCATATTTATTTAATTTCTCCAAATTGCAACCAAATTGAATGAAAATCATTTAATTCAATTAAATCATATTATCCCTCCATCCACTTGCAAAATCCCAAACCCCTTCCTAATCCCTTCTAGAATCTTCTAATCGCTTCTAATTAACCTAACCCTCCTCTAAATTTTATCACATCCCTAAGCAAAGGGAAGTCATTTCTCAAAATGGCCCAAAGTCTTGGATAACCATTAAAGATTTTCAACCTTCAACCACCAAAACCCTTAAAGTCTTTGAAAACTATTAAAGGCTTCCAATCTTCAACCACTTAATCCCCAAAGTCTCCAATAACCATTAATGGTTAATTCAAACCTTCCCACATGGTTAAAACATTTGTTTTGACTCAACCTCTATCCAACCCAAGAGTCTCATCAGGCCATTAATGCTTTGACCATGATTATCTCTTAATCATTTGCACAAAGGTTTATCCTTGGATTAACTCTTAATCCAATGGGTAAGCCTAACTTAGACTTGACCCTTAGCCTTTAGATAACCATGAGGTCTTCTCAGGCCTTTAATGCCTCCAACCTCTTCTCTCAACCCAATCCTATGTTGACACTTGTCACCATTTCATTGGTACAAATTGTGCACATGGATCCCCAACTTTCAAACCTGACCCTTGATTAAACCTTTCAATCTTGACCATCCATTGCCCTGTTTGTGCTATAAATAGAGCTCTCATTCCTCTATTCAAAAACAATCATCTTTCAAATTTGAAGCATTACACTTATGCTCAAATACTTTCAAGCTTTCATATCATCTTTATGCTCATCATTTAGTCTCTTTTAGATCAGTAATTAGACTAATATGCATGTTTAAAGAAATTTCTTTATCATTTAGTTCAATCATAGACTAAATATAGTATGCTAGGATAGTATTTATACTAATCTTGTCATCTTACAGCTAGTTTATTGCATTTCTAGAATCATACATAGCTTACAACACATCTCATACTAAAAACTATCAGTGCATCCCTCGTTCTTGCATTTGCCATCCCTAAACCATTTTGCTCAGTGATCTGAGAGCAAAAACATTGGTTTGAGGGACATTGTGAGATAGAGAACCATGGGACCCTCCTTGGGAAGCTGAGTAATACGTTATTACTCCATAGCTTGCATCAAGAAGTCTTGTGTGTGTGTGGACTAGTATTCTAATAAATTTTCACATATTTAGTTTTATTCGCCCACTTTTCCCACATACACAAGGCACTTTGTGATGAAGAGTGAGTACCAAGACATAGTACTTTGTGATGAACAGAGAGTACTAAAAACATGAACAACACTTTGTGATGAACAGTGAGTGCAAATGTGAGCAGCACTTTGTGATGAACAGGGAGTGCAAAACATGTAGTACTTTGTGATGAACAGGGAGTACCACTAGGATAGAAGCAACACTTTGTGATGAACAGTGAGTGTCAATAGGATAGAGCACCATATGCACTTAGATAAAAAGTAGCATTTTGTGATGAACAGTGAATGTCACTATGACTGACATGATTGATTTGCTTGACTGCAGGAGTATTTGCCTATGCTGGAGTCGCGAGAGAGATTCCTGTCGACTCATAGGTTGCGACCAGAGTTGACGTTCGAGGATAGAGCTACCATTGAGGGCATGGGCCTGCGATATGTTATGTATGTGCTTGAGTTTCGGGTGAACATGGGTTTGCTAACTGTATTAGCTGAGAGGTGGTACTCTGAGACGTGCACGTTCCATTTGCCGATGGGTGAGATGACAATCACCTTGGAGGATGTGTATAGGATTCTACGAATACCAATCAATGGAGAGTTGATTCCTTACGATCGAGACAGAGACAGGGATGCCCTGAGACAAGTGTTCCGGGACCCAGGACTGGAGATGAGGGCAGGACATGTGGCTTGGGACACCATGACAGCTACAAGATTAGCGTTGCCAACAGTGCTAGGGGGAGTGATCAGTGGGTTCCTGTGTCCCGACAGGGCGACACAAGGTTTGGCTGTGGGCTGGGGGAGCACCTTGAAGACACTGGTTACACAGCACACCAGATATGCCTGGGGACCGTGTGCTGGCACACTTGTATTACGAGCTGCATTAGTTTGTTTATCATGGATCCATAGGATTGGGTTGGGGGGTTACATTGCTACAGGTGTGGGCATATGAGCATCTGCCAGTGACACGACTTATACACTTCAGGGGCAGGGAGCATGGACGCAACTTTGTGCATTTGTACGACATGATTACATCGCAGTCACGGATTGGTAGGTTGGAGCATTGGCGTCGAGTCTTAGATGAGATCAACACTATGATATGGAAGTCGTACCTTGGGTGCGAGCAGTGGGAGGAGGACGCAATGGATCTCCCGTACACCTTCCGAAGCAGATATCTGTTTGGGCGGATGCCCTATGTTTTGAAGAGATAGCTAATTGATAGAGTATGTAGGTAGTTTGGCCGGATTCAGCGGATGCCCTGGGGTTTTGGGATGTATGCTTGGACAGTCCTGGATCAGGTACACTTTGGGCCACTATTGTCATATGATCAGGTCGTGACGCAGCTAGCAGAGATGGTGTCGATGCAATGGGATATGTGGTCAGATATTAAGGATGCAGGCATGGATGTCGAGTACACGACGTATTGGGCTGAGCATCCCTTTCCACGACTGACAGACCCAGGGGAGCTGGTAGAGGGAGATGGTGGTGGGGATGAGGATGATGATGGAGATGGTGGGGGGAGAGGCTAACGGAGGAGGCGGGGTGCCATTGGAGAGAGGAGGGTGGGAAGGAGAGACAGGCTCGGGTGGTGAGGGGTCGGGGTGGATTGCCACTACAAGTGCCAGCAGCACAGGGTCCTAGACAAGTGCAGGGATAGGGATAGAGGCAGGTATAGGTACAGGCACATGCACCAGTACAGGGGGAGCCACAGGTAGAGGCACATGGGGTCGAGGAGGAGGAGGATGAGCTGGTTGAGCTGAGGGAGATCTGTCAAGGACAGATAGATGAGATCTAGGACCTGGAGAGGGAGACCGCTAGGCTCAAGAGGCGACTGAGGGAGACAGAGCGTGAGCGGGATCAGGCTATCTAGCGCTATACTGAGCTTGAGACAACACTGAGGGCTGGGAGGCAGGTGGCAGAGGATATAGGGTTTGGATATGCCTATGTTCTATGGGTAGGGGAGGAGATAGGTTACTGGTGTGACCTATACTATGGGGCAGTGCCACCAGAGCAGCGGGCGAGGAGCTTCCGCAAACCATCGCGGACAATGACGACTATGAGAGGGAGCCAGAGGCGACAGGCATCCAGCGATGAGATTATGGGTCCTCCACCACCACCAGATAGAGGGGGACAAGAGGGATGATCCTGGGGCGGGTCCTTCTAGGGCTCAAATTCCGTCGAGGCCAGACGGTTCCGAGGGAGGGAGTTCATCATAGCCGTAGAGGGCTCCCTATGTATCAGTATTGTACCATTTTTGTATGATGATGTAGACACTTGCGGGTGATTGTAGCCATATGATTTTGACATCATTGTATCATGACACTTTATATATATATGAGATGATTCATCTTTGCGGCAGCTATATGCATGTGTACCTATGTGATGATATGTTTAATGATGTATGTTTCTATATGATGCTTATGTTATGGATGTAAATATGTACATGATGAAATGCAATATTTTTGTTCTTTTATGTTTTATATGTTATGCCAATGCAAATGTGAATGTATGAAATGCAGATGGATATAATGATGCAAATGATTATTTACATGATTAGAATGTAAAATGTGCTAACATGTGTTGTGCGCAGGATGTGATGCAATTGTGATATCTATATGTATAAGTATGAAATGCTTATATGTGGTAATGCGGGTGAAACTACATGAAATGCAAATATTTTTAGTGTGTCATTATACTCAGTCATGTGATAGCAGGCTACACAGACTTGAGAATGACGATGGAAGTCAATCAAGAAAGGGGAATGGAAGATAGAAGATATGAAAGTGAAAAGAGCTTCTTGTGCGTTATCATCATTGAGTTTTATTATGGCAAGTAAGTTATGACAATCGAGGCATATGTTCGACCCAGAAATTCATTGTACCTATTTGCATGGAGATAAGATAGTCACAAACAAGGAATGCCCCAGGTCACACTAGACTCACAGTGTCCTCATATCCTTGGACAAGTCATAGCATTACTAAGAGACAATCCACAGACAACAAAAGAAAATAGGTGACGATACCCCATCCTCGCCTTTCTAGTCAAAGACATCCTGGAGATAGAATCTCTAGTCAGAGACATTCCGGAAAAGCTAAAAGACATGTCACCAAAAGATAAAATCAAAAGAAAACTAAGACTCGACACCAACATCCACTGTAGTCCTCAAGTTTAGTGTCTCTTGTCACTTGTATAAGTCTTATTTGATTGTGGTCACAATGTTTACTTTCATGAAAAAGATAGATAGCACTGAACCATAATGTTGTCTCAGTCTGTTGAAAGATTTGATTTGTTGGAGCCCATTGTTGCTATTGTGTCTCATCTGAAACTGACTGAATCCATGAAACTGATACTTTATTGCGGAGAAAGTGAAAATTTATTGTGAATTGGTGATGCAAGTGTTGCTTTATTGTAGATTGTGCGCGGATAAACTGAAGAAAAGTTGAAGAAACTGTACTCCTCGAAACATGTGATGCTCTCAGTTCCACACCCATCACTAGATGTAGGATTTGCCTTAGCCACAGATAGGATCTGATTTATTAAGGATGGAAAGGGATGAAAAGGGGTGTTTATTATGAATGGCGAACCAATCTCAGGTAGATCAATAACAAGCCATGATGGGAATGTGTAAGTTTTATTGTGGATGAATAGGTTGTGAGTGTGTGCAAAGTGAAAGGATGAAAGTGAATCCTGAAGGAGGGAGGAGCAATGTCTCTACGCATGGCGCCAGTGACCCGATTTTCACCATGGTACTTGCCCAGGGCGCCACCGAAGTGGTTTTCACCGTTGAACGAAAAGTGTTCCTATTTTTTCAATTTTTATTTTTTTTGTGTGTCACAAGGCGCCTGTTTGCCAGGTTTTCACCAAGTAACGATTTTTTATGTTTTTATGATTTTTTTGTCTTTTTGTATTTTTAAATTTTTTGATTTTTTTTGTATTTTGAATTAGGATACTCTAAAGAGCTATGTGTAAAATCTACGAAGGTGCCTGCTATTGATAGGATACTCCAAAGGTTCACCTTCTGTAGTTGAGAGATGATATGCCTCAGATGCATATGTTGCTGTAATGATGTAAGGACCAAGCCAGTTTGGTTCGAACTTGCCCTTCTTCTCTCTGTCTTGCTGATTTTTGGGGTTTTCTCTGAGAACCAAATCACCTACCTCAAATGTGCGAGGCTTGACTTTGTGATTGTAGTTGCGACTCATTCGTTGTTGATAAGCCTTGAGATGATTAAAAGCAGTTTGTCTTCATTCATCCAATAGTTCAAGTTCTTGTAAGCGAGAGACCCTATAGTCTTCATCACTAATAATGTTTTGCAAAGAGACTCGTAAAGAGGGTAGCTCAACCTTAATAGGCAAGATGGCTTCAGCGTCATAGACAAGTGAATAGGGTGTAGCTCTTGTAGGTGTGCGAACACTTGTGCGGTAGGCCCAAAGTGCAGGATTAAGTTGAATATGCCAATTACGGCTAGCGTCGTCGACTGTCTTTTTTAAGATTTTAAGGATTGTTTTATTAGACGTCTCATCTTAACCGTTACCTTAGGGGTAATATGGTGTGGAGAAATGATGGGAAATATGGAAGCGGTCATAGAGTTCACGAACATCCTGATTCTTGAAGAGACGCCCGTTATCGGTGATAATGGAAACAGGAATACCGTATCGATAAATGATATAGTTGAGAATGAATGTAGCAATCTGTTTTCCAGTGACTTGTATGAGAGGCATGACTTCAATCCATTTTGTGAAATACTCTGTGGCAGTGATAATGAATTTATGACCATTAGAGGATGGAGGGTGAATCTTGCCTATGAGATCGAGTCCCCACTGACAAAAGGGCCAAGGAGTCGCAATTGGTTGAAGTTCTTGTGTTGGCGCATGAATGAGGTCTCCATGAAGTTGACATTTCTTACATTTCTTGACGAACTGATATGAGTCTTTTTCCATATTGGGCCAGTAATATCCAGTCCTGATGAGTTTCTTGGCTAAGGTAGGACCACTAGAATGTGGACCACATATCCCTTCATGTACTTCATGTAACGCAATCTGAGCTTCGTTGCTTTCTAAACATCTAAGAAGAGTGCCATCTAGACCTCGATGGTATAGGACATCGGCTAAAATGATATATCGAGAAGATTGGCGAATGAACGTGCGACGTTGGTTATTGGATAAATTAGGAGGTAGGGTATTGTCACGAAGGTATGTGAAAATGGAACAATATAACTGGGACTCATGACCAATGACACATATCATCTCAGTAGGAGTGATTTCATATGAGGGAACCAAAAGGTTATCCACCAAGAACTCATAGCGGGTCTCATCCGGAGGTAGATCGATCAGTGAAGCAATTGTAACCATGGCATCTACGGCTCGATTCTGCTCTCTTGGTATCTGCTCAAAGTCTAACTTCATGAAATGTTGTTTCAAGTCATCCACAATTCTTTTGTAAGGCATTAATTTCTCATCCTTTGTTTGGTAGTCGTCAGTTGCTTGACGGATTGCAAGTTGAGAGTCCCCAAAAGCACGAAGTTCCTAGATCTTCCACTGAACTGCAATCCGTAATCCAATTGTTAATGCCTCATATTCTGCTATATTATTAGTGTAGGGAAATGATAATCGTTATGATTTTGGTATAGAATCCCCTTTAGGAGTTATGAAGAGGATGCCAGCTCCTGCCCCATGCTGTGTGTATGAGCCATCAAAGTATAGTTGCCATGGCTTTGCATGTGACACTGTTAAAATGGATTCGTCTGGAAATTATGAAATTAGAGGAACATCATCTATCATGGGAACATCTGCTAACTGATCTGCGATAGCTTGTCCTTTTATTGCTTTTCTATCCACATACTCGATGTTGAATTCACTCAGGATCATTACCCATTTGGCTAGTCGCTCAGTAAGCGTTGCTTTATTGAGAAGGTATTTCAATGGATCGATCCTCACAACCAACTTAGTCTTATGAGTTAGCATGTAATGTCATAATTTCTGCGAAGCAAAGACCACGGTGATACATGCACACTCAATTGGTGTGTAGTTTAGCTCATATCCCACCAATGTGCAACTGATATAGTATACTACCTTTTCTTTGCCCCCAGCAACTTGTTGTACTAAGAGTGCCCCCAGTGCTGTTGACGTAGCTGATATGTATAATAATAAAGGCTGATCTGGAACTGGTGGCATCAAAACTGGCGGATTCAGAAGATAATCTTTGAGTATCTGGAAAGCCTGTTGACAGTTATCATCCCATTTGAATTTGATGTTTTTATATAGCAAGTGCTGAAAGGGATTACACTTATCTGCAAGTTGTGCTATGAATCTTCGTATGGACTGAAGTCTCCCTTGTAAAGACTGAAGTTGACTGATATTTCTTGGTGGTTGCATCTCTAGGATGGCCTTGACTTTTGTTGGATCGGCTTCGATTCCTCTTTTTGATACAATGAATCCTAGGAGCTTCCCAGAGGTTACTCCAAAGACACATTTCTTGGGGTTTAATCTTACTTTGTATTTTTCCAACCAATCAAAGACGACTGAAAGTATGTCCAAATGTGTATTTCTGTCTATTGATTTGCCCAAGAGGTCATCGACATAATCTTCCACAGTAACGTGCATGAGATCATGAAAGATAATAGTCATGGCTCTTTGATATGTAGCGCCTGCATTCTTTAGCCCAAAGGGCATGACATTCCAACAGAAAGTTCCCCAAGGACAAGTGAATGATGTTTTGTGTTGATCCTCAGACGCGATCTTTATTTGATTGTAACTAGAGAAACCATCCATCAACGATAACATTTCATGACCTGCTGTGAGATCTACAATCAAATCTATGTTTGGTAATGGGAAGTCATCCATCCTTAGGACAAGCCTTGTTGATATCTCTGAAATCTATACATATTCTGATGCTGCAATCTGGTTTACTGATAGGCACTAAGTTGGAGATCCATTCAGGATAATCAATTCGGCGTATGAATTTGACATCCAATAATTTTTCAAGTTCGGCTTTGACCAATAATGCGACTTGTGGATGCATCTTTCTTAATTTCTGTTTCATTGGTTTTGCCCCCAGTTTAACTGTCAAATGATGCATTACCAAATCCGGATCCAATCCAGGCATATCAGCATATGACCATGCAAAGTTGATTTGTCATTCTTTGAAGAAACTTATGAATTTTGACCTTTCTAACTCTGTCAAAGATTGAGCCAAGAATATGTTGTGTGGAACCTCTTCTGTACCAATGTTTGTTTTGATAGTCTCCTCTACCAACATGGATGACTTTTCCTCATATGATGCTGGGAGAATGTCAAGCCTTCCATATTTGGGTGCCTCAGAGAGGTTTTCGCCCTCAGATACGTCCTTTCTTTTTACTTTTTTGGGGTCAGACAATGCCACAGTGTGGTTTTCGCCATAAGACCCTTGGTTTGTTTTTATTTTCATATTTTTGCGACTAGAAGGCCCGACACCCTTACCGAAATATGCCACGCTATTTAGTTATATAATGTATCCCACTTTATGGTCCCTAGGGGGAAGATCATCTCGTATGCCAAGACAGTCAATAAAAGCTTCATCATTTTGGAATGTGTCAAACTGTGCAGGTCCTTCATGATCCCTGTCAATAAGTTGGTGGTGAACATGGGGAAGGCCTTTGATGTCTTCGAAGTTAGCGGGACTAAAAGTGAAGATATGGTTATATTCAAGTATGTCGAGGTAGTTATCGAGGTCCTCATTGGCACTCTCCTCATCAGTCTCGATTGTGAACGAATCCAAATTATCATCACTAGTAGCGCATTCTAGGGCAGGTGTTCTCATTCTATGTGATTTCAACCTAGAACCTAGAGACAAGGACTGTGTGGAATCCTCAGGGGTTGTTTCTTCACCAACTTTGAATTTTTCATTAAATTCCTCTTCTTCTGTGGGTTCATCCGGCTCTCTGAATGTCTCGGTGAGCTCGTAATCACTGGAGGATTTGTCTGAACCCCATTCCCATTCGTTGGAATTTGTGGAATAATGATTCTCTTGTTGAATTTTGGCATCTTTGATTTGTAATGCTTCTTTTGTCCTTCGAGTGTGGACCTTGGAAGTCACGAAACCAAGTCCCTTCAAGTGTTCCTTTTTGAATGTCAATTCAGGTTGTAAAGGCTCAATGATGCCTTCCTTTCTTAACCCAAGAGGGCTTTTGCCATCATACCCAAATTTTTGTAGAATCTTGAACCCTTTGCCATATTTATCAAATGGTATACTGATGTGATCCTGTGTATCATCTTCAAGGTCTTTATAAAGCATTTTGTATAAGTATTCCTCTTCCAATTCACCCCATCTTTGAAAGATAGTAGGGTCCCATTTGAGTACAATGATAAATACCTGTTTATTAGGATGTGGTCTTCCATATTCTTTTGGTAAACTCATGACTTGTTGTAAGTACGTGGTTTGATTCAAAGTGTATTCACCCATGCCCTTGTCCTGAAATTTGCTTTTAAGATCACCTTGTTTTGATGTCGAAGGTTTTAATGACTCGGGATCAATGTATGCAGAAGAAGGAACAGCTTCGCGATTACTGGGAATGATGGTCTCAGTTTTTGATCTCAAGTTATTGCAGTATATGAATGGATTAGGATCACCATTAACTATTATCTCAACTCAATTGTGAGGAAACTTAATGTATTGGTGATATGTAGATGGGACTGCCCTCATTTCATGAATCCAAGGACGTCCTAGCAATATGTTGTATGTGAGATCTAGGTCTAGGACTTGAGAAACCACATCCTTCGTAACTGGCCCAACTCTGAGAGGCAAGGTGACTGTGCCTTTGGATGAATGCTCTTCATCATCATATGCCTTGATGGTGATTTTGTTTGTAGAATTCACAACTTTATCAGAATATCCCAATTGTTTAATAGTGTTCAATGTACAAATGTTTAGACCTGCTCCTCCATCTATCAGGACTCGTTTTATTCAATGTTTGTGTATGAAGGCTTCAATGTGTAATGGTGAATTATGTGGCTGACTTACAAAGGCGTCATAAGCTTCTGTGAATGTAAGAGAGTGTGGAATGGAAAGGTATCCCACCATGGCTTGAAACTGGTCCACGTTCAGATCAGTAGGAACGACAATGTCTCTCAAGATTTTGTCAAGAATAGCTTTATGTGCGGGGGATATGCATAAAAGCTCAAGGATGGAAATAAGTGCGGGTGTCTTCCCTAACTATTCTACAAGGTCATACTCAGGTTTGGTTGATGAGGAAGCAATGTTTTTAGCTAGAGCACCTTGCAAAGTGAATTTACCTCGACAGGTTGTAACATGACATTCAGAGGTAGGTTCGGAAGAAGATCCAATTCCTTTTAAGACAATCTTGGGTCTCTGGGTAGAATTCTTAGGGTTTTTGTCCTTGATGATAATGGTAGAGACATAATTATCCATTGAGATATGATTGATAGTTGAATCATAGTTATAGGATGCTCTGGTATAGTTGGTTTGGTCATCTGTGGCTGCAGCTTTTCCCTTGTCATGCTTTGGGAATGGTTCCTTAAACATCTCATGTTCTTGATTGGATGAATGCCCTTCAATCTCAATGTCACCTCTATCAATGAGATCTTGTATGATGTTCTTCAGTCGATGACAATTTCCTGTCTTATGACTCTTGCTCTTATGAAATTCACAATATTCATCATCATTCCACCAATTTGGTTTGACCTTTGGCTCATATGGAGGAAAATCTGGAATTGTGATTACTTTGTTTGCCACTAGCTTCTTGAAGACTGACTCAAGTGGCTCTCCCAATGGAGTGTACTTCCTTCATGATCTAGAAGTTGTTTGAGTATTCACTTGATTGTTTGTAGAGCTTGATCCAGAAAAAATAATTTTTGGTCATACCGTATTAGCATCAACAACACCATCATTGACTGTGTTCTTGTTTTTATTCCAAAATCTTGGCTTATCTTTTCCTTTAAAGTCATTTTTGTTTTCCTTGAATATCTTAATGATTCCTTGTTCAATTAGGACCTTTTTTGTCGCTAAGCCTTTTTCAATGATGTCCTTGAAGGTGGACAAACAAGCTTTCCTTAGATCATAGCCAATGTCTTTGTTAACATTTTGGGTGAACATCTCTACCATTTGTTTTTGTGGAATTTCACAAGAGCATATGTTGGCTAGATTCCTCCATCTTTGTAAAAATGATGAAAAAGACTCTCCATCTTTTTGCTTGGTGTTGCACAAAGTAGTGACTGATATGTCCGTCTCTATGTTGTATGAGAAATGTTGAATAAATGCCTCTGCTAGGTCACCCCATGACTTAATTCCAGGTGGGAGTTGAGAGAACCATTCCATAGATTGATCACCTAAGCTTTGTGGGAATAATGTCATCAAATATGTCTCTTCTACGGCTACCTCAATGCAGGTTGTGAAAAACTGTCTTATGTGTGCCTTAGGATCTCCTTTGTCTCTATACTTATCAAACTTAGGTGTCACGAAATGTGTAGGAAAAGGAGGCATTGGAATGCTCTTGTCAAATGGATAAGGACATATGTCTCTCATTGTGTATGTTGGCTTCGATGTATTTATGTCCTCCATTTTCTTTTGTAAGTCCCTGATTTGTTGCTCCAAATTGTTCTTAGGTGGAGATCGACTTCTTGGACCATACCCCATGCTTGAGGCACCAATTGGAGGAGGAGCATGTTGCATATATGGATGATATTGATAATACACATGTTCATATGGAGGAGGTCTATAATGATGCTGCGTATATGGACCACTTGGTATAGATTCATGTTGAGGAACGAAATATCTATTTTGTCCATGTATACCATACTCTATAGGCATGTCATGTTCTAATGTGGTGCCCCCAAATTTGACACGGTGTTTCCTTGTATCCAAATTTTGAGCATGCCTTTGAATATCCATTTTATTTGGTGGTTGATCCTTAGCATTGGTATGCGATTGAGCATATCTTTCTGCATAAGACTTCCATAATGGTCTGCGAATCTGAGTATCAAATGTTTGACCATGTGTATGTGGGACCTCTGGTTTTTGAAACAAAGATGATGGTGATTTAGGCACCATATGTGGTCCTCTATTGCCTCCACTATTAGGCCTCCTTTGATCCATGATGGAGTGAGTTTGTTGCAAAGGGCTATGTTCCATTATTTGAGACATGTCAAAATCATGAGGTATCTTGGCTCCACTTTGTGCCATCACTTGTAGAAAGTATTGTCTATCTCTCCTCATTATTTCCTCAACATAATGGTGTCTTCCACTTCTGCTGAATGTACAGAAAAGTTGTCCATATTTTCATTGTGTGTATCATTGTTGTTTGTAGTGTCCATGTGCTCAACATTTGGAATGTTTCTATAGGTGTCCATGTCAGGTAATGTAGTATGATCGGGATTGAAAAAGATATCATTGTCATACTCATAAGAACTCATGTTTGCAGATTCTTGAGCCTCTTTAGCTTCTCTCCTAGATTTTTGGGAACGAGTTTCAACCATGAACTAGGTCTTGACCAAGATGTGTGAGACTAGATGAAAATGGAAAGAGTATGAAAGATCAAGAGTTGGATGAAATGTAAATGAATCTGAGGTGTACTTGCAATGTCCAAAGTGTAAGACCAAGTATGTATGTAGTAGAGTAGGTGTGACTTCCAAAGAGAGGATAGTTTCTCTTGATGAGGTAAGTTGACCTTGACTCTAAGTAAGACCAAATGAGACCTAAAGGTGATAGACCTTGATGAGGGACCACTTAGCAAAATGTTGTTGTATGTAGTGTGTTGACAAAGTATGATGAGGACAAGCAAGTGACCTTTTGACTCAAGTTTAGACAAATGTAAATGTAATGCAAGGTGTAAAGCAATGATGGACTATGTGAGACCCAAAGACAGGTTGAATACTAGATAAAACCCTGGAGAAATAACCTAGGAAGCTCAAGAATTCTTAAACTGACTATGTTTGTTTGCCAGACTATAAAAGTTTTTCAATTCTGAACACAGACGCGCCTGTATACTGCACAGACGCAATTTCCTGACATAGACATAGTTCTATTTAACATAGACGCGTTTCTGTCCTTCACAAACGCGATTATACGACATAGGCACTATTATGTCAGACACAGACACGTTTCTGCAAAATTTGTGCAATTTTTTCCAATCTGTGAAGTTTTTTTGTGACTAAATCTGAATGTTTGACTATTTTTCATGACAAGAGGACACAGTGTTGATGAGGACTTAATGTTTGCAAGTGTCTAGACTCCAAAAAAAAATGACTCAAAGAAAGTGTGTTGTTTGATGTAAAATTGTTTTGCATACACTTGAAGACACAAAAGACACAATATTTTGATGTTTGGTCTTGAATGTTTGAATGTTCAAAATAAGTCAAGCACAAATCTTATGGCTGGCCAAGACAATAGTTGTTGATCCCACATGGGGTTTTACCCTCGAGGCTACGCTATTCAGAGCAGATACTTAGATGCTTGACCTCACTGGCTCCACCCTCGGCACTCACTTCTCGGGTCAGCCAAGCATCAGTCCCCATAAAAAACTCCCTGTGACGAACTTTGTATCTCTACTAAGAACCGTATGTGTGTGGGCTGCTACCAGAGGTCCGACCTCCTGCCTCAACAACTAGAAGGATTTGGGCTTCTAAAACAAAAAGGTGCTAGTAAGGGCATCCGCTCGTGTGGCCATACATGTGGCACTTTCAACTATGTAAATACAGAAGGCTCCCAGCCGGTAGGGGTTATGCCCTACAAATGATCAAATAAATTTGATCAAACGGGTTTATGGAGAGACATAGTGTCAGTATGAACTAATCAACACACATTATCCATAGTTTTCACCATGAATACAGTTGTTTATAGTGGTTCGAAAGAGGTGGGTTTTCCTCGCTACCACTTGGGTCGTTCTCTTCTCACTAGTAGTCCTAATGACCACACGGAAAGACAGACCCTCTAAAGATTAAACAAAAAGAGCCTATTGCTCAAGACACAAAAGATAATGATTCAATTTTAGTGCACCAATTGAAGTGTTTGCTAGTCTATGAAAACAAGACACACAATAAAAGTCAAAAACCCTTGCCAAAGACCTGCAACAAAGATCTATTAGTAGTTTGGATTGTTTCAAATGATCACCCCTTCCTGCAAGCATACAAGTTAGGTAAATTTTAAACCCAAAAGACTTTGTGAAAATAGGGGCCTTCGACAAAATGAATTTGCTTTCAAGACAAGCTGCACCAATTTCATTAGCTAGATCTGAAGATGTTAGCTCAAAATAAACTAGATCTGAAAAACTGAATGATTAAAATTGAATCAATGAAAAAAAACCCTAAAAACGAAATTAGTGTGCACAAACGCAGGTACAATACACAGATGTGGCTTTTAGACACAAACGCGCTTCTGTGAGACACAGACGTGACTTCGTAATACAGACGCAGCTTCTAGACGTAGACGCGCCTACAAACCCCACAGACGTGACTGGTGATCACAGATGCGTTTTTGGGAATCTACAAAAAAAAATGAAATAGTGTCGCAGACGCAGACGTGATTCCAGATGTCACAGACACGACAGAAAGTCACAAACATGATCTGGAAGTGCACAGACGCGGCAGAAAGTCACAAACGCGATTCGAAAGTGTACAGACGCGACAGAAAGCCAAAAACACGATCCGAAAGTACGCAAACGCAAAAATATCAAAATATTGTCGAAAAATGTCAGATCTGCAACTTCAAAACACAAAATCTGCAATAAGGATGTTAAATGCAAAAGGGACAAGTGTCCCACTGGGCGTGCCAAAATGTTTATGGTGAAAATGGATAACAACAATGTTGAAAGACTAAATGAATTCAACTACAAAACCCTAGCCTAACAACAACAAAGATCCACCATAACATATGAAGATTACCTAAGACAATGCAAATCAAATGAAATCACAAAGATTATACCATCACATGTCCAATAGGGTTTGGATCTCCATTCTTCCTATCTCCATTGATCTTGCTTGATATATTTGCTCTCAGATTTTATGTGCACAAGAGCTCAACAAAGAACGGAATGTGGTTGCAAGTAGGATCTCATATGAAAAACATAGTGTAGTCAAGTGCATAAATTGATTAGCCAGGTAGGGTTGATAATGAAGGAAGCATCTCCTTATATAGAAAACACTATATGAAATGGAGGGATAAGATTGAGAGGTGTAAAAAGAGGTCGGCTATGATTAGAGGGTAGGTAAAGAAAATAATAAATAATGAAATGGTAGGTAGTATAGGAATTAAGAGATGAATGACATGTGGCATAGGTAGAAAAGGTTAATGAATTAATTAAATAAATTAAGATTTATTTAATTAATAGAGGAAGTGGGATCAATTAAATAAATAAGATATTTATTTAATTTAGGAAAAAGGATAATTTAAAAAAATAAATGTATTTATTTAAATGAGAAATAAGGCTAGAAAAGGATAAATGAATTAATTAAATAAATAAAGATTTATTTAATTAATAGAAGAATTAGGCTAAAGTAATTAAATAAATAAAATATTTATTTAATTAGACATGACAATTTTAGGTGTCTACACTCACAGAAATCAAATTTCAAACAATAAAACACACAGATTCAAAGTCAAAGATAACTGTTATTTGATTTTCATTCATAGATGAATATCAACTTTCCATACATAGAGTTTTTCAGCAAAATTCAAGAGATAGTTTTTCAAAAACTTATTGAACCCCAATAAAGTCATTACAAAGCATATAAATAGGTCTCCAGACCAATAGTTTGAACCAAAGATAAAATTAACTCGAAATAGTTAATGAGAAACCACCCTAATTGCATAATTGAAACTAAAAACAAACAACTAGACTCGCTGGCAGAAAACTGCCAATAGTTCTAGTCATGTTGTTGATTCCGTCTCTGTTGGATTATCCGGGTTATTAGCTTGAATGGACACCGTAACCACCTTTGCTGCACTCCACTCACCATGAACCTTCAAGAATTCCTGAATTACTGTAACGTGCGGCAAGCTGATATGTATTACTCTCTGCTTCCAGAGTTCTTTCTTCCTCTTTACCATCGGTACCTTGTCTCGGTGTGAATCTAGGTGATCCAGGCAACCCGTGAGCATCGATTCCACTTTGGAAATCCTCATAAAATCTTCCACAACCAAGGATTTCTCCACTTTGATTTATTTAATGTGGTTGTTGAACTGATTGATCATCTTTGAAGTACTTTCCAAAATCTGATTATCCTCCTTAAGCAATTGAACATCCATGCAACACAAATCCTTTTGCATAGTTGTTCTTAAGGTTGTTAGTTCACCTCTTAGATCGGTAGATTCGCTATGACCTTGTTCAATGATTTGGTTGCGCCATTCTATGCTTTCCCTGCATATAAACATTTTGTCCTCATTAAACCCTGGCACTTGTCCCTCGGCAAGAAAGTTCATCAAGCCATAGCACTGGATATCTCGCATTTGCTTTGAAATCACCACCCATTTAGTCTTTTCTTTTTTCCATGAGATTAAATCGGCATCCATTTCCTTGGTAACCTCATTAGCATCCTTAAAAATCTGAACTAAATCTGATATGTAATTGGTTCCTTGATGCACGATCGAGGTCAGCCATTCGGAGAAAATCTCTGTGATCATTTTGTTTCATTTAACCTCATCAAAGAACTTCTGATTCCCTGGGGATTTTGAACTAAAGGGGACCGAGCTCTCGGACAACGATAATGGACTGTTCTGCAGGGCATGAATGTATTGGGCCATTTACATCAAATTCTGTTTCAACTCAACCTCATCCTTCTCATCCTTCCAGGTGCGGGAAATGATCTGTTTAGTCGAAGTCTCCAAATACTTTACGTCAACTACTCTGGCTCCAACCCCCAAATCAACCCGCTTAATGGAATAATCTGCCTTTGAAGCAATGGCTACATCCTTATCAGATGTGGGTTTGGCAATATCTTCAGCCCAGTGTTTTGTATCTTCGTCAAAACCAATCATTGCCTCCATCTTTAACCGCTTTGGCTTCGTGGATCTTCCCAAGCATTTACTTACAACATCTTCCATCGACACTGAACTAGGAACCACATTTATTTTCCTGGTAATTGAGTCGCTTAACCATTTAGGAGCTAGTGTCAGTTCCTTAGATTGTGTAGCTCCTAAAGGTGGTTGTGTAGCACTGTCTGCATTGGACAGAATATCAAGCACATGTGAATCTTGAGTAGTAGCATCTGAGTCAATTAAGACCTTATCAGCATCCGAAACAGGGGTTGCCATCTTGCCCAAAACTTCCTCGGCGTCCAAGTCGAGAATGAGATGAGCGGCCAGTGGCTGAAAGTTCTTCTTGTGCCTTGACCTGGTTACCCGACCACCAACAGAAGGTGCAGCTTCAGTGTCAAGTTTCTCTTCTTTAACCTTAGCCTGCCTTTTTCCTACAATAGAAACATGGGTGTTAGTTAAAACAAAAGTTTTGCTTGCAGCCGCCTTCTTTTGATTTTTGTTTCTTGAACTAGTTGCTCTCGCTGGATGAGATCGGCAACTCCTAAGCCAATTTTTTGTTCTGTGAATTATGCTGAAAGTGTGTGTCTGAATTCTATCTTCCATCTTTTTTTTCCAGTCAAATTCTGGGAGAGGTTCATTATGTACTCATTTCATAAACTCAGAATCCAGTACATCTTCATTATCAATAGTGACACCTTAAGTGTCCATTGGCAATTTCATGTCATGAATTTGTTTCAAAGTTAACCTGGACCAACTCCTCTTTCTCAGTTCAAACTCATTTGGGTAATCTTCCCAATAATCCTCTAACTAGGGTACATGTTGATTAGGTACCATCTTCTTCACATATTGGGCGATAAAACCTTTACTATCAAAGTTATCCCTTTTTACAAAGGTTTTCAAATGAAATCTCTTAAACTATAGCTCAAGATTTAGTGCATTAGAGACAAACCTACAATGGCCTAGATCGATGGGAAAAATTACACTTATGTCAGTATCTTCACCATAATATTTCGCAACATAGGCTAGCTTCCTGGAAACTTCAATCAAGATACAAGAGTCTGAAACATACCTGCGTAGCCTAAAGGGTTCACCTCTAAAACCTCCAACCCTTATGTAAGTAAAGTGATTAAACTATGCAAAGAAACTGCCATAGATTTTAACTAGTTCAACCGCTTCTACGGACATTCTCCTATGCAAATTATCTTGTAATTCAAAGGTCAACCTCCCAGCAAAAATATCGTTCCAGTGAAGATAATCATCAACATGTCCTTTTAAAGTCAAATGGGGGTGATACTCATAAATTTTAATATCTTGAACCCATTTGGCATGGAATAATCCAGACCATTCTCTCACACGGGCTAGCATATATAACAGGTATGAAGACATATAGAAATTCGACATCCCAAGATAATTGCTCAAACCCTCATGCAATCTTTCTGCAATAACAATTCCCCAGTCAATGAACTGATTCTTATCTAGAGTTACCTGAATGAAGAAATACATCCAGTCTTCCCAATAGAAGGAGTGTGAATTCCCCTTGACTCTGCTCAACAGTACTACCAAATCTCTAATCGCAAGAATCAAATGCTCATGGGTTAAGGGTCTTGGTAGCCTTGAACCCTCCTTTTGAAACTTCAAAAGCCAATTTCACGCAATGACAGTTCTGTAATACTGGTTTTTCTCAGAATAAATTCCATAAGATTTTCCAATTGTCCAATTTTCATAGGGTTCTCGGTGTGGGATACCCATGGCAGCCATTACCGTCTGTCTATCGACGGACAACAAAGCCTCACCATTATTTTTCCTGATACATATGTTGGCTTTATCATAGTGGTTCATGCATTCTAAAATCAATTCAGGGTAAGGAGCAGCTGTGGGAAATGCAGTTGCTTCTAAGAAACAGCTCTATGCAATATCTCTCATCATGGGATCTATGGTTGGGTTTCGTACTCTTTCTAGGAAATCAACTAAATCTAGTTGTACTAAGGTTGTATCACCCAGCTCTGGTAAGGAACTTACAAGGGGAGAGGAGGTCACTAATTTAGGCAAAGTGTGCATCATGTTCAGCTCATGATTTTCTCCAATTAACCTAGACAAAGAAGAAGAGGGAAGCGGAAACAAACAACTAACAAAATGTCCAGAGCTTTTCCAAAACAAACCGCAACAATTAGGAAAGTTGTTTTGAACATACCTTCCTCTGTCATCTGCAAACCCCTATCGCCGTCTACTTCTTCCCGCTCCACAAACTCTTTTTAACACTTAACCAAAAGAAATGATAATCTCAACATGACAGCTACTCAATTTAAAAATTGAGAAAATCTTACCTGTGATTACCATGAACTGTCCTCATTACTCTTTACTCGTACGACCTTACTCTGAAATTATCATGTTCGAGCATGCATTAAATGCCAAGTCACTTCGTATCTGACAATACGGATCCTCACACCACACTTGCTATAAATGACAGATTTCAAATCATTAAAGAAATAATATTCCTCTTCTCTGTTGCTGTTTACCATATCTAAAAATTCGCGCCGCCACCTCATGCCAAATCACATGATCTCCAAGAAGCATAAACATTGAATTCTGAATCTTGAGAGACAATGGTGACATGAAACATGACAAATATTGAACTTTGAACCTTGAACCAAATAGGTTCAAGTTCAAGGTTCAAAGAGTATGAAACGTCGACAAGGAATAGGGAAGACTTAAAACCGTGCGGGAAAGAAAACTTTCAATACAACGCCCATTGAACTTTGAACCTTGAACCTACAAGGTTCAAGTTCAAGGTTCAAGTTCAACACAATGAAACTTTAAGGAAAGCAACAAAGACTGAACAACATGGAGAATTCTAAGCAAATGACTTGGCCAACGAACCAGATAGGGACATAACTCAAACAAGGAGACATATAGAATGGAAATTTTATATGTACCGCAAACAGACCCAGATAAAATTTAGTAGCCATACTGATTTGTGTCTTCATTTTGATTATTTTATGTGATAGTTGATAATGTCTGATCTCATAAAGTTGTGAACCCCGTTTAAGACTAACCCTTCTGATTTCGAGTGTATCATCTTCTATTTAAGACAAGACAATGATCACTTGATATGGATATGATACGATTGATAAGATAGCTTGATCAGTTGATTGCAGATGTTTAACTAGATAGTTGTATCCTTTGTTAACTTCATGTGAAGTTTTTGCTAGATATTTGTTAGGGTGTTTGATTCTTGCTAGATATTTTAGGGCAAGTTATTTGATTGATTGTTTTGATTGTTTTTGGTTGATTTTGTAGATTGATATTTGAATGTTTTTTATTGATTTTTCAGGACATTATATGGATGTTTTTGGTTGAATTTTCAAGACATTTTATGTTTTTTGTGTTTTCACTATTTTGGATTTGTTGAAACATGACTAGTCATCAATTGATAAAGATAAGACTAACTTGGACAAAATCCAGCAACCATATTGATCTATGTCATTATTTTGATTGTTTGATGATTGATAGGAATGTCTGGTTTGAGAGAGTGAATACTCTGTGTAAGACCGATCTATCTGGTTTCGAGTGTACCCTGTTAGGGTTTTAAACAAATTCGAAGCAAATATGAACTAACAATTATATGCAGATTTAAATACAAAAGATAAAGAAATAAAACAGGACACAGATAACACAGAGATTTAATGTGGTTCACCCAGAATGGGTTACGTCCACCATACATAGTCGTCCAATCTTTCTTATTATCCAGCAAAAATAGTACATCAACATTACAATGCCTTAAGCATCCCAGCCACTTATAACATTCATTTTCAGGGCAAAAACAAAGTCGGCCTTTTTAGGGTTTTATTACAATGTCGGTTTTCATCAAAAAAATACCCAAAAAAAGTTTTTCTCGGGGGCTCCCGCCCTTGAACCCCAGCTTTTCTCGGGGGCTGCTACCCCTGAACCCCTGCCCGGCCCCAAAACCCGGTGAGGATACGTGCTGAGTGTATAGTACTTTGTTGATTAGTCACCACATTTCAACAATCTCCCACTTGGAGACTAATCAGGCTCCACACCGAACAATCTCCCACTTGGAGACTGATACTACATGACACCACTGTACATGCAACATCCATTAGATAAAACACTAGGACTCGACTGGTATAAATTCCATAATTATCAATCAAGAAGACCAACAAAAGCTAATGAAGAAATCAGCTTCTCTTATGGAACTGCCTTCATGAACATATCGACAGGATTCACACTTGTGTGAATCTTCTCAAGCCGTAACTAACCCTCCTCCAAAACAGTCCGGATGAAGTGGTACCTGAGCTGAATGTGCTTTGTCCTTGAATGAAAAGCAGAGTTCTTCGCAAGATGAATGGCACTTTGGCTATCAGTATACAATGGGCTATCCTCTTGTGTCTAACCCAATTCCTCCAGAAAACATTACAACCAAATCATCTCCTTGCTGGCTTCTGTAGCAGCAACATACTTAGCTTCAGTGGTTGAAAGTGCAACAACCTTTTGCAGCCTAGAAATCCAACTAACCGCAGTTCCCCTTGTAGTAAAAACATACCCTATAGTACTCCTCTGTGAATCAATATCACCCACCAGATCAGAGTCAACAAATCCACTCAGAGCAGCATTAGATCCTTTGAAACATAATGCATTTGTAGTAGTTCCTTTCAAATACCGAAGAATCCATTTCACAACATTTCAATGTTCCATACCCGGATTACTCATAAACCTGCTCACAACTCCCACTGCATGTGCAATATCTGGCCTTGTGCATACCATTGCATACATCAGACTGCCAACAGCTAATGAATACATGATGTTAGACATTTTATTAACCTCTTCCTGTGCCTTTGGGCACATCTCCTTAGTCAATTTGAAATGACTAGCCAAAGATGTACTAACTGCTTTTGCATCCTGCATGTTAAATCTTTTCAACACCTTCTTTATATACTCACTTTGGGACAAATTCAAGGTTCTATTTTTCCTGTCCTATGTAATCCTCATATCGAGAATTTGCTTAGCTACACCCAAATCCTTCATAGCAAATGACCTGGCTAATTTTTGTTTAAGATCATTTATATGTTGCATGTTAGACCCAACAACAAGCATGTCATCAACATAAAGCAACATGATAATATAACTGCCATTATCAAATCTCTTAAAATATACACAATGATCAGAATGATATCTATGATAACTGTGTTCAGCCATGAAACTATCAAATTTTAAATACCATTGTTGGGGTGCTTGCTTTAGGCCATACAGACTTTTCTTCAACCTGCACACCAAGTTCTCCTTACCTTTGACCTCATATCCCTGTGGTTGCAACATGTAAATTTCCTCCTCCAAATCTCCATGGAGAAAAGTTGTTTTGACATCTAATTGTTCAAGATGTAAATCATCCGCAGCCACAAGACTAAGTACAATTCTAATTGAAGTCATTTTTACAACTGGAGAAAATATGTCATCATAATCTATACCCTTTTTCTGTGCAAAACCTTTTACTACGAGTCTGGCCTTATATCTTTTCTGACCTCCTTCCTCCTCCTTTAGTCGATAAACCCATTTGTTAGGCAAGGCTCTTTTTTCTGCAGGTAAAGGGACTAAGTCCCAAGTCTTATTTTTCATCAAGGAGTCCATCTCTTCTTTCATGCCTAGCTCCCACTATTGTTTGGCATCTACCTACATTGCTTCTTCATATTCTTCTGGTTCACCAGAATCTGTTAATAAAATAGAATACAAAGAAGGAGAAAATATTTCAGGGGGTCTACTTGTCCTTGTAGAATGTCTAACACTTGCAAGAATTTGTGGGACAATCTGTTGTTGCTGAGCATCAGGTACCTATGGCATTTCATTTTCAGGAATCTCATCCAACACCACATATTTTTGTTTGTCCTGTTCATGCTTCTTTTCCTGCATCTATTCTTTATACATGACCTTCTCATTGAATATAACATCTCTACTTCTAATTATTTTCTTATTTTCAAAATCCCATAACCGATAGCCATATTCATCTATCCCATATCCAATGAAGGTACATTTCTGAGATTTAGCATCAAGTTTGGTTTTATTTTCTTTATCAACATGGACAAAAGCTTCGCAACCAAAAGTTTTTAGAAAAGAATAATTTACCTTTTTACCAGTCCATGCCTCCTCTGGAACACCACCATCTAAAGGGGTTTAAGGTCCTCTATTTATCAAATAGACAACAGTATGTACAACATCTACCCAAAAATGTAAGGGCAATCCAGCATGCAATCTCATGCTCCTCGCACGTTCCATGATAGTCCTATTCATTCTCTCTGACACACCATTTTCCTGTGGAGTTCCTAGAACTATCTTCTGCTTTCGAATCCCATCTAAGGAGCAATAATCTTTAAATGCTTTGCTGCAATACTCACCTCCATTATCTGATCTGAGACACTTCAACTTTTTTCCCGTCTCATTCTCAACCAAAGCTTTCCATTTCTTATAAGTTTCAAAAACATATGATTTTTGTTTTAGGAAATATACCCATGTTTTTCTGGTTGAGTCATCAATAAAAATAACATAATAACAAGAGCCACCAAGAGAAGATACCTGAGTCGGTCCCCATACATTTGAATGTACAAGCTCTAACTTCTCACTCTTCTTCTCTTTCCCAACGTTGAGAAATCTGACTCTTTTCTGTTTACCATAAACATAGTTTTCACAGAACTCTAAATCAATCTTCTTTAGTCCTGGCAATAGATTTTTGGAGTGAAGGGAATTCATTTCTTTCTCACTCATGTGCCCAAGCCTATGGTGCCACATTATCAAATCTGTTCTTGCAACATTTATTGTTGTTGTCCCTGCAGTAACTTTATCCGTAGCAGCTAGGGTAGAGTAAGTGTTACCTATACACAGATATAATGTGCCTACCTTCGCACCTTTAGCTATTACTAATGATCCTTTAGCGACCTTCCACATACTATCTGAGAGGGTAACTATGCAACCTTCACTACCTAGTTGCCCTGCAGAAATTAAATTTCTTCTTAAATTAGGAACATGTCTTACCTCCTACAGAAACCAGTCATTTTCATTCTGCAACTTAACCTTTATCTTTCCTTTTCCAACAATTTGACAGGGCTCATCATCACCCAAATATACCTATCCAAAATCACCTTGAACATAATCTAGAAAATATTTTCTATGGGGTGTAGCATGAAATGAAGCCCCAGAATCTATTACCCAAGAATCATTAACATTATCCAAACATAAGATTAAAGCATCTTGTAAAGTATTACTTGCAATATTAGCTTCCTTACTGTCATTTTCATTTTTGTCTCCTTCTTTGTTTTTCCGAGACCAACAATCTTTCTTTAGATGACCAGGCTTTCCGCAGTACCAGCAATCTTTCTTTCCTTTAGATTGAGAGCGTCCTTTCTTTGACTTCCCTTGTGACTTCTCATTCCCAGGGCCTTTTCCTCTTTCCTTTGATCTTCCTCTGTTCTCCACATTCAAAACACTACCCGATGATGTTGGAGTCTCACCTGTGCTTTTCCTTCGCATTTCCTCGCTTAGGATAACACCAACAATATCATCAAATACCAAAGTATTTTTACCAGAGACAGAGTTACTTACAACCATAACCAAGCTATTCCAGCTTTCTAGCAAAGAACATAAAATCAAGAGAACCCTAACCTCTTCTGCAAAAGTAATTTTTACCGAAGACAATTGACTGGTAATTGTATTAAATTCATTTAAGTGCTCCGCTACAGATCCTCCCTCACTCATTTTCAAATTAAATAGACGCTTCATAAGAAATACCTTATTCGAAGCCGAGGGTTTCTCATACAACTTAGCCAATGTTTCCATCAAATCTACAGACGATGCAAGGCACAATCTAATGGATCCCAGTGCCTTTCTATCTAAAATGTCCCGCTCTTCATCTGACATTGTAGTCAGTTTCTTTGCCTTTCCTTTTAATGGCTACCACAAATCCTTTTGATACAGGTAATCCTCCATCTGCATTTTCCATAACTGATAATTCTGGCCATTAAACTTTTCAACCTTGAATTTGGAATCCTCCATTGCTCCCACTCAAATCTGAAAGTCCTGCCAATTTACAGAAAACCTCGCTCTGATACCAATTGTTAGGGTTTCAAGCAGATCCAAAGCAAATATGAACTAACAATTATATGCAGATTTAAATACAAAAGATAAAGAAATAAAACAGAACACAGATAACACAGATTTAACGTGGTTCACCCATAATGGGTTATGTCCACCATACACAGTCGTCCAATCTTTCTTATTATCCAGCAAAAATAGTACATCAACATTACAATGCCTTAAGCATCCCAGTCGCTTATAACATGCATTTTTAGGGAAAAAACAAAGTCGGTCTTTTTAGGGTTTTATTACAATGTCGGTTTTCATAAAAAAAATATCCCCAAAATTTTTTTCTCAAGGGCTCCCGCCCCTGAACCCCCGCTTTTCTCGGGGGCTGCCACCCCCGCTTTTCTCGGGGGCTGCCGCCCCCGAACCCCAGCCCGGCCCCGGACCCCGGCGAGGATACATGCTGAGTGTACAGTACTTTGCTAATCAGTCACCACATTTCAACATACCCTTCCCTGTATAAGACATGTTAATGTTTGATAAAGTTTGATCGATAAATTGGTTAACTAGACATGTGATTTGTTTGATTGTAGACTTTGAGATTTTGTATGTTGTTGTTTTGGTTTGATGGATAGTCTATGCTTTCTTGATTTGATTTTTAGTGTTTGATTTTTTGATTTTTAAGACTTTTTAGGATTTTGATTTTTTTGCTTTTCAATGTTTTTGAATTTTAAGTTTTTCACTATTTTTTGGATTTTTTTAGGACTTTTTATGATTTTTTATGATTTTTTCAACAATGCCCTCAGTGTGCAGGGCTATATGATGTGATGATTTGCAGAATGTATGTGAAGATAATGATTTTTTGACATGACCTATGCTAATGCAATCAATTCTCCCTATTCCAAGACTGCATATAGCAATAATTTGAAATAAAGAGGTCTACATTTCCTCCAATCACTAGGGTATACTGGGGCATGAATTTTTCTCATTTTATTTGAAACAATGTCATTCTGACATTGTCTCAAAGAGGGGCAAATGTAGACACCTAAAAATGTCTCATTAATCATGTACTAATTATTCGTCTAATTTGGTTAAATAATTCTTTAATTAAGTTAATTAATCTTATTCTTCTAGTTTCATATTTCCTCGTCATCTTACTAATTATTCTATTTCAATTCTATCATCATTTAATCATTTAAACCATTTTCTAATGTTAATTAAATATTTATTATTTAATTAATTGTGACTATTAATCCTTCAATTTAAATCATCTTTATTATTTAAATAAATTCATATTCTATTTCTATCTCTAATCAATTAACCATTCAACCCTTTTCTAAATATTAATTAAATATTATTTAATTATTTAATTAATTGTGATTTTAATTCTTTAATTTAAATAGTATTTGTTATTTAATTAAATTTAATTTCTAAATAATTAAATAGTTTCTTTAAATTATTTAATTAACTAATTTATTCTTCTAAGTTCATTCAATTTCTAATTTATTCTTCTAATTTCTTCTAATTTCAAATACATGTGCATGATTTCAAAAATCAAAATGAAAACCAAAGTCAAGCTCTAAATATATTCAAATAATAAATTGAATTTAATATAAATTCAATATTTGAATTAAATCTCATGCAAAGATTAAATTGAAAATCAAAGTCAAAGTGCAAGCACATGCTAAATTAATTAATTCAATTTATTAATTAATTAAATCAATTATCTTTTCAATATCTATTTCTATCTTCCACTTTGTTTTTTTTCAAAAAGCTTTCAATCAGTTAACTATTCAATCTATTTTAATTGATTATTTCAATTAATTGATTAATTAAATCATTATCTTTTCAATTCCTATTTCTATCTCCTTGTTAGCTTTTTCTAAATAAATCTCTCAAAAAGCTTTCAACCAGTTAACTATTTCATTGTCATTATTATCCTCCAATCATTCGTTTTCATCTTTCAATCAGCTTTTTGCTCAATCGGTTAACTCATTTATCTATTCAATCATTTGAGTTCCACCTCCAAATCAGCAATTCAACTATCAATCAGCATGTGAGCTCACCGAAGTTCCACCTCTTGATCAATTTGTTCCACCTTTCAATCAATCATCTCCAATAATCTATAAATTGAGCATTCAATCCCTCACAATTCCTCTGAATCACGAACTTCAAATCTTTGTGTCAATTGCAGGTTGCCAACGCGATATCTGAGAGCCACCATACCACAAAGAGGAGAGGAGAAATGAAATCTATATGCAGTCTTAGAATAGGGAGAATTGATTGATAAACTTTATATTCCTATTTCTTGCTTTTGTATTATTCCATTGTATGTTTGTTTGAATTCTATTAGGATGGGGATTCATGATTTTTCCAATTGATTACATTAATGAATTTTTACATACGACAAAATGTCACCCCAGCTAATAAACTAGTATATCCTAGATATAACACCTAGTGAAGCTCTCTATATAGATGGTCCGACACACAGGAACCCACCAATAAAACCTGCTAATACAGATGGCAGCGGAGCATAACCTAAATCCAAAAACTCCTGCCATGGGATCTCATAACCAGTAATCTCATCATCCTGGAGATGTGGCAGAGAGCCTTTGTCCCACCCTTCTCAGTCTGCTCGTAAGGCAATAGAGCCCCAACCATAGGAATCCAAAGAATTTGATAACAGTCCTCTGGTGTGTCTGTCATATCACCAGTCGCCGAGTGAAAGGTGTTCGTATCACTATGCCACCTCTCTACTAATGCTATCAATAAACCCTGATTAATGATATACTGAGGCATGTCTAATAAGGAGGACAACCCACATCTCTCAATAATATCTCTGTCAGCCTGTGACAAACATGGAATCAGTGTCCATGGCCTTGGAACTCACTCTTGAGACTGAAACACGCCAAGCTTTGCCTGCAAATTAACAAGTATCCATCATCAGTTCCCAAATCCATCCAATATATCAAATCAAAGCAAATCAACTTGAAACGACGAAGCATCTCAAAAACAACATCAAGGACCCATATCGAAATCAAAATCTAGACCCATATCGAAAATCAGGATCCATATCGAAAATCAGGATCCATATCGAAATCAGGATCCATATCGAAAATCACATTAATGATCCATATCAAATGTAATATCAGGACCCATATCGAAAATCAGACTCAAAGATTCATATCAAAAATCAAGGACTCATATCGAAATCAAATTCAAGGACCCATATCGAAATCAAAACCATGACCCATATAGCAATCAAAATTCAAGACCCATATTGAAATCGAAAATTAAGCACTCGTATCGAAAATCCAGACTCATATCGAAATCAGAAATCAAGATCCATATCAAAAATCTATATCGAAAATTAATCAAGACTCCAATCAACTCAACAATCTATATCTAAAAGCACTTCATATTGACATCAACAAGACTCAGATCATCCTACAACAACATATAAGAATCAAACATCATCACAAAGAAGGACTCACATTGGATCATAAACCATATCAGAGCAATCAGCAGACACATATCGACATCTGCACCATCTATTTAATCTATTTGACTCACAATGCATTCTTCACAATCCCTTTTTTACCAACTTTGGAGCCTATGCGCTAAACCAGGCCCCTGCAACGCTAAGCTGCCACCTATGCGCTAATCTTTTCCATCTGTGTGCTAGAACACAAACCCTTCGTGCTAAACTTACCCTACGCGCTAGTTGGAACTCCATTTGTGCTACCCTATTTACCCAACGAGCTAGGTTATCCTATGCGCTACCCAACCTCCCCATTGCGCTTCTATGCAGACCCCATGCGCTACATCATCCTATGCGCTAACCTACCCCTCGACTGCGCTACAATGTGGTCCCCAAGCGCTAAAACTCCTAAGGTTTTGCTATGCGCTAACACTCCTATCATATGCGCTGGACAACTTACCTGACGCGCTAAACTGACAAAATCCGACCCAAAATTGAAAAACATGACCAAAATAAATAAAATCAATAAAAAACGAAGATGGATTTTGGCCACTTACTGGTGGGCCATAGGCGACGGGTCTCTGGTGTCGCTTGACGTGCTCAAATCGGTGCGAGGAGTATGGAATCGACATTGTCCTCAGAGCTCCAAATGTCACAATCACAAAGAGACAAGTGTGCAAATGATTTTTCAAAGTCACTTTTTACCTTTTAATAGGATAAAATAAAAAAGGTTAAAAAGTGGGGCATGTATTTTCATCCCACTTTTTCATTTTTAACCTTATCAACATCATTTTCGGGAGATGAATCAATAATGTGCATTCAACACAGTCAATATTCTCATATTGCAATTAAAATAACGCTCATCAACTTAACACTTTTTCACTAAATCCTTGATTCATCTCCCAAGGGGGCATCATCAATATAGTTCATCAAATCTACATCTAGGGCATCATATCGATATTTCGACACACAATATCATATCGATCAAACTTTGACAACATATCCAACATATTTTTTTTGAATCAACATGTGCACACACGTCACTTCAAAGAGGGAAAAATGTAGATGTATAAATCTAACCACTTTCCTAAATAAATATTTAATATTTATTTTAACCCCATTCCTCTTATTAATTAAATTAAATTTAATTAATTTCTTCATTTTCATCTATTTGATTAAATAAATTACTCAATTTATTTAATTAAATTCACCTAAACCTTTTCTAGCCTTTAATTAAATAAATAACTTTATTTAATTAATTTCCCCTTTCTCCCTTTTTAATTAAATTTACATTTAATTAAATTGATCCTTGCAAATAAATAAATCTAATTTATTTATTAATTCCCCCCACTTTTATTTATGCAAGTTGCATCTATTTTAGTTGAACTAAAGTAATTTTATTTTAATTAAATTCATTTTCCCTCCATTTGCATTTTCCTACATCTCCCACTTGCCTCCTAAACCCCTTCTAGATTCTTCTAATCACTTCCAATTTAGCCTAATTCATCTTCTAATTATTGTCACATTCCTAAGCAAAAAAAGTCACTTCTCAAAGCCTCCAAAGTCTTTGAAATGCATTAAAGGCTTTATGTCTTCAACAAGTTAACCCTCAAATTCTTCCTAACCATTAATGGTTAACTCAACCTTCTTGCATGATTAGAAACTTTTTCTCTAACTTAACCCTCATCCAACCCAAGGGTCTCATTAAGCATTCATGGCTTTAACATTGGTTATCCCTTTAACCCTTGCACAAGAGTTTACCCCTTGGGTAAAAGCTTTATCTATTGGATAACCCTAACCTAACCTTAACCCTTACCTCCTAGGGTAACCTTCATGTCTTCTCAAGCATTTAATGCTTCTTACATCTCCTCTCAAGCAACCTCTTGTTGACAATTATCACCATTTCATTGGTGAGAATTGTAAACATGGATTGATTAACTTTCAATCCTGGCCCTTGTTAAGCTTATTCAATCTTAATCCTCCATTTCCCTATTTCCCTATAAATAGAGCTCTCATTCCTCATTTTCACAATCCCCAAGTTTTCATGCATCTACATTATAGCCTAAATCACTAAACATTTAGTCTCTCTGTTAAATCATCATAATAGCATTTAGAAGCATTTAAATATATCATAGAATATTCATGCTAGGATAGTATATCATTTGCTAATCTTTTATCATATCATCGTCTTTATGCTAGCTTAATCATCATAGTTTCAATATCATACATCTTGGAATGCATTCATGTATATAAATTAAACATCACTCGTTCTTGGAGTTGTCATTCCTAAGTCACTTTGCTCAATGATCTAAGAGCAAAACATTGACTTTGGGGATCTTGTGAGATAGAGAACAATGGGACACCCCTTGGGAAGTTGAATTGATTGAATCAATTCATATACTTGCACCAAGAGTCTCATTGGTGTGTGGGTATTTTGTGTTTGAGTTATTCATTTTTTGTCACCACATTTCCCCGTATACACCATGTAATACTATTAAGCACATGATTTTAGTGCATCTTCGTGTAATGTTGTTTTTCTACATAATGCAACCCTACACATATGAGCACTTGTGTCTTCACCTAGTTATTATCAACTTGATACCATATGTGTTCAACGTGTTGAAATATTACATCTCAATATAAGTAAATAAGGTTAATAATTAATTAATTATATAGTTTATAAATTTTGTGATGTTATTTGTGAGAAAAGATTTATAAGTCATGTTGTAATGAGATGTAAAAATTAGAGATTGAATGTATTGAAATCCTAAATCAAATTTATTTTATTATATACTATTATATATTGTTATTTTTATAAAAATGATATAATCTACATATTCAATTTGCTCACCATTTCAATATGATAATGATGTTAGAGAAATAGTTCAATCTTATGCTTGTAATTGAAGATTTGTGATCATGAAGGAGGGAGTTAATATTTGGGAGGGCTATCCTATTTTTTTGGAGATATCTATCTCACTCACAAAGATATTAATCATCACTGAAATGTTATGCATCACTATGGAGATATAAGTTATCATCATAATTATAGGTATCATCCTTTAATCCTTGTTATAAGCAAAAAATTGTAATGCTATAATTAGTTGTCCTCACAAAAACTCAAGTCTCCCAAAATACTTATGTCAAACAAAGACATAGGGAAGTGACCATAAAGTGATAAATGGTGTAGCTACCACCACTCCCACTTTCACAGTGATGTTGAATTCCACAATCAATAACTCTTGTTGTGTAGGCACCACTACGTCTTTGTAATAGTGAGAAGATTAGTCAAGAGGTATAATGTCTTGATGTACCTACTCCCAATAGACACTTTGGGGGAACACAAATGACTTCCAAATTAATTGTTAGGTCAATGGAAAGCATGTGCATGTCATCATTGATATTGGTAGGTTAAAAATATAATTGCATAAAATGGAATGCAACACATCAAGCTCTTCACCATCACTCATTTAGCCTCATACTCCTTGGGATGACTACAGTAAAATAGGGAGATTTTAATAAGTTATTAAGATGTAATCAAACATAGTGTTTAACCTATCACATTGAGCCCTTAAAGGTATGTGGTATTTTCCTTGGAATACACTTTATCTATGATCATAAAGGCATCTATAAAATAAAGCCACAAATCTAGAGGATTTTCATCACAACCCTAGTTTTAATGAAGAGCATTCTCCTTACAAACCTAAACACACAACAACAATAAAGAAATAAATGGAAAAAAAGAAACACTTACTTTCTATCAGCTCAATGAAATCAAACTATAACATTTAGAAAAGAAAAAAAATATAAGCTTCAACAACAAGGGTTTTCTAATTACAAAAATATGCAAGTTGAAACCACAATTTGCACTCTGAACTTCCATTTGTAACCCTCATTTACCTTCTTTATCTAGAATGAGTAAGCTTCATAGAATATTCTAGAAAGTGTCACTCCCATTTGGGCGTCATAAGTCCAACCGTTCATTTTCCCACTCAAGAAGATATTTTGTAATTTGGATTTCGGTAGTACAACTTCTCGAGGTCATAACTTTTTATTTGAGCATTGTATTTCCAATCATTATATATTGTTGGAAATCTCTCAAAAAGACAGTTGTCCAAAAAATAGAACCTCAAAGTGCAATTTTGATTTATGGACCCATCCAAAGCCTCTAAGTGCCTCAAATTTGACTTTGATTATTTTTAAGAGATTTTGAAAAAAATAATAATAATAATAATATCTCACAAATGACAAATGGTAATGAATCAATTTCTTCACCATCATATTCATTTCATCAATTTGGAGGTATGTGTATGATTTTTGTCCATACATGCATAATTATCAGCTTACTAAAATAGTATTCCATACAATTTTTTTGGTTTAGTAAGTAAATAGCTAGATAGGCCAACACCTTTATTAATGATAAAGTTTTTACATTCGAGAGGTGTCTATTTACCATTTCCTCTTTCAAAGAGCTAAAATATTTCCAGTTTCAAGTACGAATAACAAAAAACCAACTATCTATATACCTGCTTTGGCCAGGGTTACAAAATATAGGCTCATATTCCTACACCCTATCGACATTGTACTATCTACTAGCAGCTAAACAAATAGTAGTAAAAACACCATAGAAGTATTTGAAAAGACAAAAAACCTTGAGGGAAGAGGCACCATCATTCATTGTCTAAGGGACTTGGGATGCTTTCGTAGAACCTCTGAGCAGCAAGGGCCTATGCTATAATTAGGCAATCTTTGTCGTAGTCCACATGAGCCTCTCCAGCCACAATTTCCTCCACCAGCCTCATGTCATTAGGAATCCACAACTTCCCAGACCCCAGACCCTAGACCCCAGTCATTACCTTCCATCACCCCCCCATTCTCATCCACCCCAATATCTTGCCTACCTTGCAGTCTTTCCTCCCTCACATACTTTCCCAGGTCGAACCCTTCCGACCTTGCTAGGTTGCCAGTCACAAACATAATGAAAGTCATTCTTTTGTTTCTCTCCCCACGACCTTGATTATATTTCTCCAACTCCATGGTCTGCAGAATGCAGAATTTCCTCATCTCCCCCCGGCATCACGGGACATGTAGTATTGATGGGCCAACGGAATTAGGTTATGGTCATCTATGTTGTCCAAGACCGCATCGATTTCCCCCAAAAAGGAATGCCTGAAAACCATTTGACATACCTTCTTTGTTCTAGGTTTGTAGACACCCATCTGAATGCAAATGGCCAAGAACATGGTTGGGATGCTTGAATTCACTTTGTATTTGTGCGCTGCTCGTAGAAACTCCGAACCCAAAATCTTCCTAACCGCACGCAAAATCAATGGGTGCTTTGATTCCAATACTATTAGCAGTTGTTTCTTAGTGATCTCCCCAAGAAATTCCATTTGTTTCTTGGTTGATTCCAAAAGAATAGGGGTGTCCATACCTACAACTTCCAAATTACTCGGAGATAATGAAATATGTGATGCAGTTACTACCATGCTTGCCAAATATATAATCCCCTTCACCGAAAAAGGTTGCGAGTCGTATTGATTGCCCATCACAATGAAAACATACCTTGACCTGTACTCAAAATATATCTTGGATGCAACCTTTATTTATTATTATTCCTTACAACATGAAAGCTTATGTCGTCACCACCTAGGCCTCATACTGATTCGAGTACAAACCACATATTTGGTTAATCTTGGGTAATAGATATTTTTCCATTTGTTTATAGGCTTGAATATGTCACTTGGTTATTGATTAATTACATATCATATCCACACTTGCAAACTTCCTTGAAAATTATCCCACTACCAACCACCCTATCCTTATTATTATTGCTACAATGATTGCTTGTCAATTCCAAATCATCTTGCAGAATTAATAGTTTCAAAGTTCCTTTTTTGCTCCACCACTTGTTTGGCCAAGTCATTCGCCAACCCATTGCCTTCTCTATAGATATGGAAAATTTTAAATTCTTCAAAGCTCTTCAAAGTATTTGTGATTAGCGTAAGCCATCTCTCAAGTTGCCAACTCACCATCCATTGATTCTTGATTGCATTGATCGTTAGCAAAAAATCCCCTTCAAGATATATTTTTTTGGCCCCCAACCTCCTAGCAAGCTCAACTCCATTCAAGGCTACTCGAAATTTTGCTATATTGTTTGGTCTTCCCAACATATTCAGCTAACATCCCAATAGTATGACCCTAATCATCTTTCGCTATACAAGCAACACCTGCATATCCAGGATTACCCAAGGAATCTCCATCAAAGTTAATTTTAATCCAACCCTTCTCTGAATCATGCCAACTTGTAGCTTCGTGTTTCTCATCCACAATCGATTGCTCTAAATCATAACCCTTGGGAACCATTAGACCCGAGAATTGCTTCTTCAGCTCATTGTCTCGATTTCTAAAAATATTGGACTTATTAAAATGCCTTTTGTTTGCTTCATTTACCAATTCCACTATTGCATCTTCCATCTTTGACACAAGTGTAGCATAATAAGATTGTGACCCTTGCAATTTTGACCACATCTTAGGCCCTCACCTATGCGACTACATCTCTCTACTAGACTGAGACCCCTCTTTGCACCTTCATCCCAAGTCTTCTCCCATCTCAACCCTGATGATACCTCAGGACCCTATCCAGGCGCCAAGATAGGGTAGGACAGGAACGTGGCTCCCCTCATGCCCCTGTCCTCCCTCTTAGGGTGGCCCTAAGATAGGTCTATCCGTCTCTTGAACATCATTTACTCTTTGGGGACTTAAACTCTCCTTTGTCGGCCTTCAATGGGATGAAAATTAATCCTCTTGGGCATGTATAAAAAGATATTTAATTCCCTCCTTTGATAAACAAGTGAGAATAAGGAAGAATAAGAAAAATTCAAGTGGAAGGTCTCCATTATCGTCATCAAGCATTCAAGTCTTCAAGCATCCATCAAGTTCTCTTCTTCATGTGTCATCTTCATTCATCCATTGGAGCAACATTACAATATTCATTTGCAAGAATGTGTGTGTGTTAGGATTTTTTCATGTTACATGCCATTTCATACAACATTCATGATTAAATTCAAGAAGAAAAGCAACAATCATCAATCAATTGCAGATCTACAAGGTATTCATTTCCATTTTTTTACATTTAAGCATTTACAATTACTTTCTTTCAAGGTTGATTCCTCAACTGAGGTTTGACTGAGGCAAATCCATATCCACAACCCTTTTCCCCTTCTTTTATGTGTGTAGGTTGTAGGTGCACAACTATAATTGCAAGTTTGGACTTCATTTCAAGAGACGAAAAAACCCTTTTAGGTGCGCGGATTTTTTTGGAGGACCAAGTACACTTTCAACCTGGTCCCAACAAATTTTCTCCAAATTTTCAGGGCAGATCCATATCAGTCTAAATATCTCAGATCCGAAGTTACAACGTGATCTTGAACCGATAGCTCCTTATTTCATCCATTTTGTCTCCCTTTTATACACAATCAACAAGTCAACATATCTATTTATAAAAGAGGGTAAATCAGGTTTCAACCCTTGCAATCCACTTAGTATTCACATCCTTATTCTCCTTGGTTTTGGATCTAGTGGATTCAAGCCCCTCTTTTGAATGTAAAGTATCTCCCAAGTGAAAATCCTCCTAGTGGTTTCCTTTCTCTCTCCTAGGTGGGGAACCACTAGGATCCAATTTTCCAATTTACAACAAGAATATCCCTCGGTATTGCCTGATCCTTGAAGACCCACCTATTCCTTTCTTTCCAAAGTTCCCATACCACTATGGATGGGAGAAAAACCATATGTTGGAGAACATACCTTTAGGCATCTTTGTTGGCCAAGATATAAACCATTCCTTGATGCTCTAAAGTTCCACATTCTGAAAGCCTAGCTTTCCCAAAAAGAATTTCCAACAAAATTGAGCATATGGACAAGCCTATAGGAGGTGATCAACATCTTCTACATTGTTCTTGCAAAATAAACATTTGCTAGGTCCACAAATCCCAATTTTGGCAAGTCTATCCTGAGTCAGAATCCTACCTTGAATGGATAGCTGGGAGAACACCCTTGCTTTACGAAGAACGTCTTTGCCCCAAAGAAGTTTAGTTGGCCAATGAATTTCCTCCAGAGCTACTTCTTTCAGCCTGTACTTGAGCTTTACCTTGTATTCCCCATATTTGGAGGCACGCCATCTAATTTTGTCTGCTTCCTGAGAAACAACTATGGTTCTATCTTTGAGAATGTTAGTTAAAGTGTGTTTTTTAATTTTGGAGAGCATCAATGGCGTCCAAGGATTTCCAACACCATTTTTCAATACCATTAACATTGACCAACTCACCATAGTTGCATACTTTAGTCCCCCAAACCCTAATGGTTGTTGTTCTGATCTCCCTCAAGCTATGGTCTGTCTCAAGCTTTTTGTGATCATCCCATGAGTCCTCCCAAAAAGTATCTGATTGCCCATTACATATTTCCCAAGTGATATATTTGGACACCAACTCCCTTCTTTCACATATAAAATTCCAAATGGCAGAACCTTTTGGAGGGTTTCTAATTCTTAGAATATTGAGGGGGTCATCCAAATCCATATACTTTTTTCTTAGTATTCTTACCCACTTCGGGTTTGATTGAGTCATAGTCCAAGTGAGCTTAGCCCCAAGGGCCAGATTCATGATTTTGAGTTGTTGAATCCCAACACCCCCAACATTCCACGGTTTGTAGACCTGTTCCCAAGCGAGTAATGGATTCTTCTGATCCTCATGAGGGCTAGACCAGAAGAATCTTCTTAGAATTTGATTTAGGTTGTCCTCTACTGATGCTGAAAGTTTGAAACAAGACATGGACTAGATTGGGATAGCCGATAAAACAACTTTCACCATGAGCAATTTGTCTGCCGAGGTCAACCATTTCCCTTTCCAAAGCTCTATCTTCTTCTTGCAGTTCTCAATCAATCTGTCCCAATAGATTTTTTTGATGATAGATCCAAATAGAGGTAGACCTAAGAAATTCCTTGGGAATTGTGCTACTTTTAATCCCAATATTCTTGCAATGTCCAGCTAGAGGCCTGGTTGGACATTGAGGAAAAATACTTCAGATTTATGCTAGTTGATAGACTGACCAAAGTCATTATAATGAATAGATATGGAGATAATGGATCGCCTTGCCTTAAACCCCTGATTGAGCTGAAGTACCCATCGGTCAAACCATTAACAAGAACATAGAACTTTGGGGCTTCATTGCATTCTCTAACCCATTCAATCCAAGTCCAATCAAACCCAAATCTAGATAGAACATCTAGCAAAAAGTTTCTATCTACCATATCATATGATTTTAAAATATCCAACTTGATGATCATGTTGGGAGTCCTTAGATTCCTGGCTGTATGGATCACTTCATGAGCAACTATGATTCCCTCTATAATAGACCTACCCGGGGCAAAGCCACTTTGTTCTTCCGATATGATCTTTCCCAAAACCTTTTTTAACCTATTTTCCATTACTTTAGTGATTATCTTATAACATGTATTGCATAAATCAATTGGATAGAAGTCATCCATACCAAAGGCATCCTTCTTTTTGGGGATAAGGGCTAAAAAAGTATGATTAATAGATCCCATAATCATTGTTTTTTTCTAGATTCCTCTACTGCCTTGAGTAGATCATCATTAATGATCTCCCAAAAGGTTTGATAGAAGTAAGTCGGGAATCTATCTGGTCCAAAGGCCTTATTAGGGGCTAGTTAAAAAGTAGCTATTATGATCTCCTCCATAGACATAGTCCTAGACCTCTCCCTATTCTCCTCTTCAGTGATGACGTTGGGTATCTAATTGATAAACTCATTCCTTATATCTCCCTGATTAATATTTTGATATCCTCAATTTTGAAGATTTTGAAAGTATCCCACTACTTCTCCATTGATCTCATCTTTAGAGAAAATAACAGTCCCATCTTCTCTGATCAACTCCAAGATTCTATTTCTGTTTCTGTTTGTAACTGCAGAGTTGTGAATTATTTTTGTATTCTTATCCCTTACTTGGAGCTAAAGCTCTCGCGAATTTTGCCTCCAAAATTGTTCCTCTTTGATTAGGATTTTTGCTTGCTCCTCTTTGAGTTTTTGCTCCATTCTGAACTCTTCTTCTGTCATACCTTGAGCTATCACGACTTCATTTAGAGCCCTTAATTCATTTTCAATCCTATGGCCTTCAGTGAAGATGCTCTTGAAGTGTGCCCCGTTCCACTCCTTGAGTTTGTTCTTTATGTATGAGAGTTTCTTATGAAAAATAAACATCTTGGAATGGTTTCCAAATCTACAATCCTTCCACCATGGTTCAACGAAGCCAAAAGGGATGGATCCCTGATCTACATCCTTTCAAACTTGAAAGGGGATCCACCAGAGTATGGATTTGAAGCAAAGACCAGTTAGATTGGAAAATGATCTGATCCACTGAATGGAAGAATTGAAGACTCCACTAGTCTTAGACCAATCACTAAAAAGAAAGAATTTGTCTAATTTTTCAGCTATGCTAGTGAAGCTCCACCTTCTATTGGTCCGAGTATATTTGCCATTATTTGTCACTATCTCCCTCAGCTAATTGGAGTCAACAACTTCTTGAAAGTCTTATTGTATTCTATTCTTCACCATAGAACCTCCAATCTTCTTCAATCTATTGAGGATTGCATTAAAATCCCCCTCAATAATAGTCTTCTTATCCTTTTCAGAACTGAGTTTCCTAGACAATTCATGCCGAAGCTCCCTCTCAGCTGGTGTGGCAATGGGTCCATACACATTGATCACTTTCCAATACTAATTATCCTTGAAATCTTGATATACTACCATCATCCAATTATTGTGGGCTTCCACCAAGGAACATCGAGCCTTTCAAGGGTTCCAAAGAAAGTCTATTCCACTTGAAGCCCCGATAGATTCCACAAAAACTCCCTCCCACTGCCTCCAAAACTTCATCTTCCTTTCCTGCTCAACTTTACTCCATTTGGTTTCTTGAATCAACACTAAGTCTACCATACTTGACTCAATCTGGTGCTTGAATAGGTGCCATTTGCTAGGAGGCATTTAAGCCCCTAACATTACAACTTAGTATCCTCATGGCTCCTCGAGAAGGGGTAACTCCTTCTCGTTTCTAAGAATTATTTGGAACAATTTGGTCTACCCTTTCACACAGCCAGTCATTGCCAATTTGGATTTATTTATCTGACAACCCCTTTGCTTGCTTGATCTAATTTTGGGGGTGTTCAAAGAGGATTGGATTTTCTCTAATCCCCTTTCCTCAAGGATTCTAGTTTGAAACTCTTTGAAGTTGTCATCCATGTCTGAGTCTGTGTTTAGCTCATCTTTGGCTTCCACATTTACAATTGGATCCTCAAGACAATGTCTCTCTGTTGTCCTCGGGCTAGGTGTCTCTCTGTCTTTACCCAGATTACTCGCCATGAGCTGAATTATCTTTTCCTCTAGGTGATCCACTTGATTAGGCAATGGGATTTCTGACAGGCCTGGGTTCTCTGTCCTAATCCAATCTTCATGTGGAGGTTCAGTCAACTCTTGCACAAATTCTAACTTCTTCAATTCAATTTACCCCGAGCCAACTATTTGTGTTGGTGGCTCCACACAAATATAAGTGACCTTTGTGTCCTTGGGAGGGTTGTCACTAGATTTTTAAGGAGCTGCATCCACCGTCTCTAAATTTCCAATTTCCCGAATAACCTTCTTTGGCTAGATCGGGTCTATAAATTCTTTCTTCATGTTAGTGAGTGGAACTCCACTTGATATCTCCTTTACATTACCAATAAATGATTGTTCAATTCTGTGATTAGAATCTATAGAAACCTTGAAGTCACAACTAACCGGGGTGTGGGTCAACGACCTGCAATGCAAACATAAATCCAACTTATCCTTTGTATCAATCAACTGTGTCCAATTTCCTACCTCCAACCTCAATTCGATTTTTGATGGAATCTTTGCCTTTGAGGATACACTCACACATATCCTAAAATAAATTCCCATTGTCTAATCTTCCAAAGGATTGTCCAGATACAAGAAATTACCAAGTTTTCTGCCAATACTTTTTAGGACTCCATCGCTCCAGAGTTTCGATGACAGGTTATAGATGCAAAACCACACTGTGGTTTTAGGGACCATCTCAGTCTTGGGATTGAATCCTCATTTCCAATCAACGAGATGCATCTGAGCCCCATTCGTGAAAAGGGGGATAGAACTGAAAGCCCTTTGTTTGTCTTCCATCAATGCCAAAGTAACCAAGTAAAAACCATTTTCAACAGGCTTACTCAATGTGCTCACACCCCATTGCTCTTTGCACCAATTGCTAATTATCTCTCGACTCTTCCATCTAAATCCCCCCATTTGATGAAAACCCTAATTTATTTTCAATAAACTCTTTATTTTGCATCACTACTTCATCTACAATAACAATTTACCAGGGGTTCAAAGAGTCCTTACCAATTTTCACATTCATACTAGGGGGGAGGGTTGTTTCCATTTAAATTTGAGTCCATGCTCTGTTCCGATCGACCATTCGAAGGTCTAGCTTTGAAGCAATTTGATCTCCAATTGTGCACCACATCCGCTTTGGATATTAGCATTTTCCTAAACCACCCATTATTTAATCTCTAGAAGCCCTTTGCCTTCCATTCCTGTGATTTGGCGGGCCACTTCCTGGTGGGATGCTTAACACTGTATTGTCTATTTTGATTCTTGCTCTGAATCCAGGGAGGCCGAACAAAATTTTGATTCTTTACTAGCATTGGTTGTTGTTCATTCCCAGCTTGATTTAGTGAATCTATCCAGCGCCCATTCCTAAATACCCATTGTAGTCGATATTGTCTCTAATGATCCAAGTGGGAGTCCTACTACCTCTTGGCATCTTTCATCAAATCTCATCCTAGATTGTCGTAGGCCTTCCATTTATTATTGAATCTAGCCCTGATTGCCTCCATTGGGATAGTTTGATCTGTCTCATCGCTCCATGATGTCACCCTCTGTCTAGCGCCCCACCCTCCTTGTTGTCAATCACCATGCTGGTTTCGCCCAGTCTGGATCTATTCTCAAGCCCCAGAGATGGCTGCGCCATGCCTGCCATGCAAATTTTTGCCATCACTTCCCGCTCCCACCATTTTTTTCCCTCTTTATTTGTAATCCATACAATTTTTATCCTTATTGGAAAAGAAACAATATTTTTGGGTGATGCAAGATTGCTCTTACACCAGGGATGCTCTTGCATCACACACCCATGGTAATTTGAGAAGTGTCATTGTCACATCCCAGGAATTAGAGAGAAACCATGATGGTTAACCCTGACATTAGATAACCATGATAAACTTCAATAGGCCTTCATTTCCATTTAACTATATATTCTTTGCATTGCTTGTTTCCTATGCTTCTACCTACACAACTATCCAAAAATTCTTCTATCATATCCTTTTCTGAAGTAGGAGTTGGAATATTTTAGTGTTCTTCTATTAATTATTCTTCAATTCCTCCTTCATGATACTATGTCAAATTTAAAATATTAAACATAAGTGAAATGTTGATTTATTTAGGCAACACTACCTCATATGCATTTCCTGAATCATGCTTCTTCGAAATTCTACATGGCCCAAACTTCTTCATCTTCAACTTATTATATGTTCTAGCTAGAAACCTCTCTTTTCTCCTATAAAACATGACGTCATCTCCAATCTAAAATTTCTTATATATTATCTTTTGATATACCTTAGTGTTGTACTAAATATTCATCGTATTAATATGCTTTCTCACCTCTTCATGTAAATTCTTTAGGTGCTCTATAAATTCTTTAGTATTGACACATTTCTTTTCTCCATTTTTTTAATCTTCCTTAACTTTGAAGAATTTATAGCACTCCTCCCATGTGTAACTTGGAATGGTGATTTACTAGTGCTCCTATTGACAAAATTATTGTAAGCATATTTTGCTTCTGGTAAAATCAAATCCCATCCCTTAGGCTTATAACCCACTAAGAATCTTAGTAGGTTACCCAAAAAATCCTATTCACAACTTCTCTTGGTCCATCGGTTTATGCATGGTGTGAACAACTGAACTTCAAATCTATTTCCTCCACAATTTTCTCTAGAAATATCCAACAAACTTGGTATCTAAATCTAAAAATATGCTCTTTGGTAGACCACGCAGTCTCATGATCTTTTTGAAAAATAAATCTGCAACATGAACAACATCATTAGTCTTCTTACAAGGAATAAAATGTGTCATTTTCAAGAATCTATTCCACCACCTAAATAATTGAATCATGCTCTCTTTGTGTCCTTGGTAAACCAAGAACAAAATCCATACTAATATCCTCTCATAGCCTCTCTGGTGCCAGTAATATTTGATATAGCCCCACATTTAAACTTGTTCCTTTTTTCTAGCTAACATACTTTGTAACTCTGTGCAAATAAGTTCACATCACACTGCAATTGTGTACAATAATAATGCTCACTAACAAGAGACATGGTCTTATCATGTCCAACTAATCCTCGACTATGATTCTCCTTAATCAAGTTCTCCCTTATGGAACTCTTTGGAATGCACAACTAGCTTCCTCTAAATGACATACCATCATGGATTACAAAATCTATCCACCTTGTTTTGTCTAAAGTAAGAGGCTCTAAGCAAGCTCTTCAAGCCTCTCCAAAATCAAGAACCTCGAAATGTAGTTCATTGAACCCAATGAATTTGATCTACATCTATGTCAATAAATTATGCCTTCTATCGAAGGCATCTACTACTCTATTAGACCTTCCACTCCTATGCATCAGAACAAAATTGTAACTCTACAAAAACTCAACCCATTTGAATTACCTTTTATCCAAATTTCCTTGTCTATTCAAATATTGTAAAGCTCGATGATTTGTAAATAAAAAAACTCTTTTGGAAAAAGGTAATGTCTCCATTTCTTCAATGCTTGAACTACAACATAAAACTCTTGATCATAAACAACATATTTTTTCTTGATATCAACTTTTCCTAAAATAAGAAATTGTTTTACCTTCTCGACTCGATACTACTCATATGGCATTGCCACTAGCATCACAATTGACCTAAAATTTACTTATTAAAATTCAGAAAAATAGGTTGCTCCATGGCTTTCTACTTCAACATGTCAAAACTCTTCACTGTTCCTGTAGTCCACTTAAACTCCTTTCCATCCCCTCTCATTATTTTCGACTAGGGATGCACAAATACTATTCAAATTATTGATAAAGTTTCTATAAAAAATAACCAAACCATGAAAATATATTGGCTCAATATCATTCTTTGGGCTAGGCCATTCAATGATATTAATCACCTTTTGTGGGTCCATTCTAAGACCATATAGTGAAACCAAAAATACTAGGTATACTAAATCCTTAAAAAAACTACACTTTTTTAGGTTAATTAACAACTTCTCTTCTCTTAACTTCTCAAAGACTCTACAAATATGCATTAAATGCTCCTCCAATGTTTTACCGAAAATCAAAATATAATCTCTAAGTAAACAATACTAAATTTACCCCAAAACTCTTTTAATACACCATTCATGAGTCACATGAATATGCTCGGTGCATTGGTTAGTGGTTAGCCAAAGAGGCATGACAAACCACTCATACAAGCACTCCTTGGTTTTGAAAGTTGTTTTCCATTCATCTCCTTCTCTAATATCTATCTAGTGATATCTACTCTTAAAATCCATCTCCATGAAACACTTCACTCAACTCAAACAATCCATAATTTCACTCAACATTGGCAAGGGAAATCTATACTTGATGGTAATATTTTTTATGGCGTGTAAGATTGCACATATCCTCCATTCTCCATCCTTCTTTGGTGTTAGTAATCAGAGTACCAAACATGGACTTGAAGTCTCTCAAATCGATCCCTTCCACAATAGTTCTTGCATTTGTTTGTTCAACTCTTCATTCTCCACTAGAGTCATTCTATGGGCTACCTAATTCAATAAACTGGCTCTAGGAATCAAGTTAATTTGGTGACTAATCTTTCTTACTCGACAAAGGAAAAGTGGATCCTTAGAAAGGATAAGAAAAATATCTATGCCCCCAAGCATAGGGACAAAAACAAGAATTACACCTCCTCCAAAGAGAGATTACACTTAAGAAGATGTATCACTTCAAGGAAAAAAATGTTCCTAAGCAAGGAACACACATGTACTCACATGAAGGAATATGCAATGTGAGAACAAACATCAAGTTACGTACAATGCAACTCTAAAGAAAAGGTAATCTTCAAAAGGAGAGAGATAATTAACTTTACTATCCTTTCTTCCAAGCGAGGAGACAAGGAAGAATTATGTTGTTGCCTAAGAATGATTGGTATTGAAAAAGCATCACCACTCATGACAAAGAGCCCCCAATGAAGCCAATTACTAGTGTCATAGGGTGATGAGCAACATGATAAGGTGAATGGAGTGCTAAGGCACTACCTCTTCACCAATAAAAATTGCAAGATCGATTGTAAGAGCTATGCGAGCTTGATCATATTGGTCTTGAATAAATTCTTCTAAAGATTTACAATTTCCAAGAGAATGAGAATAACAAAAATGAAAAAGATAATGTTCATCACCTTTGGTATTCTTATAATTATATTTAATGGGAGGGAAAACAACATTCTAATCAATTTTCAATCTCCAGAAGATTCTTGTAGCTAATTTCTCTTGATTGTCAATAGGGGTAGGTCTTGTCTCTTGAGATGTAGGACAAGGTTTGCTAGAAGGAGAAGAATTGTCTTCTATGATTTTGATAGTTCCATTAACAACGAGTCCTTGTATTCCCTTTTGAAAATAAGGACAATCATTAATTTGATGATATGAGAAAAAAATATTATTTAAGGAAGAGGCACCTTTAGATGGACAATAGAGTTCGTGTCTTGCAAAATACTCCTTAAGCTTCTGAAATTTAAGAAGATCATTCATAGGTGAATGATGAGGATTTCCTAGACCTTCTATACTATCTTGTGAAGGAGGGTTTATAGTAACCTTGATTCTTTGTTCATATTTTCCAAGTCCTTGTCCACTATAAGCTTGTTTTGAGATTATATTATAGCCACTCCTATAGGAAATTTTTAACTAGGAAGAAGAAGTGCCATTAATATGAATTCCTTTCAAATTTGCAGTGTAAGGACACATGGAGGGATCAAAGGGATGATTAGATGAAGAAGAGATATCCTTTGTAGGCAATTTCTCCTTTTTGTCATCATTATTCATATCCCCTTTGATAGGTTGAGGATGGCCTTATCATCTAAGGCTTTATCTTTGCTTAATGTTATGTGAGGAGATAGATCATGAATGAAATGCATAACATCATCTTCTCTACAAATATGTTGATGATTAGGATAATCTCTAGGAGAAGAAGGATGATCTAAGGAGATTGATACACCAACATTTTGATCTTGCTCCCCTTTCACTAGAGTATGCACATTAGAAGAGTATGGTGTCATGCTGCTCTTTAGTGCTTGCTCTCCATTGGAGATATCATTTACAAAAGTATTGATTCTTTCCTCATTCATATTAGATACCCTAGGAGAGGTACACGTGTTAGCTTTGTCAATGCCATCTACAGTGTTATCATTGTCTACAAAACCCCTTATGTGATCTATTTATGTAATGCATGTTCTTAAAAATGTCATCAAGAAACCACATATAACATGGATAAAAGCTTCAAGAGATGATTTGCAAGTAGGAAATATATCTGAAACCCTAAAGATGCAATATGCAAGAGTGCTATGAACGAAAAGAAGTAATGTAAAATGAAAGAATCCATTATCCAACACATGATTGTGATAAATATAACTAAAAAGAAATGTAATCATACGTGAAATAGCAAACAAATTCAATTTAGTAAGTTCCATTATGAAATAAATTAGATCTAAAAACACAAGTAAAAAATTATGCAACCCGCAAGTCAATGTTATAAGAATAAATTAGGGTTTCTATGAAATCAACCACCACCCACCACCAAGCCAATCTATTTGCAAGGGTATTTCCTTCTCTCTATATATGGGAAAGTAAAAAATCCTCAAATCGTCTAACAATTCTGAACATGCAATAAAAAATTATTTAAATTATAGCTAGGTGTCTTTCTTCGTTTGATGGCATTGATAATAATTTGTGAATTGTCTTCCAGATTATTTTCTTAACTGTGGTTTTGGTCACCACTTTCAAGGTGAGCTAAGCTACCTGGAACTCTACTTCATTATCGATTTCCTTCGATATTTTCTTGGACTCAAAAGCTAACAATTACCTTTCCAATCTTTAATCGCACATCTTGCCATTGGCGACCTTATTTCCATGTGAGGCCCCATCAAAATTTGCTTTCACCCATCCTTCATTAGGGTGTTTCCATTTTACCTTGGATCTCGCATCCATCTTTAGATTAACGCGCTCAATTCCATTAACAAGAATTTATGTTAATTTTTTAAATATTATATTTTTTTATGTTATAACTAAATTATTTAAAAAATATTAATAACTAAATTCATCTTGTATAATACTATTATGCATAAATTTATAATATATAAATAAAATCTCAAAAATCACTAATTCACATCATATTCAAATTCATAACAATTTAGTTGCTATAAGTAACAAAAGGTGAAAAAATGGTTATAAATATTAATTTTAATGTCCCCCTTCAACTAAAAAGTGGTACAGACTATTGTAGGATCACCTAGATAAAAATGACTCTGATATACAAAATTTAGAGACTTGTTAAACAAAGTTTTATTCTCTCTTAATTGAGCCCCTAAGTAGATTGATTTAATGACGATGAGCAAGGATTAAAAATACAAAACCACAAAATATGGTCCTAATATGTCAATGTTAAGAGATTTTATTAGATATGCACTAGAATTTTATTTTCTTGATAATATCAAACGAATTAGGTTTATTCCTTACACAAAGCATCATAGTGTGTGATTTTAAATAATTAAATATTTAACTTGCCCTCAATGACTTATAAAAAATGGTAGCAAGATTTAAAATTAGAGATTTGAATTTAAAAGTTTGTGGTTTAGATTTGTAGATGTAAAGATGACCTGGGTTAACTTTGTACTTACAAATTTGAACTAGGGTGACAAATGGTATATTTAACAACAAAATCTAAAATTTTGGCATGTGTACTAATGTGAACGAATGCATTCAATACTATCCATGCGACCAAGCAATCTATGGGACCTAAGGATAGAAACAAAGTTAATTTGCTCATGAACAATCCTTATAATTATTGACTCAATTATACTTGATTGCTAGTTATTTATACGTCCAATCTTCTTTAAGTATTGTCCAATTTATGTTTTTTTATTTTTTAATCACAAGTGAGATTGAATTCTCTAACATAGTATTCTCTTTTATGCTCAATTTACTTTGTTCATATGATTGCCTTGACTTTTTCTCTCACACATCTTTTGATTCTTTTATTGATGTTTGAACACTCATGCATACCAATGCCTCATTTACTCACTCATTTTAGAAAGAAAGAAATAAAGAAAGAAAGAAAGAATTTTAACGTCCACGAGGCTAAGAATAGCTTATGGGACAACCTGTCCAATTTGAGCCGACTTTTGAAGATCCGATCTTTGCTTATGTAGGCTGATGATGAGTGCTCCCATCTTCTCAATATAATCCTTGATGAACAGATTATACCATGTGCTAGCAGTTAAGAAATTGGAAAACTTTTTCCTGTTGTCTTTAAGTGCTTCACACTCCAACATAAAATGTTTTTCAGTTTCCACACTCCCGATGGTGCAAAACAGGCAAACTCTTTCTTCCCAAATCTTTTTTGGCCTTTTCCACTGCCCGATCTCACATCGAAGTTGGTGAGAGTTGGTTCTAAGCTGAGCAATTAGAATTTTAGCCCTCCATGATATATTAGCCCCCATATAGACTTTTTGAAGATGATCATAATTGGGGTTGAACTCATTGATATAGTATTGTTTCTTCCTTCCTAACCCAATATCCCAAATTTTCTTGTAGAACTTATCCATAACAAATAACTTTATCTCCTTACTATTTGCGGGGCATTAATTCAAATAAATGTTCTATTTTTTCAACCATTTGATGTTCTGTTGCATCTGCATCTGCATCTACATGTTCTTCCTTTTGTACAATATGTCATTGACAACAACCTTAGGCCCATCTACCTTCTTCCATTTGCTCAATTCTTTTTAAATAGCTAATGAGATGCACCATAGCAGTTGCTTCAATAGGGGCATCATCCGTTTCACTTAACATGATATCATATGGGACTGTACTTTTAATTTTGAACTTGCTTGTGATTAAACATTTTCGAATTCTCTCAATTTGCTTCCATTGAGAAACCGAGGTGTCGCTGGTCCAAACTTCATAGCCATATAAAATAACCAGCAACACCAAAAGCCTAAAAAGAGTTTGGATGGTTTTCCAATCCCAAAGCTCTGCCTCCCTACATTTATTTTGGAGAGCATAAAATGCCTTCCAACCTCCAAGAGTTATCTTCTTCCCGCAACCTTCCCAACTAAGACTTTTGTTGAAATCAATTCCAAGGTATTTGTAATCTATAACTTCTTCAAGAATGCTGCCTTCAAAGTAAAACTTATGCTGCTCTTGTTTTTTTCTACTTGAGAAAACCATGATTTTTGTCTTGCTGATATTAACTTGCATTCCCATTATATTGCAAAAGCACCCAAGGGCAAATAAATGCTCTTGCAAACTAAGGGCGGATTTAGCAATCAAAATGAGGTCATCCGCATAAAGGAGCAATCTTATCACAAATTCACCCAATTGAACACCCTCGCTATTCTACATGTTTAACCATTCTTCAAGCTTGCCAATGTATAAGCCAAACAAGGTAGGAGAAAGAGGACATCCTTGTTTGACCTCAATATCACTCCTAAAACTATTTGAAATGCCAGCAGAAGTTCTGATTTTCACTTTAACCTCCTCATAAAGCCTATGAACATCCGCCCTAAGATGAGCCAGAATACCAAGTTCTTCCATTCTGTGCCAAAGTTTGTCATGCAAGACCATGTCAAAAGCCTTCTTGAAATCAACGAAGCAACAAAAGACTTCTTCCTTTTTCTCCCAAGCTTTTTCAATGATGTGTCTCAAAGTAATACCATGATCAACTGTGGAATGTTTAGGTCTGAAACCAGCTTGACCTTTTGCATGTTTTTGATTTTCTTCCGCCCATTTGCTGATTCTATTTTCTATCATGCTTCCAAATAGCTTAGCAAACAAATGATTGATCATTATTGTCCCATAATTAGAGGGGTTATTAACATTGCCACTTTTGAAAAGAGGTATAACAAGACTTGTAGTCCAATATTTAGGGAACCCATGAAGGATGATGTTATTAAATATTTTCGTAATGTGAGGGGCAAGAACTTTCATGCCCCACTTGAGATACTCTGCTTGAAGCTCAACTAAGTCTTTAGCTTTATCAACACCCAATTTCTTAATACCCAATTCAATCTCTTGCACACTGAAAAGATTTGTAGAAATGTTGACCAAGGGTGGGGGAGTCACCTCCAAATCATGTTCATAAAGTTGCCTAGCATAATCAAACCTTTATGTAGCTGTGATATTATTTTCAATCTGTTTCTTTTTTGATTGAAGCTCTTTTCAAAAAAGTGTGGGATTATTTTTGCCAAGAAAAATTAACTCTTCCCTCCTTGTAATCATAAAATCAACTTTCTTTTTCTTTAAAATCTGCTTGTAAGCTTTGATACGAGTCTCTTTATTATTTGACTCTCTTAAACTTCTTCTAACCATTTTGCATTCCTCATCAAACCATGCATTCACGGGGAAACAATTTGTCTCAGATTTTTTTTTTATTTTTATCCACACGATCTTTCTTCTAATTTATATTTTTCTCACGTACCCTTGTAAACTATTAATGTGACCCTATTCTCCCTATTCATTCCACGGAGTAAGTAATGTGACTTGATTATCTATTCATCGTTTTATGCGAGTCGAAACCAATACATCTAATAATAAAAAGCATGGGAGATAAAGGGATGCGATTTTCATTTTATGATTTACGAGCGACATTGCCAATCAATTGAATTTAAATGTCTTAAAAAGCTTCCAGCAAACCAGAAGGCAGTATTGACGTTGGATGACCGGTCAACATAGGGGCACACACCGGCTAAAACACGTAGCAGACCACTATAGGGAAAAAAAACAATGATATTCTGACTGCGGAGCTTTTTCGGTCGGCTCCCAAGGGTTTCTGCTTTCCGTGGGTGTACTCAGATATTTCCCTTTTAATCGAGCTTTAATTATTCTGGAACTACTTAAAATCTCTCTTTATACTAGCTCCAAATCAAGCGGGGGAATTTTGAAGGGATCGAAGGCCGTTTAAGCTGAGTATTTCCGAAATATTTAGCAGAGGGAACTCTGGAGGACTCGCGGATATTGTGTGCTTGGGCTAAAGATGGAAAATGCGGAAACTGTTGTAGCGGATGGAGAGGCTGGGGTTAAAATTGGAGGGGATTTAGAGAAGGGCCACAATTTTCGGGAAAACTTAGATGACTTAGCAGGAGACAAGGATTCGAAACCCGCCGAAAAGAATATTTGTCCAAATGAGCAGCCCTCGCTGAGAAGTGTACTCACAGACCCTCTCACGTATGTATTTTAGTTCTTTTTTACTGCATTATGCATATTTTTTAAATCTATTTTTTTGTTTGATTTTTTTCACTTAGAATTTCACGGACGTAATTTAATTTTTTGTAAGTGCTACTGGAGGATCAATTCTTGCAGATGGGTCCTAGGGGTGAACAGGCCTTAGCTCTTCTGGCAATGTTAGTTTATTTTTAATTTATTCTTCCATATTAATGTTAATTCTTTTCGGGTGTTATTACGATTTTTGATTTAATTTCCATTACATTTTTTAGGTTAAGGATAACTAAGAACACTACTGAGATGGGTTGTAGTGGCGAACAATCCTTACCTTTTCTAGGCAAATGCTTATGTTTTATTTAAATTTTTGCCTAATCATTATTTTTGATTTAAATTTAGTGTGACTATTGTTAGAATTTGATCATCTAATTGGGATTGTGATTATGATTAGGAGATTTGATTTCATTTGCATTATTGCAATTCTAATCTGGAGATTTGAGCTCGAGTCACTCTCTTTAATGAATGCACCAGTACATTATTACACCACAACTCTTTGGAATTTTTAATTGAAAAATGAAAAAAGGTGGAATCTAAACTTCAAGCTGTTGCCATCTATAATGTCAAGAACACAATATCTGAAAAAAATGGGTACATACTGTGGGGATTTGAGTCAATTTCTTTACAAATGCATCTTTTATTATTTTACGTTAATTGTTTGGAATTATTTTATGGATTTAAAAAAAGGGCCTATATTAAAGGCTTCAAGCATTTGCAATTCATAAACGCATTTTCTGGATAAATTGGTTACACAACGACTAGAAGTATTGACGTTATAAACCACTCAGTGTGGTTAATCATCAAGATGACTGATATGAAAACAGATTAGGGCTCCTTGTATAAATATCCCTGATTACAACCAGGAACAGTGATTATTCAATAATTAATGCTGACATTTAATAGTTACTGTCTTTGTACAATACTAAATAAATACTGCTAACGTCATTATTTATTTTTTATTATTTTACAGTTAAATAAAAGAGGGCCTCAATGGCCCTCAATCACAGATGAAAAACATTTTATCAACTCTTGCATGGATTGTGTGACTTTTTAAACTGCAAAATTCAATTTGGTACTTTTTTTTTTCGAGTTTTTAATTGAACACAAACCATTGTATATTATGAATGTCAATCCTCAACAAAAGAACAAACTATGGTTCTTGGTGAAACCTTGACATAATTTTGGTTTATATCAGGTTTTTTGAGGAAGAGGTTTTAAGCTTTTTTGGGCATAGAACAAGTCATCATTTATTTTGAACCCAAATCGTATTCTATGTTTTTGGGGATGTTTTATGAAAATTTTAATTAGTAAATTATTTTCACTGGCGTCTTGACTTAATCTCAACTTGTATCAGGAGAGCTTTGTAGGATAGTCAACAATTTATTTTGTTAAACATTTGGTCGGTTTTTGTGTTGCTAATTTTAGTCTTATGTTAGGCCTCAATGCATATTCAAAATGGTTGCAAATTTTTTTATCTAAGAGGACAACACTCCTAAACTTCTTGACAAAGATGTAGTTGGTCTCATTCTATCCTTGCTTGGGACAAAAACAACAGTGGAACTACTACTATATGATGTTGCTAGTCAAAGATGCTTATGAACTTTGAAAATAGAATAATAATTACTTAGGAAGATTAGTGAAGCAAATTGTGCATAATCATGCAAGTATATGTCTTCCTCTTGTTTGGAGAAGTGATGGTAGTGTACCCCCAAAACACATTTATCAAGATATGTGATGGTTGATTTGTGGCATGCATTATCTTTGACTTGATCATTTGACAATTTCTAGATTGCATAATTATAGTGGTAGTTAGCCTAATTGGGATCATGAGATCACCATAGCCTAATTATGCAATATATAAGAGGCAGTGATTAGATAGTGAATATGATATTGCTAGTTATGTTCTTGTAAGACATTGGGAGGTTGCGTCGTCAAAGTGGGTTGGACTAGTAATTGTTGTTTTGCTCTTATTTTGTTGATATTGCTGCTATACTATGTTTTTGGGAAAAATAAATGTAAGCATTATCTTAGCATTAGAGATCATAGAGCATGATCCTAAATGTTGATGCAAAAAAATACATTAATTTTTTTAAAGAAGCATATGAAATCATTTACACAGACTGTGGAAACATCGCGTCTACTTTTGTTATCTTGTGGATTTGTGATATATTGATGTATTCTTTTCTTGTGATAAAGTAATTTCATTATGAGTGGCATCAAAGCAGTGATTCTACAAAGTGATTTTTTTTGGAAATATTGGAAGATTTTCACTACTTTTGTTTTAAAAAACAAACAAACAATCTATATCTATCTTGTAAAAAGGGTGTTCTCTTCATGGAGCTGTCCAATTGAGGCGATTTTGTTGTTGTTGGGATGGTTATTTTGAGAGATTTCTAAAACATGGCCATAATAACGATCCCAAGTAATATCAAGGGAAATACGTTTGCGTCAAATTGATCTATGAATTTGATTCATGGCAATTCTTTTGGCATATTTTTAGGGAAAAATTAATCGACTTTAGTTCAAAACTCCATGCAATGGTCTATTGTTGTTGCAAGCAAGGGTTAATATATTGGGTAGCTTTTCACTTCACTTTGAATTTGTTCTGTTCAATTAGGAATTTTTAGTTTAGGGTTTTTTTGACACCTTTTCCCAAGACAACAATAGTTTGATTCATCTTAGCAAGTACACAACAATATGGCTTTTTGATAATCCTATTTTGGTCTCATGGTTGAGACAATGAGACCTTCTACCCAAGGTAGACTTCCTTTGGAAGACAATTTGAATTCAAAGGTAGATGTAGTAATAGAAGTAGAGTTTGCACTAAATTTGGATAATTGTCTTAAAGCTATCAATAATTATATGGAGACTCTTGAAAATCAGAAAAGAGATATTGGTTGAAACTCAAGTGAGCTGAAACAAATGTTTGAGCAAGTTTGTAATTAAAGAAATTCAACTTAAGGATAATGAAGTTTCCATCATGTCATCAACTCTTGCATTAGGAGCATCGCATTGGAGATTTGCATTTAGGTCCACAAAGCTTAATTCCCAAAATTGATATGCATACAAATTTGATGGCTAGAACCAACTCACATGGATATATCAAATGCAATAATTTTTCAATTTATGCAAAGTTCTTCCCTAACAGAAAGTAAACATTATATTCCTTTATTTGTAGCTTCAACAAGTCATATGGTATCATTAGTTGTGTAGATAGAAATAGATCTTTATTACTTGGTTTGTTTTTATGGGTGAATTGGCAATGAAATATGACAACAATTGTGTCAACTTCTTTAGTTAGCTAGTGAAGCTTAGGAAAACAAGCACATCCAAGGACTACATTAACCAATGTCTAATTTGGAGCCCAAGAGTATGTGGTTTTCTAGACAATCACATGCTGTACATGTTCTTAGAAGGACTGAAGGATCCAATTCAACATGATGTAATAAGAATTTTTGATCCCACAAATGTAAATTTTGCTATGAATTAAGCCATAAGAGTATAGGAAAGTCTATTGACCTTGAAGAAATCACCCCAATGTCTTCTCATCCACAATTATCCATCGACACGTCACCAAATAAAAGAAAATGGGCCAAAGGGTTGTGCTTTTATTACAACAACAAATTTAGTAAAGGACATAAGTATGTTGAAAATAAGTTATTCTACATTATGGGAGCACCATATGTGGATGGGGAGCAGGATTCCAAACACACGTCCTATTAGTTATTACCATGCCACAAACTCTTAAGTTCATAGGGTTTTGAATGAGTAACCTTATTGATTTAGCACCCATTACTTCATTGACAATAAAGTTGTAGCATGTCACAATTTGTTTCTTTATTTAGCCCTTTTCAATTTATCGTAGCCAATAGGGATAAAATGAATTGTTTATGTAAGTACTAGAACATTAAGTTACCTATGGGTGATTATTTTTTAGAAACACCATTTTTGTCATTCTCATGGGAGGAGCAAATCTTTGGTTCACTACACTTGGGACAATTGAGATTAACTTTTTTAGAACTTTGTTGTTGTGAACTTAGTTGCCCAAATGGGTAGTTCCCACCAGACAACTAAATTGCTAAAAAGAGATCTTTTGAATTTGTGGTCAAATTGTATTTGTCAGAGGTTCAATAGTTGTTGGCATCTCATTGAGTAGATCATTAGTCTATTCTTCTTGAACACTTGGTGGCAATTGGAGTTATGCCAAAAGGCCTTCCTCGAATAGGGATTGTTATCATACTATCAAACTCTTTCTATGGAGTTAACTACCTAGCATTGGGCCATATGAATATCTATATGTACAATAGCGTGATATTGAATGTATGACCTTAGAAATGGTTGAGTTAGGGATCACTTTGACATAATCACGGTGGATTCATTTGCAGTGGTGATGTTTTATAAGAAGGATGATATGTAGCACATTTACCCAAATTACTAAGAGCTACATAAGTTCATTGTTAGTGATTATCATAAATTATGTATTCTTGTTGTTGACGATTTACTTGATAAGTTAAACGGGGCACTCTTTTTTACCAAATCAAATCTTAAATTTGATTATGACCAAATCAAAATTAGAGCAAAAGACATTTCAAAAGCTGCTTCTTCACACAATAAGGTCATTATGATTTTTTGGTGATTCCATTTGGTCTCATAAATGCCCCTTCCACATTTTAGAGTTTGGTGAATTCCATTTTCAAACCATTTTTGTCTAGATTTCTCCATGTACTCATTACAACGAGACCTGGGAGGAACATCTTCAACATGTGGATCAAGTTCGATAGCTGTTGCAATGAAGTAGCTTTTTCCCTTGTTTTCTAAGTGCTTGTTTGGTGTAGTAAAGTATCTAGGTTACATACTCACAAAATAGGATAAAAGCCAGTCCTAATAAAATTAGGGCAACACCCAAATGACAAATTCCCATGAATCCCAAGAATCAAAGAGAATTCATAAGACTTATAGGTTGCTATCGAGTATTTTATTGTTTTAATTTGTACCCTTTATTGCAACACAAAATGGAGTAGATTTACAGTAGAATTGATCTTCAAATTAGAAGGGGAAGCTCCTTGTAAAGTAAAAACTAACTTACTATGAACAATATGCACTTCAATTTATTATGTTTATAGATTTTTCGTGGGGATTTCATGTTTAGGTTGAACAAACTTTAAATTTGTATCTTTTTGCATTTCCCAAGTGTAACAAGTTGGGATTCTCTTTCAACACAAGGCATAGGATTTTATGCTTTTTTACTCAAAATAAATTTTAAGATTAGATGCTTGCACACTTTAGATAAAAGTAGAGACAAAAGAATTGAAGTATACATGGATTGGATAGGTTAAGACATAAACATGAATATTGTGGTAAATTAAATGTAGGGCTTTATATGAAGCCACAATTTACATCTTCAAACTAACTTGACTTCAACTCTAGCTATGATTCCTTGCACATCTTGCAAGCTTTATTGCGAATAATTTCATTCACTGATTCCAATATTGCAATATGCAATTGTTAGTTGAATTGGTGATTTAAATCATTTTAATTAATCTTTCAATGCTCACATCTCTTGCATAATGAGATAAATGATCTAACAATAGCTGACTCTAGGCTATAAATAGAGGATGCTCACAATAATGAAAAGCTATAAATAACTGGATCTGGATACAAATAGCTTTCCCTTGAATATGTTCTTTTTGGAAATTATAATGGCTAAAACTAGATTACTGAAAGGCGATTTTGGATGATGAAGTTGATGAATCTTATCATGGCAAACCTTTTGAGATCTTGAAAATGAAGTATATGGTAAGAAATTTCTCTTCACACCTTTTTCGAGAAGGCCAATTTGATAATTTATGACATTAGTGCTTGTAGTTGTGCTAACTCCTCATTCACATTGTCAATATATCAATACTATCATTATTTTTGGGTTTTATAGTACTTGCTTGTTAGACATCTTCTTGGAGATACTCAAATTTAGTCCTATTGAAACTAAGGTCTCAAGTGATCCATTGTTGTTCAAAAGTAGTTTTTCAACCATATTTATTGCATCCTTTTTAAAAAAACAAAAATAATACCCCAAATGAGAAATATCTAAGTTTGTTTCCTTTATTCAAAACATTACCTTCACTTTTGGTAAAAGTGATGCTGCTCACCATTGTTACTCAAATGGCTATAAAAGCTATCTTTGCCAAAAGAAGCTTTAGGGATTATGTGTCGACAAGTTTGAAGTTTCTTGAAATTGTTGACAAAGTTTCAAAGTTTTCAAAGTCTTTTATGGTTGTTGAAAGAGCACAATTTATAATTCATGATAGAGCATTGGTATTTTGAGGAGTGCAAGTACACATAAGATTGGGATTGTTTTAAAGTTTAAATAATACAAAAAAATGATAAATTAGAAGAGCAAAATGACATATAAATCTACCAAGGCCACTTCACTAAAACTTGGAATACAAACAAAGCATGTAGTTACTATTGGTGTAATTAATTTATTTTATTTATCTCCTAGGATATAATTAACTTTACTTAAGCTTACTTAGGGAATTGCATAGGAGTAGTTGGAGCATTTCCACTTTAGGTGGATTTATCCTTTCCTAGGATGCATAGTTATTTGTGTTGGGTGGTTGAGTTCTAACTAACTCCTATCTACCCTTGCATCTCATTGAGCCACATATCATTATTGTGTGCTTTCATCTCCTTTTGCCTTGCCTATATAAGCGGGCTTATGGACATTGTTTATTTATCCAACTATTTGCATCTTGATGAGAATACAACTTGTTCTTTTCTCTATTGTTCTCCCTTGTTTGTGCTATTCTTTTGGCCTTTAGATCTTGGGTTGCTATAGTCAATTCTTACATGGTATCAGAGCTTTTAGAGTGGCATTGGTTTGCCATTGAGAGAATTTTGGTGCAATTTGGAGTTTTACATTTGAGGCTTTCTATTACATGGTCAATATTGGAGCTAGTTGGGTCAGATCTAAGGTTACCATTGTATTGAGAAGGTTCGAGAAAGTCAGAATTGCCTTTTGTTTTGTCCAAATCCGATATCAGAGGCCAAATCTACAACTGTTTGTAGGTGGAAGGTGGTTGCCAGACTCGGGAGCGATCTGCAACTTTGGAGCACTTTGGGCCAAATCCGACATCACCATTGTGCTCTAAAGGCTCAAAACCCCAAGATTGCATGTTCATTCACCAAAATCCGCCATTGTCACCCAAAGCTAAGAAAATTCCCCTCCCTGATTGCCGTTCGGACTTGCAGGTATAGGTCTGATTAAAAAAAATAATTTTCTATTTTTTAAATTTTTTGTCAGAAATTAAATAAATTAAAAATCATTTAGAAAAACACCCTTTTTTTTCGAAAGCCATTTTTTTGTTTTGTTTGAAAACAAAAAGAAAATAATTTTTTTTTGGTACCCTTGCGGTTATTGTAGGTACCCAACAAGGGCTCGCGTATGCAGACCCTGTCGGGCCCTGTGGCTTGTAGGGACACCTACGTGCTAGGGTACTACCTTGCCACCATCATGCCATGATAGGGTACTACCCTGCCACGGTAGGCGTTTTATCTTATTTTATTTTTTAAATTTTTTTAGTATTTTTTAATAATAAAAAATAAAAATAAAATGCTTTTAATAAATTTTTTAAAGTTTTTCTTTAATGTTTATTAAAGTATTTTAACATTAAATAAATTTTTATTAATTAGTTATTAATAAAAATGTCTTCATTTATAAAATAAAAAATAAATTTATCTTTATTTTTTTTATAATAAAGTTTTTTTAATGAACAAAAAAGGGTTTAAATAATAAAGTAATTTAAAATTTTCTATATTAATTTTTAATAGTTTTTTCATGGATTTTTAATAAATGTTTTCATTAAATTTTCAATTAAGTTTTTTTAAAAACAAAATGTCATTAAATAAGCAAATTAGGAATTTTTTTTTTCTTGTCCACCTATCATACTTTTATTGCAGCGTCCTCCAATCGGAAGCTAGGGGGACCAGTTGCTCCTATATTTTTCTTGGCAACATATCAATCAGAGGCATCTTCATCTGCAGTCTTCTACAGGGCATTTTTTTGGTGGCATCATCTTCATGTTTCTAGATTTGCATCTTTGTCATGTCATGTTTTATTCTCTTGCACGAGCTATGTTGTACTCGCACTAATATAATGTGTCACACCTCTTTGTACATTGTCATTGATGGCATATTTGATGTAATCCTTCTGTACTTAATAGATTAGGAACTATCTTGTGAGACTTGGTACATGTCTCTAGATGAGAATGTATGTAGTTTGTGTCTTCAGTTGATGCTCGTACAGGTTGTTTCCATGCTTGATCTTTATCATGGTTGTCATTCTTCATCGACAATGGTACCCGATTTTGTCACACTTTGACATTCTTGGTGCAACATTGGCTCTATTTCTTCCTAATAGGGAGGAATGTTGGTTAACATCTTGGACCATCCTTGCTGTTGATTCTACATTGAGGGGGGGCTTCATGGTCTCTCTTATTCTCTCTTATGTCGGGGACTTTTTCCTCACATGAGGTTTTGTTCTTCTCATTGAGAGCATTGTGTGTTTTCATCTTTTTTTGTTTGTGAGAGTTGCATTGCATTTGTACATGGATACTGTAATGTTCCCTACTTGATCTATTTCAATATACTAAAATTGATTGATATAGTTATTAACAAGTTCTTATTTATTTTCCTCATTAAATGATTAATTTCATTATTCATGGTTCTTAATATAGATATCGGACCCTGCTACTACTTCAGTTTTAAGGGAGAAGGGTCTATGTATGTTACCAAAGCGCTTAGAGACCAAATACAATAGGTTCCCTCAAAGTTTACAGATCCAAGCCCTTACCTATCTTGGGTCTATACCCTCAAGGCTTATGGGTCGCTGATCCCCACCCTATCTTGGGACTTAACCTATTGCTTGGATTTAGACTGCCCCTCTTTGGAACATCTCATCCCCATCTTCTTAAATACTGACAGTAATAACATGAATGAAACTATAAGTATACTAACTTCTCATGTATAATAAATATATATGAAATTAAGTATGACTGTCATACATATTGCAGTATATATTAGTATTATATTAAATTCTGCATTACAACATTATCAGGTTTCGTATATTAAGCATACATACTCAACACATCCCCTGCCATACCACCAAGAACAAAGATGCTACTGCCTATAACTTAATAATAGTTCTGATCTGATCCAATGCATGGTGATATCACTGGATGCTTTTGATTCCTTTTCTTTATATCTCTCAATGTGAGGGAGAGGTCACACCTCTTCATCGTGTATGCCCTTTGGCAAAAGACACACCCTTTCACTGTTAGCATCCTTTTGAAAGAGTGCAACTCTTCATTATTCCTGCCCTTTGAAAGGGACACAACCTTTCATGATTAGATCTGCACTTTTTATTTAAATCAGATCGACAATTCTCATTCTCAAATTATCCCCCCTCAAATGAGGTTCTCTTCTCCTTTTTTATATCTCATGCTTGAGGGAGTCACAACTTCTCATTTTATGTCTTTTGACCATTCATTAACTTAATTAAATTTTAATTATATTGAATTATATTTTTATTAAATTTTTAATATTTTAATTTTATTATTATTAAATTTTATTTCAAAGTGGGGACATTAGAGTCCACCCTTCCTAAATTTGCTTGGCCTCAAGCAATGTCAATTTTAATTGTCTCAAACTGAGTCATCTATCAATATCAAACACAGAGAATACACATGAAAGACATGAAGCATACACATGGATATATGCAAACATAGAGCATACACGTAAATACATGTATTGTTAGACACACCCTTTCACTGTTAGGACCCTTTTGAAAGAGTGCAACTCTTCATTATTCCTGCCCTTTGAAAGGGACACAAGCTTTCATGATTAGATCTGCACTTTTTATTTAAATCAGATCCACAATTCTCATTCCCAAATTATCCCCCCTCAAATGAGGTTCTCTTCTCCTTTTTATATCTCATACTTGAGGGAGTCACAACTTTTCATTTTATGTCTTTTGACCATTCATTAACTTAATTAAATTTTAATTATATTGAATTATATTCTTTTATATTTTAATTAAATTTTTAATATTTTAATTTTATTATTATTATTTATTATTAAATTCTATTTCAAAGTGGGGACATTACAAAATTATTAATACTACCACTGCTTAATACATTATTAGTTATTAATATATTTAGTAATGGCAGACAGAACTGACACATGTCAGATCTGGTCTGCCATTGTCATGAAATTATATATTACCATAGTACATATTTCAGTCTATGTAAATATTATTATTCAAATTCTGCATAAAGACATTATGGGGCTTCATATATTAAACATAATTATTAAACACATTCCATGCATACCACTAATAACAAGGATGTTGCTGTCCGTAAACTTTATGATAGGTCTGAATTAGTCTTCTTGTCTCCTTTTTCTCATCATGATGATTCTTCCCTACCATCTTCATCACTATTTTACGTTCCTAGTTCATCTTTCCTTGTAATGTCCCCTACTAGGTTCAGGCCAGTTTAACCACAATTAATCTATTTCAATATACTTATGACTTAATCCAGATTGATTAGGCAACAATTCCATCTTGACGTGAATCAAATCAGTAATATTCCATAGTTTGACTGATCTATCAATTATTAAATTGTTCATTCACTATACTAGGTAATTAATTTTATCATTCATAATTCTAAATGCCAATGTCCACCTTTATTACTGCGTCAGCTTTAAAGATGAAGATGATGGTCTTTGTTACTAAAGCACTTGGATACCACAATACAATAGGTTCCCTCACGGTTTACAGGTTGCTGATTCCCACCCTATCTTGGGACTTAACCTTTTGCTTGGATTTAGACTACCCCTCTTTAGAAACATCTCAATTCCCAACTTCTTAAATACTGACAGTAATAACATGAATGAAACTATAAGTATACTAACTTCTCATGTATAATAAATATATATGAAATTAAGTATGACTGTCATACATATTACAGTCTATATTAGTATTACTATTAAATTCTGCATTACAACTTTATCAGGTTTCGTATATTAAGCATCCATACTCAACACATCCCCATGCATACCACCAAGAACAAAGATGCTACTGCCTATAACTTAATAATAGTTCTGATCTGATCCAATGCATGGTGATATCATTGGATGCTTTTGATTCCTTTTCTTTATATCTCTCAATGTGAGGGAGAGCACACCTCTTCATCGTGTATGCCCTTTGGCAAAAGACACACCCTTTCACTATTAGCACCCTTTTGAAAGAGTGCAACTCTTCATTATTCCTGCCCTTTGAAAGGAACACAACCTTTCATAATCAAGTCTGCACTTATTTAAATCAGATGTGCACTTCTTATTTCCAAATTATTCTGCCCTCAAATGAGTTTCTCTTCTCCCTTTTATATCTCACGTTTGAGGGAGTCGCAACTTATCATTTCATGCCTTTTGACCTTTCATTAGCTTTAATAAAATTTTAATTATATTTAATTACATTCTTTTATATTTTAATTTTAATTTTTATATTTATTCTTTTGTATTTTAATTTTTTTATTATTTATTATTAAATTATATTTCAAAGTAGGGACAAAGTTTCAAAGTTTTCAAAGTCTTTTATGGTTGTTGAAAGAGCACAATTTATAATTCATGATAGAGCATTGGTATTTTGAGGAGTGCAAGTACACATAAGACTGGGATTGTGTTAGGGGTCAAAACGTATGTTAGTATGAATAATAATTATAAGTGTGTTGTGTTATGCTTATGTTTGTCGCCGAGAGGTTCCCGTTAGGTAGTTGGGAGTTGGTGACGGTTGGCAACTTGGCCAACCGTCGGGTCTATATATTGTTTGGTTGGAACCTCAGCAGGGGAGATTATGTATGGACAACTCTGGACATTGGAATAAAGATATAACTTTCTGGTCTACTTATTATCATTTGTCATTTATGTTATGATTGTTATGTCCCATGAGTACTTGGTACGTGCAGGGAATACTGTGTTATCTGATCATTCACCAACTATACATTTAGGACTAAACATTTTGGCGCCGTTGCCTGAACGAACCTGGAGATAACTATGGCGGCAGGCGGAAGCAATTAATGGGCCGACCGTTTAACCAGCAATTAATTGTAGTGGACAGCGACACGCACGAAGAGAGTACTGCGGAAGAGGAATGAGAGGATCAGTTGACGACAGACTTGTTGGAGTTGTGGGACGTGTCGGTCATGCAGTACGTGCAGCGAGAGGCTCAGGAGAGAGCCGTCTCGGAAGGCACTGTACGTGGTGAACTCACCGTCAGCACCCCCGTCTTTGACCCACTCGGGAGTATTCCAAGGTTACTCGCCAGAAATTTGATTGCACGCTAAGACCGAAGAGAGGAAACAACAAAGGAACTTCGGCGGCAACAAGTCCTCCGACGGTACGAGGAACGAAGTTGTAGGGAGGAAGAGGAGAGGGAGGCCAGTCGGCGCCGTACCTCTGTCACTTGATGCCCCTACGACTGAACAAAGATAGATGTACCACTGCTACCGAAGGAGTAAACGAAGGAACTGTACGAAGATCTCTCTGTATAAAAGAACAGGCAGACAAGAGACGGCGACTAAGAGAGGTTGCTGACTCGAGGAGTCCGAAGAAACACAATAGAATTCAGAGTGTGAGTCGGAGTCGTAGTCGGGAGAGGCAAAAACCGTTTACGTGGAAGGAGTTGGCTGAGGTCGCTAGGAACCTGCCACTTCCAGACGTAGCGGAGGAAGATCTCGCCGACCAGGCCCCACACTCAACGTCAAGTGAAGAAGACTCCAGAACCGAATCACAAAGTACCCAATCGAAATTTTCCGAACAAGGGGAGGAGGCGGTACGGGATCTGCGCAAGGAAATCGCCACTATTTTCGAAGCAACGCTGTCCGACATTAAAAACTTGTCCTTGTCGGAGGGCATCAAAATAGGAAGATCGGATCCGGAAACCCCGAGAGGAGAGACTATAGAAGTGAAGGTGACCAAAGCCCAGTTGGCAAGGGCCCAACCAGACCAGGAGCGTACGGTACCCTCCAGACACATAGTACCTTTCCGACATATAGCCATTTCCAGGCACTGCATAAAACCGCACAGAAAAGAACGATGGCACACACCCCGGAGTAACAAAAACTTCCAAAATTCATGGGCGATAGGTCAGAGGACCCCGTACGACATTGCAAGACATGTGTCACCATCTGGGAAGCAAATGGCCAGGACGACCGGGACTACTGGGTAAAGGCATTTCTGGCCACTCTGCGAGGAATAGCTATTGACTGGTACACAGACCTTGATGCTCAGCACAAAACGTCTTGGAGCAATCTAAAGAAGGCCTTCGAGGAAGAATTCAAACTCCTACGGGATGACAACGAGATTGTGGCGGAAATTTACAACACCAAACAAGGAAAAAACAAAAGTGTGCGTGCATATAACAGAAGGCTGAGGGAACTACTTAACAAAATGGAGAACCAGCCGGCAGATGGCCTCAAGAAGCGGTGGTTCGTGGAAGGATTGGTACCATCCCTGAGAAGGACAATGAAATTGGTCCCTCCGCCATCGTACGATGAAGCATACAACTGCGCCATGGATATTGAAAGTGAAAACAAGACATCCTGGGGGAAGCGACGGACCAGCGAAGGTGACAGCATAGACAACGATAGCGAAGGGGGATCCAAAACTGTGCAAGCACTTCGCAAGGATATGATGAGGATGATGGAGGAGTTAAAAGGTGACAAAGAAAGTGGTAGGGAAGGAAAAGAACTATGGTGTACTGACTGCAAGAACGAAGGACACACTAAAGGAATTTGTCCCCGTAAAGTTTTCTGTGACATTTGCCAAATAACGAGACATTCCACTAAGGAATGCCCGTACAACTTGAAGGCACGGAGCACACAAGTGCTCCACGCCCAACCCGACCAAACCACACCGTCGAGGCCAACAACAAACTCTGACGCCTCACCTGGAGGGTAGAGAAACAACCGGCGGGGTAACAACAGATCCAATAATAACACACCGAGGAGCAGAATTCAATATGACGGGAAGGGGCGACCCATGATTCAGTGTAGGAAGTGCAACTAATGGGGTCACTTTGCCCGAGAATGCCAAAATGGAGGTGATGTAGGAAGTTTGCTGTGCAGATGGTGCGGTCCAGGAAATCACAAGGACATAGATTGTCCAAAGCAAAAAGGGGTGAACATGCTCTATGTGGAGGGATCAAGAGTAGACGTACTAGCAATCACAAGGTTGCAAAACAAGAAAGCCATGTACTCGGACCCTCGCACAAAAAACGAAAGACTTCAGGAGGCAACGGCGGATATCCAGCAGGCGATGGCTGGAGAGCGGAGGGCCTCGCACCTGGCTTCCGATACACCAGTCCGATCGGAACCAGAGAAGACTATCATCAAGCAAATGTTACAAACCACAATACTCGTACGGGTGTACGACCTTCTGCAGACCATGCCACAGATAAGGATGGCTTTGACAAATGTAACCATGGACACTACCTTCGGTCAGGAACACCAAATGGTGGCGGAACCATGTAGTACGGACCCGGTAAAGGAACTTGGTACGGATGCCATGAATCCTATGGTACTCGCGGGGGCGTCGGACGGAAACCAACAGTAGTAGAGATGGATATAATGGGACAAAAGCTTACAAACACCATTGTTGATGGTGGGTCCGGATTCAACGTACTACCGAAGGAAACTTGACAAAGCCTCGACAAGCCTACACTCTGGCCACCAACCTTCCACCTGGTCGGTGCCGACCAACACGGTATCAAAACCCTCGGTACCCTCATGGCACAAAAGGTGGTAATTGGGATGCAACAATTCCTTCTGGATTTTGTAGTCATCCCGCTGGAAAGGACAGCGTACGACGCTCTTCTAGGAAGGGGGTGGCTGATCATGGCCAAAGCTAATCATAACTGGAAAAGGAATATGCTCTCAATCGAGAGTGACGGTCATAAGTATGCAACTGATCTCAGGAACCAGTCCGTCAGCGAAGAGCTTACGTCATCGGACTCCGACTCAAAAGATTCCAATCGATGGGAGTGGGGCTCTGAAGGAGGTAGAGGATGGAAAGAGCCCGACAAGGAAGGAGTGTTGGAATTGGACGGGTGTTCGGAGGATGGAGCCAGTTCACTGGCGGGACTTTTTCATTGGCAAATGGAGGACTATGAGGTCTTCCACCCAGAATGTCACATGCTACAAATATGTGAGATAGGAGAATCAAGTGGTAGGATGAAAGAACAATCTTTTCCCCCAGAGTACGGTAGATATCAAGAAGGAATGGCAAGAGTGGATGACACGCCAGCACACCAGTTTGAAAGGGATAAACCCATCAAGTACGAGGAATGAGATGTGGAGAAAATTAATCTGGGCAATGAAGCAGAACCACAGGTGATACTAGTAGGAGATGACTGGAACCATGTGTTGAAGGCAGCAGCCTTCAAGATATTTCTGGAATATAAAGATGTCTTTGCCTGGACCTACAAAGACCTCAAGGGGGTACCGCCGGAGCTATGTGTGCATCGCATAACCCTCGTACCAGGAGCCCAACCAGTACGAAGGAGGCCGTACAGGATGAACAAAAACTACGCAGCCAGAGTCAATGAGGAGATCGATAAAATGTTGGAAGCAGGGATTATATTCAAAGTGGAAACAAGTGACTGGGTTTCTCCAATAGTCATCTCCCTTAAAAAAGAGGCTAATCAGATAAGGAGATGTGTGGATTTTAGGTACCTGAATGCAGTAACTATCAAAGATACATTTCCGATCCCATTCATTGACAGTATCCTGGAAGAAGTCGCAGGGCACGAAATATACACATTTCTGGATGGATTCTCTGGGTACAACCAGATAAGTATTGCGGAAGAAGATAAGTTGAAAACCACATTTGTGGTGGAGGAAGGAGTGTATGCCTATAATCGCATGCCCTTCGGGCTATGCAATGCGCCTGCGACCTTCCAACAAATAATTTTGCATATTTTTGACAAGATGTCGGTAGGGAATTTCAGAGCATTTCTAGACGATTGGTCGATTTTTAGCGACCAGGACACCCATTTGAAGGCTTTGGGAGAATGTATGGAAAGATGTCGGAAGGCTAGGTTAGCCCCGAATCCAAAGAAGTGTAGGTTTATGATACCACAAGGGAAACTCCTAGGCCACATCTTCTGTAAGGAAGGATTGAAGATAGACGCAGACAAGATAGGAGTAATCGTCAACATGGAAAGCCCAATGAACGTAACAGGGGTGAAATCATTCCTCGACCATGTCGGCTACTACCGAAGATTCATGAAAGGATTTGCGCAGGTGTCTTGGCCATTAGATAAGTTGACAAGGAAGGGAGAGCCGTTTGTGTGGGGTACGGAGCAAGAAGAAGCCTTCAAGGAATTGAAAGATTGGTTGGTGAGTGCATCGATATTAGTGTACCCAGACTGGAACAAGGAATTTCACGTACACATCGACGCCTCCAACTTTGCAATTGGTGCTACTCTCGCCCAGGTAGGGGTGCAAGGACTAGACCATTCCGTCTTCTTTGCAAGCCGACTTCTGTCAAAGGCCGAACGAAACTATAGCACAATGGAGCGAGAAGCACTGGGGATGGTGTACGCAGTACAGAAGTTCCGACATTACTTATTGGCTACGCCGTTCACATTTTATGTGGACAATCAGGCACTAATGTACCTAGTGAATGAACCAATCATTCAAGGGAGGGTAAGCCGGTGGCTACTGCTCTTACAGGAATTCACCTTCACCATTGTCGTATGACCAGGGAAGTCCCATGTAATAGCCGACCAACTATCAAGGATCAGATCAGGGGAACCGACTGAGGGGGTAAACGAAGACTTTCCAGACGCGCACATGTTTCAAATCGCAATACTACCAACCTGGTATGAAAAGATAGGCCAGGACCTATCTACCTCCACATTTCCAAGCGAGATGCCTTCAGGAGAACGGAGGAAGTTGGCACTAAAGAGCAAAACCTTCCAACTAATCAATGGGCTTTTATATAAGATGGGTTCTGACCAGATCTTGAGGAGGTGTGTCATGGAGGAGGAAATTCGCGGTGTACTAAAGGAGGCACATGACGGATTGGCAGGCGGACATATGGGACCAAATGCAACTGCCAGGAAAGTGCTTCTGGTAGGTCTATGGTGGCCAACCCTACACACCGACGCCCGAGAGTGGGTGATTGGATGCGACACTTGTCAACGAGCAGGAAAACCTCTCAAAAGGGACTTCATGCCTCTCTTCCCGTCGCAGCCACAGGAACTATTTGAACAATGGGGTTTGGAATTTGTGGGACCTCTCAAGCCAAGTAACCTACACCGGTGCAAATATATTGTAGTTGCCACAAAATATCTCACCAAGTGGGGAGAAGGTGGGGCCTTTCCGGATAACACGGCTCTGAGTACAACATGGTTCCTGTACGAACAGATTGTCACCAGGTACAGGATACCACTCCAAATAACCAATGACAGAGGAGTGCACTTTGTCAACCAAGTAATCTGTACCATGACTAGGGAATTTAAAATATTCCATAACCTATCCAGTTCGTACTATTCCTGCGCTATTGGTCAGGTAGAAGCAACCAACAAGGTGTTGGTATCAATAATCTACAAATCGTGTGGGGTGGAACAAGAAGATTGGGAGGAAAGGCTACCAGCCATGCTATGGGCCTACCGTACAACATACAAAGTCACTACCGGGCATACACCGTTCCAGCTCATGTACGGGCATGAGGCAGCGGTACCAACCGAGTACACCGTGCCAAGCCTTCGGGTGGCAGTAGAAAATCGACTAGGGGACACCGAAAGCATGAATGCAAGGCTTGATGGGTTGATAAAGCTGGATCAACGGAGAATGATGGCGCAATGGGCAACTGAGGTGGCACAATGTCGACGAAAGCATTGGCACAACCAACATCTGCAAAAGGCCAACTTCCGACTAGGACAGTTAGTTTTGAAGTATAACAGTTAGAACGAACTTCGACCAGGGAAGTTCAAGGTCCGTTGGCTCGGACCTTATAAAATCAGAGAGGTCGGTAGGAATGGAGTAGTGAAGCTCGCAACTTTGGATACCAGTCCGATCAGGGACCCGGTGAACGACTCCAAGTTAAAAATATACAGGGAAAGAAATAAACCTGTGATTGGGATCAACATGCTAGGATACACCACGAGAGGACATTGGACCATTGGTCAAAGCAAGGAGGTCGAGGAAGACCTAGTAGTTAAAGGAGAACCCTATCGGAGGGATGACAACTGGGCAAAGCTCTTGTCGGCCATGGAAGAACGACTTGTGCCAAAAAGGGTGGAAGGTGTAGCAGTTCCCTGGATTCACAAACATCTCACGAATGCGTATTTCGGAGACCCAGCTATGTGGGTATGGGTTTCAGGATATTGGAAAAAACGAGCCCCATATGAAGGAGCTCGGGAGGGGTACGTTGCATATGACATTGACGAAGAAGCAGAAGCTCGGAGGAAAACTGAGAACCTACTTAAAGAGGTAGAGCCGGGGGACCTAGAGGAAGAACTCAACCTGGAAGAAAATGGGGCAACCCTAGGGCCATGTTTAAAAATGGTATTGAAGACAGAGGACCTATTTGTCATCGCTCCAGAGCAGGCGAGGTAGAGGCCGAACCTAACTCATTATACCGGGTGATCCCCAACCCGGCTGGACCACCGGAGATCGACAGAGAAAGAGTAAAATGGTACCACCAATACGGGGACCGGTACATTGACGGCCGCTACAAGGGTGTGGGACCTGCTCCACTGATGGACAAGATATGGGACCTGGAATACGTAGGGACCTGCTGCGCACAAGAATGCTATAGAAGACTACCACATGTGTGTACATGGTTGCACGACTCGGAAATAAGAATGCGGACGTCCAACAATACATCAGGAGTAAAAAGGAGGAACAATGAGGAGGGAGACTCTGAACAGGAACCAACCAAGAAATGGAAGGAGGATAAGGCGAGGAACGACGAACTAGAGAAGAAATGGAGGAAAAAGCAAGGTAAAAGGCCAACAAGATGGAAACAAAGGAGACAGGGAAGCTCTTTGACCGAAAAAACAAACACAATAAACAAGCCAGTGACTCACAGAAGGCCAACTAGAGGGCACAATCAGGCCAAAAGGTACTTGGGCAAATTAAAGGCGATGAAGCTAATATTGAAGAAGCCGTGCCAGATGAAAGAAGTAAGACGACTGAAAAAACAAGGGGCTTTGAAGGGCGAGGAGGAGAAGTACTGGAAAAAAGCAAGTCTAAATCGACAGGCATGAAAAAATTGAAAAATCAGGCAAGTACAAGTAAAAACAATAGAGAAAAAGTAAGACTGTTGAGGAAACAATTATTTTATATTAAGTTGATAAGGCATTTTTACCTAACCCTAATCCTAGCAAGAGGAAAGGCTTATAAAAGCCCCCACGAGGCCTCATTAGACATAACACAGGAAGATGAACATGGCAGCCAGACAAGACTGAGTGAAGGGAAGGAAGTAGCATACTGTACAAACCAGTTGCATACTGTAAGAACGGAAGACACAGTACGGAACACGTGATTGACACACAAGAGTGGATAATTCCGCACGGTGTACGGATTGCACAGTTGGGAAGACACGAGCGTCTGAGAGGTACACTGTACGACGCACAGTTTAGAGAGAATTGCTAGGTCATACTGTACTACGTACGGTTTACAAAGGATTGCCATGTCTTATTGTACGACGTACGGGTACAGGGTACACACAAGGGGGGAAGCTGGAGCCACCGTACGTCGTACGACGTACAAAATACAGGGAGGGAAAGCATAAGGTTGTCGTACGTGTACAACATACAGAGTTCGTCTTAGTGGGAGCAAAGATCATCGTACAATGTACGACACACATGCACCATACGTGTACGGTATACGACAATTAGGATTATGGCGTATGGAGCACGCGGAAGAGCATATCATTCGCCGTATGAGTATGGTGTAGGAAAACTAGGGGGTGCCAACTTGAAGTGTCGTACGGCGTACGGTGCTACCGTACGGACATAACCTGGAACCAGTGCATACCTTCATCGTATGGCGTACGACCTGCGCCCGCCAACATGCGCAGAACAATTTCCACAAGGGAAATTCCGTACGGCGTATGACATCAACCAGGCAGACAGAGATATCCGTACGATGTACGGTACCAGGAAGACAAGCAGAGATATCCGTACGCCAGGCACTTGTCAGGACAATCAAAGAGGCAGTACGCAGGTATAAGAGGCAAAGGGCCTGTCCGCCAGAACACAAGGAAGAGGCCGTAAAACAGGGAAACTAAGAGTGACACAATGGACCGTACCAACTGGTGAGACAATCTGTTAGACAGTTATAATAATGACTCAGGAAGGGGTATGGGAAGAAGAGTAGAGAAAGGCAGTTGCAGTGCAACAATGATTGCCACAGAGCCTGCCAACAGCAAGAAAACTAGGAGCAGACCGAAGGTAACAAAGGACTCAGAGGAACTCACGGCAGCAAATGTAGCATTCAAGAGTGTGACCGGCAGTGAATGTCGTACTTGGTGGGAGGAAAACCCTCCAGACCATGTGATGAAGGAATCACTCGAGAAGGCACAGGTCGACCATGCTGTGCAGATGCCCATATTCAACATTAAAGAGTTCAAGCCAGTCCTATGGACCATGGTATCCGGCTATAACCCGCACGAACGAGCTTCTGTCATCTAGTTTCAAGGGCACACAGTGCGGGTTTCATTCAAACCTGAGGATTTTAGGCGAGTATTTGGTATACCGGATAAAGGAGCATCTGTTGCCAAGCCAACCAAAAAACTCACCAGAGAAAAGAAAAAATGGTTGATGGACTTGGTGTGCAGAGACGACCTTACGAAAGAACAATGGAAGAGCGCCTGGGTCGACAGCAGAGGAATGAAGCGTACCTTTATCGTACCATGAGAATGGAGGATGTTAATGGACCTAGTTAAAAGCCGCTTGACAGGGGCCAGCCGTGCCTCTGACATCGCCATATGGATGATTGGATTAATGAACGGGATTAGATGCGGGAAGGTGTACAACTGGGGGCAACTCCTGGCAGAACGCATCCACGACTTCCTGAGATTGGAACACAAAGCATTCTACATGTGTCATCATGCTATTAGCTTGTTCCTAGATGCCGTATGCCTGCAGGTACCGCTAGAGGTTTGGGGGACGTTTGAACCTCGCGGACCGGTTGAACTAAATAAACCCACCATCTACTACTACATTCACCTGGACATCCTTGGCGACACAACGCAACCCACACGGAAGAGGAGGAAACTAGACACATCTGTAGAAATTGAAGAGGTTAGCAGTGCCGAGGATTCGAAGGAGGTGGAAGAACCAGAAGAACAGGAAAGTGGGGATGAAGGGTTCCATCTGTCAGGACACACCACTGTAGAGGAGGAAGAGGAAACAGAGAAGATGAAGAAGAGGAGCAACAGGGAGGATTACGGGGTGCAATGGAAGAGTATGGGGGTAAAATTTACACCCTCAAAACTTGCCCTGGCACACCTGGTACCTCAAGAGGCGCTTGCAGTCGCCAGCCCAGTGGGAGATGTACGACCAATGGGGGTAGTGTTCCAGAAGATTGGAGAAGGGAGCCGCCGGCATAGCGACAGGTATCGTTGCCACAGATCAGTTTGGCTGTACTGGCAGCAAGAATAGAAACTAGTACGGTGGCGGAAGGAATTGGTACGATGGCAATAGGAACTAGTATGACGGCAACATAAACCGGTACGACGACAACAAAAACCGGTACGTGTCAGCAGGAACTCGTATGGTACCAACTAACTTAGAGGCAACCTTGGATATTATGACAGATGAGGATATAGATGCCTCATTGGATGGATGGCTAGGACAGTTCGCACTCGCCCCACACCTTCCCCCCCTCCCCTGCACCGCATAACATGGCCATCGGGCCAGGCATGACCTCAGATAGAGAGATCAGTGTCCCAAACGTGGAGAGATCCACTGATCAGGAGCAGCAGGGAAGGGACGAGCAGAGCAGTGGTCCGGAGGGAGCTCTCACTGGACTCCATATCACACCACCTGACTCGAATGACCCAACAGGCTCACTCGGACGATTCTTGGAGGAGCTACAAGGGCTCTCTAATGTTGCACATAGCATGGCTCAGCTTACTGGACAAATGGAGGCCGACAATTCAGCCGACGCTACACAGCTGTGTCACTTCATGACCCAGGGGTGCAAAGATGAGTTCACACAACACTTTGAGCAGCAGGGGTGGCCAGATAATAGTACACCTGAGATGATTCAGAATTGGACCCATAGGCACTTGATAGGAGGCTCAAGCACCTTAGGCACCACCTTCTGCAACATGGAGGGGGCTTTCCGAGAGGTGTACTTACAGATGCGGCAGCATCAAGTGGAGAAAGAGACCCAACAAATGTACATAATAACCCTGGAAAAAGAGAGTAAGAAGCAGACGAAGTTGGCCACAGTAGAGAAGAGTTTGAGGAAGGAGATGGAAATGAAGATGACTACCTGTGAGGCCCGCTGTAGCATACAGGAGGAGGAGGCACATGCATTAGCAGCCCAGGTGGTGGCGCTCACTTCCTAGTTGGAACAAAAAGACAAGAAGCTACTGGAAGCTGCTCACATGGTGAAGAAAGCTCGCGAACGGTAGTTGATGGTAGAAAAGAACCTAAAACTCTAGGCCGGCCAGCAGCCTCCTACAGCGACCACTACAGGGACGCCTCCTCCCTCTTCTTGGTCTTAGCTATGTTTTTCATTTCAGTTTCTCTTGTCTGAGTCACCTGGAAGACGACTACGTTTTTGGGGGGGCTAATGTTAGGGGTCAAAACGTATGTTAGTATGAATAATAATTATAAGTGTGTATGTTATGTTATGCTTATGTTTGTCGCCGAGAGGTTCCCGTTGGGTAGTTGGGAGTTGGTGACGGTTGGCAACTTGGCCAACTGTCGGGTCTATATATTGTTTGGTTGGAACCTCGGCAGGGGAGATTATGTATGGACAACTTTGGACATTGGAATAAAGATATAACTTTTTGGTCTACTTATTATCATTTGTCATTTATGTTATATGATTGTTCTGTCCCATGAGTACTTGGTACGTGCAGGGAATACTGTGTTATCTGATCATTCACCAAACTATACATTTAGGACTAAACAGATTGTTTTAAAGTTTAAATAATACAAAAAAATGATAAATTAGAAGAGCAAAATGACATATAAAGCTACCAAGGCCACTTCACTAAAACTTGGAATACAAACAAAGCATGTAGTTACTGTTGGTGTAATTAATTTATTTTATTTAACTCCTAGGATGTAATTACACTTTACTTAAACTTACCTAGGGGATTGCATTGGAGTAGTTGGAGCATTTCCACTTTAGGTGGACTTATCCTTTCCTAGGATGCATAGTTATTTGTGTCGGGTGGTTGAGTTTTAGCTAACTCCTACCTACCCTTGCATCTCATTGAGCCACATGTCATTATTGTGTGCTCTCATCTCCTTTTGCCTTGCCTATATAAGTAGATTTATGTACATTGTTTATTCATCCAGCTATTTGCATCTTAATGAGAATACAATTATTTCTTGTCTCTATTGTTCTCTCTTGTTTGTGCTATTCAATTGGCCTCTAGATCTTGGGTTGCTATAGTCAATTCTTACAGTTACATTAAAAACACTTTAATTTGCTTTATCTTTACAAACGTTAGATGTTACAAATTAAACATAGTATTTCCATTCAAATCTACAATGACCAACTTAACATCTACTACAACACAACTTCCAATAGCTATTAAGAAATATTCGACTCATAAAAACACAACACATTATACAAAACTCTCAAACAATTTGAGCAACAAAGTAGGCATATTAAATTCTATTTAATGATATTGAATTATTAATAAGGAATCTGCATATTTTTTTTTACAATATGCTGCATGAAAAATAATATAAAAGTTAACTATCTCTTCTGCCCTAAGAATAGACTACTCACATGTGAAGCAAGCATGTTACAATAGTCCGTTCACTAATACCTTACGCAATCTTCTGTTGGATTCTTGATAAAGATAACTACAAACTTGAAATACTTTATATCAGCTGCATCATAAGATTATTCAGAAGAAAGAGGTTTTATTTATTTTTTGTGTTTTTACTGTATCAGGGGATTACTGATGGATGATGCAATGGTAGCGCAATGTGGGCATTCATTTGGTCTTCGTAGTCTGCAGCATGTGTTGGAAACAGTAAGTACTTACTATTGCTATCTTTTGAATATCTTTTATTCACAGCTAGCAGTCACATCTTAACTGTTTGTAGGAGTATCTTTAACTTAAGTATTGCATCCCTCTTAAGTGATGTTCTTGATAGTAGACATGCACAAGAGTTTTATGCGGAATGGCAATATTAATTCAAAAGGTCAATTTTATATTGAATTTTAATTTTTGAGATATATTGTGATATTTGGGATTTCCAATGGGCTAACAGGTTCATTTCGAGGGCAGGCTTGCTTCTTTCTTAATAATATTGCCATATACTAATCTCATGATGTTTGTTGTTTGGAAGTTCTAAATCCTTAGAGCTAAATTACATTAAGTTTAATCATTTATATGATATAATGCAATTGATTTTCAATTTTTAAATTTTAATACATTTTGGGATCATTCCTTTTAAATAATTGCTGCCCTTTGTCTTAAACATAGTTTGCATACTATTAGAATATTAAAATAATGTTAATTTTAGTATTAATGCTCAATAGTGTATATTCTATTTTAGTAAGATCTTCTACGATCTTCTCAGCAGTTTCTTATTAGAAACTTGCTATTCTTGTAAATTCTCTTGTATTATTTATGAGCGTCTTGCTCATTTTGTAAATCAATCAATTCTTTGAAATCCATTGCGTGTCTCGCACTGTTTTACATACATTGTGAGTGCTTAGAGAGTTGCCAAGTACTTGCCATTTTTTTTTGCTCTGTGAGTTTTTGTGAGGTTTACTTGCCAAGTTTTTTTTTGAAAAACTCACCAAGACTTGCCAAAAGATTCAGCGATTATTTCCATTTAACTCATGGTGCTAGCAACATGTGAAATTTTAGGGGTTAAAAAGGGTTAGACATTGTAAAAATTCTACTTTTTTTGCTTTATAAGCATTGCTTTTGGCCTTTAAAAAAATTATGAAAATGGTGTGCACAATGAAGGTTTGTGTGGTTTTGAAGGTGTTGAACCCTGCTAAGGGTGCTGCTCCTAGACCCCTGCAAGGGGCGTCGTCCACCTACTTCACTGGGGACGTTGCCCCCAAACTCCACCAAACTCATTTGACATATTTTATAGCTATATTTTTTCAAAAATTTATATTTTTTCAAAAATTTAAGTGTTTTCTAAGGTGTCGGGTTTTTGCTGAGTAGTCTCCTAGTCAATTTTTTTTTTGGTTTGCTGAGTACTCTTCGAGTCTGAGTTTGGAAACTATGGTCTTAAATCTGTGGTTTGTTAGAAATACATACATTTAACTAAGCGCTGCCTAGAAAAATAGCTGGAATTCATTCCCTACTGATTTCGTAATATATATATACTTGAAACTCAGTTACCGATGAATTATTTTCTCTTCCGATTTGCATTTGTAGAAAACTCCAAACTCCTTTTACCAATGCACTGTTTTCCCTACTGGGTTGGCATATATATATATATATATATATATATATATATATATATATACGAATTCGAATTCAAATTCGACATCCATGAAATTCAGATGAAATTTGACAAGGGAAAAATTCAAAAAAAAAAGTTCGGATAAAATTTGCCTGATATAATTTTGTTTATTTTTAAATATATGTAATACTTGTAATAAATTATTACGGGAGTGTATAAGGCTGTGAGAAATTGAATGATGGGAAGCCTTTCAGCAATGGGAACCCTTGTAGGCTTGTAGAGACGGCGACCCAGCAAACAACGCACTGCAACTTCTTGCAGTGATGGGGACCCACTCACTGCAACTTCAAAATCCGCCGAAAATCTATTCCTCTTCACGAGAGTTCTGTGTTTACAAAGGCAGAGACGAACCTTTTATTAAAAAAATATGCTGACAATCTTAAAAAACCCTAAACACGTTTCAAAAACCCTAAAAAAGTTAATGGCCGAATTTGAATGTGTTTTTAAAAAAAGTTTGAAATTTGAAAAAAATCGAGGTTCATGCTTGAAATTCGCCGATTTCTGTGACTTAGTATATATATATATATAGCGGAGGAAATTTGCTAACTCAAGGATGATGGATCCTTGAGAATAAACTATCCCTCCAATACCTCCTCGAACTGCTGCTAAGATGAGCCAGGGGATAACATAATTATGCTAGGATGTTAGACACCTGAGAGGCGTTTCTTGATGGCTCCGCTGAGCCTCTGTCCTTGGGACGAGTGCGTGGAGTTGGGACACCAGCGCAGTGCGCTATCGTCCTTTACGGACGAAGCGCAGAGTCTGAGCAAAAAGCTTTGGATGCACTGATAGAATGTATTAACTGATAAAAAAGTTATTAAAATAAAGCGATAACATAGAACACGAGACTAAACCAAGAGATAAAAAGGAACGAGAGAATGTTACACGTGGTCCACACTATGTAGCCTCCCGCAAGTTAATCTCCTCTTCATGGTGGTGTACCTACACATGCAAGAAAGGAAAATGTTGGGGGTTGTGTTTTGGAGCCTGCCTAAGTCAGATCCCCGTTTTGGTGTTTCCACCTCCATAGACAACCCAGGAAGCCACGGAGCCTGCCTAAGTCAAATCCCCGTTTTGGTGTTTCCACCTCCATAGACAACCCAAGAAGCCACGGGAATAACAAAGTGATAAAGATAATTGAAAAGATGCAACAAGAGATTGGTAAAAGATATTGGAAAATCGAAGAGAGAGATCAAGGAAACTCCCCTTCTATAAACGATTGTTGGAAATGCTGGTGTGAAGTGCTTGAAATGCTGCCACAATGGTAATGCGTGTAGAATGCTGTCCAAAGATAACCTCCAAGAGCTTCAACTTGCAAATGATCATCAACTTGCCAAGAAAATCCCTCCAAAATGCCTTCGAAATTAATAGATAAAGGTCCTGGAAGGAAACTGGACGTCAGTGGGCACATATAGAGGCATTATGATTCCTTTCGGGTGTAGGTGTTACGATTCCTTTCGGGTGTAGGCGTAACGCTCAAACGACCACTTGCGGATTGTCAGATTCGCGGGATGCTAGCGCGCTGCGCGGACGTCTCTGCGCTGCGCTTGTGTCCCTGAAGATGACAGGTTGGTGGCGATGGTGAGACTTCGGCTAGAGCTGACAAAGATGGTTTAAGTGCACAAAAGGATAGGATGGCAAAGCCCAACCTTCGATGACATGGAGGAAGGTGCCATTTGTCGCATTAATCACAAGGGATAAGATTTTTGAGATTACAATATATATTACCAATGAATTATTTTCTCTTCTGGTTTTCATTTGTAGAAAACTCCAAACTCCTTTTACCAATGCACTATTTTCCCTACTGGATTGGCACTTGTATTTGATTGGCAAGGAAGAGAAGATTTTTTTTTTTGCTATTTTATTCACTTATCTATGGCTTCATGCAAAGTTAAACATTTTTTTTTAATAAAATGTTTTATGGTTGTACATTTAATGTTGATGTAACTGGTTTGATAGATTGAGGTTAAAACATCAATGGTATATTTGTTCGATATCCTTGGTTCTCTTATTACTAACAATTTATAACTATACTTCTCTTGTTAATCAGCAACTTGGTGCCGAAAGAATTTATAGTCTACCTTTCAGTAGCCTGTTCAAATTAATTATATATTCGGTATTCCTAATGTTCCAACAAGAACACCTCTGACTAGTCTGGAGTTTCAGCTTAGTACTTTGTCTTATCCATTTATTCTTCAAGAATAAAAAATCAATGAAGGCATAGCTTCAAGGAGATTGCATTTCCTTTTGTCTATGCAAGAAACCTTGCCCTTTTTCCTTAAATGAAATATTATTTTTCCCCTTGTTTTGTTGTTTTTTGCTTGTCTTAACAATGGTCATCCTAACAAAAGTAGTTTAAGCCTACCAACCTGCACACACTGACCTTTACTTAATGACAATCTCAAAATTTTCTGGTCTCCAATATAAAATGTTCATGTTGCCAGGCACTGATTGGAATTGTAGCAGTGATGAAAATGACAGCTAGTTTATGCACTCCTTTTTGTTGAGACATGGACCAGCTAGGACTCAAACTTAGGACCTTCCATACGCTGCTGGAGTGCTCTACCACTGAGCTACTGGCCCCTCTTGGACCAGTCCATCGTTGGTCCGGGTGTGGCTTATTTCCAACACCAACACTGTTGGCGGCAATATTGTACATGAAAATAAAACTAGTTAATTAAGTTTTAATTGTCTTGGTTAGTTGGCAAGCGAGGGGTGGCAGTTGCGGTGCGATGGTTGGCGCTCGCACCCCCTCGGTATCTTTATATACTTCCGAATGTAACTGGTGACGAACAACGATTAGGAATGGAATAACATCTCTTATACTTGTCTGATATCTATGGTTTTATTACTCTGCATTACGTGTTTTATCTGTGTGCTTTAAGTTATTCACCCGAGAGGGCAAACATTTGGCGTCGTTGCCTAGACGTACTCGAGAACGGAAGACGCGGATGGCGCACGGACACGATGGGCCTACCCGTCGGTGAGATTAACCTAGAGGTCGACAATGCGCAAACGGAACAATCATCGTGGGATGCAGAGCGTGATGGCAAGAGGCGAAGGGGAAATTGAACCTTGTAATAATCCCGACACAATGTTGAGATAAATTGTGGCCAAAAAGAAAAATAATAAAAGTTTTTTTTTTTGTACATGGCGTGTGCTTGCTATGTACGAAAGTGATTTATGCCCAATATATTAAATAAAGATAGAAATAAAAAAGTAGAAATAGACGAGTGGGAGGCCGCACAGAGGGCCTTGATTCTGGAGCAGCAAATAGAACGTAGATGGAGGCTGAGGCAACTTGCCGAGGGACGACCTACCGAAGGGTGGCTCGAGGGGAACCAAGGAGGTGTCACGGAGGGTGCAGAAGCCGACGGAAATTTCTACGTGTCGCCAGAACACCGTAGGGTGCGGAGCCACGAAGAGTTTCTGGAGGAAACAAGGTTAAGGAGAGATCTAGTCGAAGAGACCAAGGATCGGTTCAGAAACTTATCCCTTACACCACAAAGTGAGGATCAACAAAGGGAGCTAGGAGTGGGCGCGGGTGACAACGAAGGGGAGGATAACCGTATGGTAGGTGCCACACTCGGTAGGCAAAACACCGTACCTCCAGTCACCCACGCAGGACACATCACTGGCATCGGAGGGACCGGAGGGAGCGGCGCAGGGGCCCAGACACAGCCACAGCCACCTCCAGGAAGACAACCCCCATCGATGGGGAGTAAACAAAAACTACCGAAGTTAAATGGCGACGGGAAGGAAGATCCCGTCCGCCATTGTCGAACGTGCAAAACCATATGGTCAGCGAACGGTGTTACCGACCAAGACGAATGGGTAACACAATTCCTAGCAACCTTGAGAGGAGGGGCCATAGACTGGTACTCAGATATGGACAAGGCCAAAGTCGGCACATGGCCCGACCTGAAGGAGTTTGGGATAGAGTTCCGCCTCCTGAGAGATGACAACGAAATAGTCGCCGAGATCTATGGAACGAAGCAGAACAAGGAGGAGATTGTTCGAGCCTATAGTCGGTGGCTGAAGGAACTATTGGGAAAAATGGAGTGTCAACCAGCAGATGGGTTGAAAAAGCGATGGTTCGTGGAGGGACTAAAGCATTCCCTCCGAAAGAAGATGAAAATCGTTCCACTTGCATCGTACGAAGATGCATACAATAGAGTGATGGATCTCGAGAGTGAGACCAAGACATCAAAGAAAAAGTAGAAGGATAGCTCGTCCGAGGAGGATGACTCGTCATAGGAAAGCAGCAGCGACAGCGAGGCTGGCAAACGGGTGCAAGCGCTCCAGAAAGACATGGAGCGAATGAGGAGGGAATTCAAAACAATGAGAAGCACCGGTCGGACCGAAGGGGACATATGGTGCACTGAGTGCAAAGAGGAGGGGCACACAAAGGGTACTTGCCCGAAGAAGGCATTCTGCGAGATTTGCTAAGTGATGGGACACTCCACCAAGGAGTGCCCATATAACATGAAGACCCGAAGTACGCAAATGAACCAGGTACTGTTCACTAAGTAGGCCACAACATCCGCACCAGCGGGTACAGCCCAACAAGCGAACAACAATGCAACCTCGGGAGGCTACCGAGATAACCGGTGGGGAGGACGAAACAACAATAACAACACAAGGAGCCGGATCCAATACGACTCCGAAGGCTGATCGATGGTACAATGCAAAGCATGCAGCAAGTGGGGGAACTTCGCCCGAGACTGCCCGAAGGGAGAGGCCACACAATATTTGTGCAAATGGTGCGGACCGGGAGACCACGAAGACGCCACCTGCGCGAAGTCCGACGTCAACTTGCTCAATGTCGAGGAAACCAAAGAAAAGGAAGTGTTGGCCGTAACCCGCGCTCAAGCCAGACAACAATGTGCCCAGACCTGGAGATGGAGAAGCGAAGGGCACGGGAAGCACGGGAAGAAATTGAGAAAGAGATACGAGAAAGGGCGAAGGCAAAGGGTACGGCGAGTACTTCCAGCCGACCGGAGGCGGAGGATGCTATACTAAATCAAATTTTAAAATTAAAACTGGAGGTGCCTGTGAAGGTACACGACCTCCTCTAGATGATGCCTCAATTACGAACGACGTTGCTGAATAGTCTCTCCCAACCACGCACCAATACCAGCCACCGCACAGATGTTCCTGGGGGGTTTGCAAAAGAACCATGCTACTGGCAGTTAACACTGGAAGGAACTCGGCCATTGTGGAGATGGGTATCCTTGGCACCATTCTAACTGATACCATCATCAATGGTGGATCAGGAGTGAATGTTCTTCCAGAAGAAACCTGGCAGAAGCTGGGGAAGCCGACGCTTGGCCATCTACATTCAATCTGCTCAGAACAGATCAGCATGGAATCAAACCCATCGAGACACTGATGGGCCAACAAGTTACCATCGGGACGCAACCCTTCATACTGGACTTCGTGGTAATCCCACTAAAGAAAAAAGGGTATGATGCGATCTTAGGGAGAGGGTGGCTGGTGGCAGCCAAGGCCACCCACAACTGGAAGAACACTCTGTCTACGGAGAATGGAGGGAGGAAGTTTATCATAGACCTCGGGACACAGTTAGTTAGTGAGGAACTGGCATCATCTTCGAAATCGGAGGGTGAAGGAGAAGGCAACCTGAGGAACGAAGGACGAGGCTGCAGGGAGCCCAACGACGAAGGGATTCTCAAACTAGGAGAGTGCTCCGAGGATGGGACAGGGTCATTGAACGGGCTCTTCCATTGGCAGATGGAGGATTATGAAATGTTCCAGAGCTACAGGCTCGAAGTAGAGGAACTAGAGCAAGCAACAAAGGAGGTGTACCTGCCGGAATACAGAGAATATTGGAAGGGAGACGACCCAAACCGCGGTGACGTAGATAATCCCAAGATCATTCGTGTCGGCACCGATTGGACCCCTGTGTGGAAGGCCGCAACCTTCAAAATTTTTATTATTATTCTTTTTCTTCTTATGTACGGGAAGGAGACTGTGGTCCCTGTAGAATTTGTGGTTCCAGGTCTTCGGATGGCCATCGAAAATAGACTTCCCACCAACGGGTCCAAATTGAAACCCTACCACAAGAAGCGCGCAGGGGACTTGAGAGGTCGGAAGGACACCCGAGAGTCCGGAGGGGAACCCGATAGGATGGAAGGGGACTCGAGAGGCCGGGCAGGCGACTTGAGAGGCACAGGACCAACGCGGGAGATTCTTGGGCGAGGAAAACTGAGAAGGATGAAGGGCGATCCCAGAGACAGGGGACTTGAGCCGAAGACTCTCTAGACAACTAAATTAGGAAATTGGAAGAGGAAAAAAAAACCAAAAAAAAAAAACCGTACGGTCGTACGAGTCCATACGATTGGGAAAAAATATATAAAATATATATATATTTTTAAAAAACAACCGTACGGTCCGTACGACGACAATACGAGAAAAAAAAAGAAAAAAAAAAGAAAAAAAAAGAAGAAGGTGCACGATGGTGGGGGCCACCATACGGTGGGACCACCGTGCAGTGGACCACCGACGGCAGGACCACCGACGGTGGAACCACCGTGCGGTGGGACCACCGTGCGGTGGACCACCGGCGGTGGAACCACCAATCGTGGGTGGACACCCACACATATAAGCCTCGCATAAGTCTGCACACGCAAAGGAAAAGAAATAAAAACCTTGCACGAAGAAAGACACGCAGCGCACGCCAAACAAAAAACGGACGAAGAGAAAAAAAAGGAGCGGCGCACAGCAACACAACCATAAATGCAGCACCGCACAAACAAACACAACTGTACGGTGGAGGGGTGTTGACCGCACAAGAAGGTGGCTGTACGATTGGAGGTGTCAGTGCTGTTGTTGTCCGTACGGGGAGAGGTTGTAGGGCCGGTGTGCTGCCTCGGACCCCGCGAGGGGTGCTGCCCGAGACCCCAGTTTATTTTTGAGCTACAGTACACTTGTTGGAGTTGGGCGAAGGGCATTAGAGATGTCACGGTAAGTGTTGTGGTTGTCCGTACTGTGAGAAAGAAGCCTGCAGCTAAGCATTGGTGGGGAAGCCATAAGCCGTAGAGGGAGATGAATTTGGAGGTTGGGAACAAACAGAGTTTGAGGGAAGGCATTGCAGGTCCGCGCAGTTGTATGACACTAGGGAGTTATTCAGTTTAGTTATTAGCCTTTGGGGAGTGTGATGGAGGATTTGAGGTGTCTCCTAGCCTTTGTGCCATCGGGTTGTGGCCAACTCCAGGTAGGAATGGTACGCTTTGAGGAACTTGGAGTATGTCTCAGCTGGACGTGAGGTTGCCTTGGTGGATGCAGAGAGGGCTCGGGAGGAGCTGACCACCAGGTTGGAGGCAGTACTAGCGTGAGACGTAGCTCAGCGTACCTAGGAGTTGGATGCCGAGAGGGCAGCGCGGGTGGCTATCGAGGACAAATTGGCTAGGGAAGACAGTATCATTTGAGTAGCAGTTGGTGGAGGCTGAGACTGAAAAGCGTGTTTTGCAGACAACTTTGGTTTAGGCACAGGAGGACTTTGATGTCAAAAGAAGCAATAATGGTGAAATCCGCACTTGAGCATCAGATGGTAGCAGAAAAGGGTTTTCAGGCGAGGACGCAGCAGGTGTATAAGTTCCGGGCTTGACTGGCGTCAGCAGTTCTGTTTAATGTCATCTCTATTTTGTATTAAGTCGTCCGGAGACGACTTCTTTTCTTTTGGGGGGGATGATGTTGGCGGCAATATTGTACATGAAAATAAAACTAGTTAATTAAGTTGTAATTGTCTTGGTTAGTTGGCAACCGAGGGGTGGCAGTTGCGGTGCGATGGTTGGCGCTCGCACCCCCTCGGTATCTTTATATACTTCCGAATGTAACTGGTGACAAACAACGATTAGGAATGGAATAACATCTCTTATACTTGTCTGATATCTATTGCGTTATTACTCTGCATTACGTGTTTAATCTGTGTGCTTTAAGTTATTCACCCGAGAGGGCAAACAAACACCCCCCCTTAAGCCACACCTCTCGTGTGCTTGGGGCTCCTAGCATGGACCTGGCTCTAATACCATGTTGAGACATGGACCAGCTAGGACTCGAACCTAGGACCTTCCATATGCTGTTGGAGTGCTCTACCACTGAGCTACTGGCCCGTCTTGGACCAGTCCATCGTCGGTCCGGGTGTGGCTTATTTCGAACACCAACACTTTTCTACTCTAGGTCGGTGTTTTAGAAATGGATGTGGACAAAACCTCACAGCTAGGTGATCTTCCCCATAATTATTTTGTAAAGTAGTTAAAGTAGTTCATGTCGAAGCTGAAGCAGCTTGTTGTTATAACTGGGGAATTATCAAACGAAAATCTTGGATGAGACTGATTCTGCACTGCATTTTGTGATGCATCTCTGACAGTCCAGCTAGTCGCATCCTGAATTACAAGTTATACCTAATGCAATTTTTGTGTTGGAGGGGAAATAAAATCTTTTGAGTATGTTGTAACTGTTTATGACAAATTTGTTTGTTCTGTAACTTCTGTTTCATACTAATTTTGCACAACAGGTATCAGATACAGATTTGGAAGAATGGAAGTAGCATGCAACCACACTTGTCTAAGAAATTGTGAGAACCAAATGATGAGAAAAGTTTAAGAATATGTATTGGCAGAATCAGCAAATTTGCAAGAATGGAGTTGTTTGAAAGATACAGGTTGACAAAGTAAGGGAAACAATAATCTGGATGGATATATTTAATGTGCAATTGGCAAGTTGGCTTCTTTGAAGCTTGGGAGATATATCATTTTAATTCTGCAATACTGCCAAGCAGCAGGGGTAACATGTTATAAGAGATGTTGAGTATTAACCGAGCAAGTGTAATGTCCCTTATCTTGAGTATGAAGATGAGTCACTTTCCAGCCTTGGTTGGGATTTGGACTTTCTCATACTGCCATAGTGATCTGCCATTCCCCACTTCTCCACCAGTATCAGAGACCCCAAAACTCCAAGCCTTGGCCTCCTGCTCCCTTGCTGTTGGCAGACCTGCAAGCTTTCGCTTCCTCATGCACTCAGTATTGCTAGCTCCTTGATCCTCAGTGCCTCCAACCATTGCACCATTTGCACTTTCATGGAACCTTGCCATTTTAACAAAGGGCATCATCCATTGTCACGACTAACTAGGAATGACATTAATGGGTTCAAATTTGAATGCGCTAAAATGGCAGGGAACTTTGGGCCCATGCTAGGCCTTTCAACCTCTATATAAGGTTGACAACTTTGTTATTTTGGATCATCTTTTGACATCACATCAACATATCTCACATTGCAAAGTCAAGAGCTTGTGTTTACTTGTTGGACCTGAGAATAGAAACCCTTAGGTTCTAGAGATTAATGGACAAAACCCTATTGATTTCTTAGAGTTTGGAGGATTAAACCCCTTTAGATTCCTGAAGGCATCTTTACATGGAGGTTGCATCTGTGCTTCAAGTTGGAGACTTTAATAGTTAGGAAGATTTCAGCATTTAGAGTAATCTCTAAATATATTTGTCATCATTGTAATCTTTGTTAACAATGGGCATTTGAAGGAATATATCTTCATAATCATTGAATGACATACTTTGTTCCGGCTAGTTTATGTGAGCATTCCATATAAATCTGTGTCACGGATATTGTAGATTTGATCATTTTGGTTGATCGACATTATAATATTTCAAGTATGGGTATTTTGACATAAATATTTAGCTAAGGGTCATTGCAGTGGTATCAAAGCTTTGATCTTGCTAGCCTAAATGAAAAACCAAATGACGAATGCATCACAATGAAAGAGAGATCATAAATCAAAGAAGGGATAAAAAAAGGTTGCAAATGTGAGATCTAGACAAAGAGGAGGATATGGTAGAAGAGGGATGAAGAACGTATAAAGTTAACAATTGAAGAAAAATATGGCTTCCTTTGTGAAAACTTGATTAGGTTGCTTCAAAGATAATATGCATTTATAAACTAATGGGACGACTACTGCATGCTATAGAAATCCAAAAAAATCCATAATCCACTAAAACATATCAGGGAGAAGGAAGGACATCTGCAAATGATAGACCTATAGGAAATGTCATGGTAAAGCCATCAAAACCTGTGTTTTTGTAGAAAGAGGTAGATGACAAACAAGTGCTCAAGACTCCCCCATAGAAGAAGTCGGCATAGATTTTGAGGAGTACTTTAGTCAATCTAAAGCCTTAAAAACTGTGATGCCTTTTGCTAGTTACCTATACATCCTGGCTAAGAGAACTTCTAAAAGAACCCTAGATGGCAATAAAAATTGAAAGAAAATGCTGCAAACGAAAAGAGTTAAGTTGATTACTTCCACCTTTGATGGTAGCAACAAGATTTCTACTAGAGCTTGGTTGCAAAAATTATTAACGTATTCATTTTTCCTTATTAACTCCGAGTCCTAGGGAAGAGGAAGATGCCATTTAGTTTGCTACATTGCATTGTGAAGGTGTTGCTTATGGTTGGTGGCACCATGGTTTGGTCACAGATGGACATAGCCTTTTACAAACATTTGATGGTTCAATCAAAGAATTCTGGAACTCTTAGATTGGAAGGATGAGGATTAGTAATTTAGAGAACTTGCAGGTTTAGACAACAACACTCTGTGGATCCTTATGTTGCTGAATTGTACTGGGTTGTAGTGATGTCTCCTAACATATCTAAAAAAAACACTTTTCGATTTATTGAAGGTTTGTTGGAACCCCTCAAAGGTATTTGAAAGGCTTTTGCACCCATTTCTTTACAAGAAGCAATCAAAGCAGCTTCAACACTTGAGCCATTTGTGCTTAAGGGAAAATTTCTATTTCAATCAAAGGCACCCACCTTTGTGCAAAATAAAGAAATTTTTCATAAAGGGAGATCTTACTTACATCCATATAAGATCACACCTCCACCACCGTGTTCAAGAGGACAAATGACTACAACATAAATGAACTCAGAAGGAAGAAGCTATGTTTTTCTTGGAAAGAGCCATGGGATCCAAGTCACAAATGCGTTGCTACCAAGTCCATTATATAAAAGTAATATTTGATGATGATTTAAATCTGGAAGAACTTGAAGCACAATCGGCCATAGAGGAACATGCACTTGAAAACATGGAGGATAAAAGCACAAAGAACACAAATGTAACTCTTTTAGGAGCACCCAAAAATTATTCATAGTTTGGCCACACACAATTTCATTAATGAAGGTTTGTTGGTTCAGAGAGATCTGAAAATTGAAATTTTTAAGTATTCAATGCCATTATTATTGATGGATTTACAATTTCATGTGTACCAAAATAATGTGGCAACTCAACTTAACCATGGGAGATCATAAGCAATGTGATGATTTCTATATTGTGGGGTTAGGAGACGTTGGCACATGGTTTTGGGTGCCCAATGGTTGGACTCACTTGTTGAGTTTTCATAGAACTATTAGTCCATGGAGCTGAAGCTTAAATCTGAAGGTAAAGATGTGGTGCTTAGAGGAATTTCTAGTGGAGCAACACAGGTGGTAACTACTAAAAGAATGGAAGACATTCTACAAAGGACAAGTTGCTTGTGAATTAAATTGTATAATCATGCCTACAAATTTATTCATGGGTAAGAAATGCAGTTATCATTTAGATATTCAAAATTTTTTGAATAAGCATCATGTGGTGTTTAGTGATTTGCCTCCAAGACTACCACTTGACAAAGGATTCCAATATACTATAGAGTTGAAGCCAAGCTCTAAGCTTGTCATGACCACTCCTTGCAGCCACCCAAGATGTACAAAGAAGATAGAAAAAAGCCATCAAAGAGCTCTTTGAGATGGATCACATTAGACCTAGTTTTAGCCCGTTTACCTCATATACGGTTCTTGTGATGAAAAAGGATGGCACAATGTGGATGTGTATTGGTTATAGAGCTTTGAAGAAGAGGACTATAAAAAACCTATGTTCCATGGAGTTTTGGAGACGGGGATGGCAGGGGACCTGTTTCCGGTATGGGGGTACTTTTGGGCCATTTTCGAGGGGACAACTATTAAAAAAATAGGGGGATTTTTAAAAATACAGAAAAATTTCAAATATGCATATCATAACAATGATAAATCATTCATCATAGACATTAATAAATACCAGTAGACTTGAATTGAGATCTCACATGAGAATCGGCAAACATTTTACCAAAATTCAAATGCTTTCTTTCATCATTATCAAATATCAGTAAACATATGTCATAAACATCCATAATAGACATAAATATTAAACAACCATAACTATGAAATGACATAAACTGTAAACAAAAAATATAGAAGTCCATAATTAGCTTTCCATAATAATGTCAAGATAGAACTAAAAAACTATATGGCTGTCCATAATCAGCACATGGTAGGTCTAAGTCTAAGAGTCTAAATCAAGGCCAGAGCTTGAGTCTCTGTCTAAGTTGCTGTCACTCTAAGGGGCTGCCTCAACTTGGAACCCCAACCGATTTTGGAGGTGTCTGCTCCTCAACCTGCATATCATCTTCAAGATTGACATCCCAACGAAAGGCTGGAGTCTGACGATACTCAGGAGTCTGGGGATCTTGTAGCTGCAATGCATTGTGAGAAGAGCTGAGTTCATTTTTGTGCTTTGATCTAAGGCCAAAATGGTCGGGCAGGTCTGATTTAGTTTATTTCAATATGCATTGAAATCCCCTAGACATTTATTTCCAATGCCAAAATGGTAGGGCAGGTCTGACAAGAAATGTCCCCTCTCATGACAGGGAATGGGCAGGGTATGGGAAAAAATCATTCCTGCGTCCCCTTTTTGTCCCTGGTAGGGGCACAGGGGTACCAAAGCAGCGGATGCATCCTTGTTTTGTCCCTGGTAGGGGCACAGGGGTACCAAAGCAGTGGATTGCTTCCCCGTGGAACATACTAAAAAAAAGTATCCTGTTCTCAAGATTGATGGGCTAATTGATGAATAGCATGGAGCTGTTGTATTTTTTGAAGATTGATTGGGCTACCATTAGATCAATGCTAGGGATGAGGATGTGCATAAAACAACTCTCAATTGTCGCTTTGGGCATTTTGAATTATTAGTCATGTCTTTTGGCTTAAAAAAGACACCAACTACTTTCCAATCCTGCATGAGCCATAGTTTCAGCAATAAATTAAGAAAATTTGTGTTGGTTTTCTTTGATGACATTTTGATTTTTAACAAGACTTGGGAAAATCATTTGAAGTGTCTAGATATCATCCTTGGAATATTATAACAACAAACCCTCTATGCAAAGGAATTAAAATGTAACTTTGGGGTGATAGAGATCCTTTACGTAGGCCATGCCTTTGGTGCTCAACATGTTTGAGTGGACTGATAGAAAATCCAAGCCATCTTGAAATGGCTTCATCCTACCACATTGATATAGCTGAGGGGATTATTTGGCCTTTGTAGCTATAATAGGAGATTTTTTAAGGGCTTATCACAGCTATTTGCAGTCTTAATTGATATGACAATGAATGGAGCTTTCGCATGGACATAACTGTTAAGTTCTTTCAAAATTCTGTGATCAAAATAGAAGAGATGGAGATATGATCTGAAAGTTGTATTTTTATCTGCTATAGTGTGATTTTAAAGATGCACCACACTTATCAATTTCGGTGTATGCATCCTCCTCAATGTAAGCATGTTATATAAGTGGATGAGGGGTTACGTAGTGAAGAGATATGTCTTCCCACGTGGGAAGACACATCTCTTCCCTACGTACCTCTCACCAAAACACATAAACTAATCATTGTTTACTTACCCGATCGGAAGGAGTGCAACTTGTTTGAAAATTGCTTTACCACCCGATACCATGAACGGTGTAACCGTTGGTCAAATGCGATAAGTTAACTTTGGTTTTATTTATCATTTGTTAACGTATATACTACAGTTTAACATATTAGTATATGTAATCAAATTAATATATATCGGTAGCATGAAATAGCACGACTGATTTTACAAAATTAACACTCCCTCTTAACTAGGGAGGACACATTTCATGTCTAGAGAAAGATCACAATTCATCCATTGATTGTGAAGAGAAGAGATATCACACCATAGTGATATTCAGAGATATGGTTCAACAATGAATATCAAGTCTCATGATACTCACCATAACTCATAGTTATCAAGTAAGGTATGTGCACTGGCATCAAGTCACATGATGCCTACCATACTGATAATGATTTCATGGCATGTCCACGAATATTATGTTCATAATATTCACCATGAAGATCTATATACTATCATGACATGTCCACAGATATCAAGTCACATGATATCCATCAAGATAGTTAAATTGATAATTGTAAAATCATCACCTTACAATATCAATTTGAAACAAGTGTTCATTATTGAAAAGTCGTCACCCTTCAATAATGTTCACAGAAGGCCCATGCAGTCATGGAGTCGCACACATGACAAATAAAAGAGTTTACACACTAAACATCTTTAAATATATTAGTATATCAGAATAAATGAGACTCTATCTCAAAATTAAATAACATTTTCAACCATACCAAGTTTATCTCTAAAGTGTTCAATCTTGATCCTGGAGAGAGGCTTGGTAAGAATGTCTACAATCTGATCACCTGTACTAATATAATTCAGTCGGATCACATTCCTTTCCACCATATCTCGAACATAGTGATAAGGAATCTCAATGTGTTTAGACCTTTCATGAAATATTGGGTTCATTGAAAGCTTGATGCAACTCTGATTGTCACTATAGATGACAGTAGGATTTAAGGGCTGAACAAACAGTCCTACAAGCAATTTCCGGAGCCATACAACTTCTCTTGCTCCCATGGAGGCTGCAATGTATTCAGCTTGTGTAGAACTCTGAGCAACTGAAGACTGTTTACTACATATCCATGAGATCATTCCTAATTCTAAACCGAAGCAACATCCTGATGTGCTTTTCCTGTCAACTATGCTTCCAGCCTAATCAGAATCAGTGAATCCATGTAGGTCAAGTTCTACATGTTTATATTTCAAACGAAAACCAATAGTTCCTCGAAGATATCTCAGAATATGCTTTGCAGCAACAAGATGTATTTCCCTGGGTTCACACATGAACTGACTTAGTGCATTAATAGCATAACATATACCAAGTCTTGTGTTTACCAAATACATCAGAGATCCAATAATCTGTCTATAGAGTGTAGGATCTGCAAACTCTGATTCTGTAGCTGTTTCCTTTAGCTTGTGTAGATTTGTCTCCATAGGTGTGGTCATGGATCTACAATCCAACATTCTAAATATCTTGAGTATATCAATGGTGTATTTTCCTTGATTAAGGATTATACTATCTGCCTGCGGCCAAACTTCCAATCCAAGGAAGTAGTGAAGAATTCCTAAATCTTTCATATCAAACTCAGAGGCTAATTCTTTCTTACATCGAGAAATACAATTATCCTCTCCTATGATTAGTAGATCATCAACATAAAGAATAAGAATTAATAATTCACCATTGATTACCTTGTAGTAGAGATTTGGATCTGCTTCATTCTTGGAAAACCCTAATTCCAAGAGATAGTGATCAATTCTTTCATACCATGCTCTGGGGGCCTGTTTCAGTCCATAAAGAGCTTTCTTTAATCTGTGGACATGTGATTCAGCCTTGTGAATCACAAAACCTTCAGGTTGCTCCAAATAAACTTCTTCTTCAATCTTACCATTCAGAAAAGCAGTCTTGACATCCATTTGATGGACTTTCCATCCTTTAGATGTTGCAATAGCCAAAACTGCTTGGACAAAAGTGTATCTGGAAATAGGAGCAAATGTCTTTCATAGTCAATACCTTCTTTCTGTGAGAAACCTCTGGCAACAAACCTTGCTTTGTGCTTCTCAATGCTGCCATCTGTTGCATGTTTGATTTTGAAGAGCCATTTAGAAGATACCACAGATTTGCCTTTAGGCCTAGGCACAATATCCTAGAGATCATTTTTTCAGAATTGACTGATACTCTTCTGACATAGCATCTTTCCAAACTTGATGCTTGAGCGCATCTCCAACACAGGAATGTTCTGCATCAATGATCTCACTCATCAAGGCAGTATAACTGGAAAATAGGTTAGGTCTCTTACTTTCTCTGAAGGTCCCCTTTGGAGCAGCATAATTTTCAGCTTCTTGAAGCATCTTTTTAGCCCAAAGTGGTCTCTTCCTAGTTTCAGGATAATGTTCTTCTAAAGGTAAGCCTTGAACTTCATGCTCAGCATCTTCAGCGGTCTCCCTCTGAATCTTAGGGGTGGAATCCTCATCCAAGCTTGTAGGAGGATCTTGGTGTTCTAATTCATTAGAACTTTTGGACCTCCTGAATGCTATGTCTTCCTCAAAGATGACATCTCTGCTTAGTTCAATTTGTCTTTGAATAGGTATGCATATTCTGTAGGCTTTAGAGGTTTCACTGTACCCAACAAATACTCCTTTCTTTCCAGAAGGTTCTAACTTTGACCTCTTTTCTTTGGGGACATGAATATAGACTGGACACCCAAAGATCCGGAAATGACTTATGCCAGGTTTGTTACCAGTAAAGGCTTCTTCAGGAGTTTTATTGTCAAGAAGAGAATGAGGACATCTATTTTGAATGTACACAGTTTTCCTAGATGCTTCAGCCCAAAATGAGGTTTCTATATTTTGGTCAAACAACATAGCCCTAGCAGCTTCTACTATAGTCCTATTCTTTCTTTCAGCTACCCCATTTTGTTGTGGGTTATATGGTACAGTTAACTCCCTGTTAATCCCAGCATTTATACAATAATCTTTAAACATATCAGAAGTGTATTCCCCCCCATTGTTTGTTCTTAAGGTTATGATGTTCTTACTTGTCATTTTCTGCAAGAGCTTTGAATTCCTTAAATTTAGAAAGGATTTCTTTAGACTTTTTGTACCTCAGAAAATATATCCAGGTCTTCCTAGAATAATCATCTACAAATATTACATAATATAAAAATCCCCCTAATGAGAGTAACATGGGTCCACATAAATGAGAATGAACTAATTCTAATAGATTTTTGGATTTACTGTTGCTAGAATTAAAAGACCCTTTAGTATTCTTTCCCAAGGCACACACTTGGAGGCTCCTTTAGATTTTTGACTTAGCTTGGGTAAGCCGATCACCATCTTCTCTATTGTGGGTAGGGCATGGAAGTGAAGGTGTCCTAATCTTCTGTGCCAAAGTTCATTTGAATTTGGAGTCTCATGAATCAAGGCTAGAGGTGGAGTGGTGCAAAGTTTGTAGAGGCTCCCTTGTGTTACTCCAATGGTGTGGGATTTCTTGATGGTGGAGTTCTTTGGCCAAGCAAGTACCTTTCCTTCCATAAAGGTTAATCTGTAACCCTTAGCTTCAAGTGCAAAAACTGAGACAAGGTTTCTCTTTATACCAGGTACAAATAGAACTCTAGTCAGCTATAGGGATATGCTTGACTTTAGGTTGATATTGCAAGTTCCTATTCCCATAACTGGATAATTTGAGTCATCACGAATTGTCACTTCTTCATTTGAATTTTCCACAAGTGTATCTAGGTGCTCACGAAATGCAGTGATGTGTAGAGATGCTCCGCTGTCAATCACCCATGTGTTTAAACTGGAGGTGACTTGACTAGAGAGGGCTGAGTAGAAGACTAGCTTCTCGGAATTACTCCCTTTCTTAATTTTTGCCATTGAAGCTTGTTGATTGATCCTGTCTGGGCACTTCATTGCATAGTGCCCATATTGGTCACATCTGAAACATTGTACTTCAGAAATGTCTCTCTTCTTCTTTGAAGACCTCTTCCCATTTGAGCTGTTGTCCCTTTTTCTCTTAAAGTTCTTCTTCTTTCCTTTCTTGTGGGAATTAGAGTTTAGAACTTGAATGTCTTCATTACCATTGTTTTGTTTTATTCCTCTTGTGACAAGCCGAGATTCCTCTTGAATGCAATCGGTTTTCAATCTATCAAACTTAGGAAATTTAGAATGAGCACTGATTCCTTGAATGAACGATTCCCATGAGGTAGGAAGTCCATTTAGGGCCATCATAGCATGTTCTTTGTTGTCTGCTAGATGTCCAATAGTGGATAGTTGATCCCTAAGCTCAGTGATCCTCAAGAAATAGGATGTAACTGTTTCTCCTTTATTCATCTTTATATGCTGTAGTTGATTCGTTAGGGTGAGAGCCGTGCTAGTGTTGTTGATTTCATAAATGTCAGCTAGTTCTTTGAACATCTGAAAGGCCGTCTCATATTTAGAAATAACTGGCACAATGTGGTCTCTCGTTGAATCCACAATTATCTTAAGGGCCTTCTCACTGTCCTTGCTCCACTGAATTTTCTCTGTATCATCAGAGGGTTCAGGAATTTCACTTTTGACATGGGATTCAATTTAATTTTCTTTCAAAACAAGCATGATCCTGAATTTCCAAGATACAAAATTTGATGCTCCATCTAATCTATCTTCAAACCTAACTCCGGTTGCCATTAGGATTTATAGGAATGTGATCTAGTAAGAGCCTGGTGAAAGTCTATGAGATCGTTACAGAATTTTAATATGGTCTTCCTTAACTTCGCTCTGATACCATGTTAAGTTCTTTCAAAATTCTGTGATCAAAATAGAAGAGATGGAGATATGATCTGAAAGTTGTATTTTTATATGCTATAGTGTGATTTTAAAGATGCACCACACTTATCAATTTCGGTGTATGCATCCTCCTCAATGTAAGCATGTTATATAAGTGGATGAGGGGTTACGTAGTGAAGAGATATGTCTTCCCACGTGGGGAGACACATCTCTTCCCTATGTACCTCTCACCATAGCACATAAACTAATCACTGTTTACTTACCCGATCAGAAGGAGTGCGACTTGTTTGAGAATCGCTTTACCACCCGATACCATGAACGGTGTAACCGTTGGTCAAATGCAATAAGTTAACTTTGGTTTTATTTATCATTTGTTAATGTATATACTACAGTTTAACATATTAGTATATGTAATCAAATTAATATATATCGGTAGCATGAAATAGCACGACCGATGTTACAAAATTAACTATAACAACTCAAGATATTTTTTGATAAAGTTAAGGAGGTAATGAGTTCATGCCCTATTCATGTTATCCTAGATTTTTCACAATTATTTGTTGTAGAATGTGATGCTTTAGATGAGGGAATTGACATTGTCTTGGTGTATAAAGGACATCTTGTGGTATTTGAAAGCAGAAAATTGAAAGAATTAGAAAAAAGATTCTCTCTATGACAAAGAGATGTTAGCTATTTTTCATGCCTTGGCTAAGTTTTGACAGTATTTTGTTTGTGGAAAATTTGGCATATATACATATATTCATATATACATACAATGAGAAGTTAGCTATTTTTCATGCCTGGGCTAAGTTTTGACAGTATATATTCATATATACACACACATAGACATATATATATATATATATATATATATATATATATATATATATATATATATATATATATATATATATATATATATATATATACACACACACCCATACATACATACATACATACATGCATACACACATACATACATTGTCCTGGGCATATGAAATCATAGTTTTCTTTTTGGTCATTATGCTTCTCTCATATTTATGTGGATAATCTGATTATTGAGAAATGCTGTTTCTGTGATAATATTGTCTTTTATTTTCTGGTCTTCATAATACAATAATTGCTTTGACTTCTATAGAATATTTCAATCACTGTCACACATCACATATATAGTCACTGTCATTTGTCAAAGGTTTATCCTTCAATTGTTGGTCTAAGACTCTGTATTTCTTCCTGAAGTTGCTGCCTTGTCTATGGTTCTTGTGTTGTCAACAACATTGTTTATCTCACTTGCTTATTAATTTATTCTTAATCATGTGTCACTCTTTGTAATGGTTTGAGACATACGATTGATGATCTTTAGCTTTAGCCCAATATCAAAAATATCTTCTTCAAACAATCTCTTAATATTGATTTATTTGACATCAATGACAACATTTCCAACAATATTAACAATACTAGACGGAGTCTTGTTTGGGGACATCACATACACAGAGAGAATTTTAAGGGCTTTTTGTGATGCATTGCTAGTAGGTCACCCAGGATTTTGAAAGATGTACAAACAAATTAGGGAAAGGTTCTCATGGAAGGGCCTCAAAGAAACTTCCTTAGAGATAGATAATGCTTGACTTGTTAGCAAAATAAAGCATAAAATGTTTTTCCAATAGGTTTGCTTCAGCCCTTGCCTATCCCAAATCAGAATGAGAAAGTATATCCAAGGATTTCACAATAAGCCTTCCCAAGATATAGTAGAAAGATTGCATTTATGTTGTCATGGATAGATTAACTTAGTGGATTTATGTTGTTTATGTTGTTTTTTTTAGATCAGATTGATAGCAATTAACCGAATTAACACAGAGAACAAGAAGAACACCAGAATATCCTGGGAAAACCTTCCTCTTGAAGGTGAAAAACCCAGCAATGAAATCTCTGATTGTATTAGGTAAATAAGTATAAGTATCACTTTACACAAATGCGCTTCACTTCTTGAAGCTGTATAAATAGGTCATACACAGCTGCACATGAAATCCTAACAGCACTAGGGCATCCGAATGCAGAAGGTGCTGATCTGATCTGCTGTGAACATTCGTTCTCCAAGAATGAGTTCGCTATATCAAATAATGGCTTTGCTGTGTTTTAGATTGAGTTCGCTATATCAAATAATGGCTTTGCTGTGTTTTAGATTGAGTTCGCTAGCCAAGATGGAAATTTGCTGATCAAGGAATGATTCGCTGATGAAGTTCACTATATCAAATAATGGCTTTGCTGTGTGCTAGACTGAGTTCGCTAGCCAAGAAGGAAATTTGCTGATCAAGGAATGATTCGCAGATGAAGTTCGCTCTGCTGATGAGAGTTGTAATTCTCTGATTGATGATCCTAGGAATGAATCTTGCACTTCATATATATATGGGGGAGACACCTCTTCACAAGAAGTCGGCTCCTCAAATCAATTTACATTTTACAAGAATTGGCGGACATGTATAGGGTCGGTCAGATAAGATATCAATTACAATTTTCAAAAGCAGTTTAACATATCGGTGAATATATGAGATCATAACTTGGACCTATAGTTGTCTAAGGCCTTTAGGCCAATGAGACAATTATGTAAGCTATGTCGGCGCATAGAAGGATCCGACCATAGCTACAACATCAACAGTTTATGTATTTTGTGGAAAGAGTAAACACCATATTATTATTGAAAATTCTTTGAAACTTACCATTTTTTGATAAACATGATTTGAAGTTGACATTCGTCCTTTTATACATGTAGCATTGATATGCTTGCTTCCTTTGTGATAAAGGCTGTTCTTCATTTGGGTGCTACTATTTCCATTTGTCCTTCATATTGTATGAGTGCTAATGATGTATAGTCATATGCCACAGATTTCTCATATTTCATTCTTTTTGTTCTATTATTCAACCACCATATCTTTGAAGCATCCATGTAAATCTTTGAAAGATTTGTTACTTTAAGGCTACGGGAAGTTAGTGCCTTTTTGTCTAAAATCATTCTTATTCGTTTAATTCAAATCCTTTCACAACATCCTATAATTGGTTATGTAAAGGTTAAAGAATGTGATTGGTGCATGTTTTGGTCTCTGCTTGTGAATAATCTTTGAATGAGGCTCCCACAGATCTTGGGATCCATAAATTTGACATTAAATAACAAAACTGGATATGCAAGCCATTATGATGCTGAATGAAACCAACAAAAAATTGTGAAGAGATTTTTTTAGTCAAAGAGTGTGAATGATACAATTTATGGTCTGAACTTGAACCAAGTTTTCTGTTGTGAGATGATAACTTTGCAGCCATTAATCTCAAATTCCCTATTTTTGAAGTTTAATAAGAAAATGGGATATGCAAGTTGATATGATGTTACATGGAACCAGTGAAAGCAAGCTTAGAATAAATATATTTTTGGAGACCAAATTTTATTCTTTTATTCATATTGAAAACTTAAGAATGTCGAATGATTTCACTTTGGTTGCAGAATCTGTGCATAAGCTGTGGTGGACTTGTTCCTCCCGAATCATTGGTTCCAAATTATGGTTAGTATTGAGGACTCAATTTATTGCCTTTATTTTTCTCTTGTCAATGAAATGGTTGGCAAAAGTATCATCAAAATGTGCAAATTTAAATCCTATTAATATCATATATTCTAGCATAGAACGTACTTAAGCAAATTGTGAGGTCATAAAGTAGTTTTATGCATTGCTCTAAATTCCTCTTGTAGTAAACCTTTCTTGTATTCTCCTCATTGTCAGAAGGTTTCATGATAATTTTGTTTAGCTTTAATACAACACAGGCTGTTTGGCAAATGCCATAAAAATAAAGTATGCATAAATTGTTTCTGCATATATATTAATGTGTTGATCCCATGCATTATGGATCTATTTATATATGCTTGGTACTTGTTGCAAGATAAGAATATATTAATCTTGTTTTCTCTTCTATTTGATAAAACAAATACTTGAATCAATGAGAGAGATAACAAGTCATACTGGACAAAGGAGTAAAAATATATCCTTCTTGACACATGGAGTTATTACACAGGCAGACTAGAGATGATTTGTCAAAGATCTGACTCCTTCCTAGATTACACTAGGGCCACTTAATAGATTCGACTATTGCCACAACTGACTCCTATAACTACCCGAAAGATGACAAACAATTAATACATTGAAGGATGCAACCATATTAACAAAACATAATAAAGGCATCGCATGCTGTCTACATAATCCCCTCCAAAAGAAAAAGTTGTCTTTATACCACATATAAAACAAGCATAAAGTAACATTTGGTAAGACTATCCAAACTTGTGATGGCGTTGTAAATGAAGGAGAGCTTGGTTGCTGATGTTTCTCAGTAGCAGCCATAATAGCTTTATTGTAATCTGATTTGTCCACAGCTAGTGAATGTTCCACAATGAAAGATGAGCAGAAATCTGCAATGCTTGTTTCAGCTGGAAGTAGAAAGGAAAAACAATGGAGAAAACCCGAAGTACATGAGCAGTATAATTAGAACTAACATATCCATTATGCATGCCAATGTAAGGAGAATGCCTTTGCCAAGGGCCATACAATTTAATGAATTAGGGTTGAGGACCAAACAAACAAGGAACCCCATTTGACAGTATACTGGACTATGAAAGGGCTTCACCCAATTGATCACTAAGCCTAGACAGGACTATAGGCCCCACAATATTATACTCAAAAAGAAAATTTTGTTCAATATACTTATATGCCATTAATGTACTTTAACCAAATTTTCTAGCTTATTGGAAGGACTTGCTATTATCAAAGTCATGTTTTGAGGAAGAACCAACTGTATAAGGGTGAACAAATGTAGCAGAAGAGTCAGTAATTATTTCCATAGGATACAGAGACAAGGATTGGTCGGTAGCTATGCAGTAGACTGTGCAATAGAAGGTGAAGGAGCATGTTCTATTACTTCAACAAGGCATGACAAACATTACATAACATCAAGGAAGAGAGAAAATTAGGCCATATAGTAGGAGTGAAAATAACTGAAGGTTGTACAACACAACTAGCCCATAATGATCGTACAACAACAATAAAGGAAAGGAGATGAATAGATTTTACATCATGAGAAGCAGTTTGTATGACATAAATTGGAGTAGTTGTAAGATGACGAGTATTTGAAGAAGTTGTACGATGAAGAAAGCAAATTGGAGGGTTTTGTGATGAAGAAAATTTTAAATTTTAGATCAGACTGTAGCAAATTAACTAGCAAGAACAGAAAGTAAGTTAATGTGCACAAGAAACACCAAGAATACCCTGGGAAAACCTCCCTCTTGGAGGTTAAAAACCCAGCTATAACTCTCAGATCTTATTAAGCAATAATCAAATGTATCTTTACAATGAGCTTCAACACTTGAAGCAATCGGCAAACTATGCACGGTAGTATAATGAACTTATCTGCAATACATAGGATGTTGCTGTCACAAACAGGGTTGCAGTCACAGAGATGAAGATTGCTGATTGAGGTTTGCTGTCTTCAAGAATAGTTCGCTGTCACACAAATGATGATCGCTGTCACTCAGATGATGATCGTTGTCCTTCAGATGATGATCACTGTCCTTCCAGTGATGATCGCTATCACTGGAAATCAGTTCGCTTTCCTTAAGTTGTAGTTCGCTGACTCAGAGAACAGTCTACTGAATGAAGGAGATAATTCGTTGTGTGTTTTTGAACAATGAGATTGTCGTTACATATGTGTGAAACTCTAGCCTTCCAATTTACCTTAGGTCGGCTTTACAACGACAATACAACACTTAAGGTTGGCGCCAATATGGATAGGTCATGTTTAAACAGAAATTATTTAAGCCTTCTACGGCTGGCAGGGCCATACACACGCTAGGTGTGCTAGGTCGACCCTAGAAGGGCTCCGACCTAGCTACATGCATCAACAGAAAACCCTTTTTTGGACAGACTGTACAATGGTGACAAGTTAATGTTGGGCATATGACAGAGTAGGATGAGGAAGGTTGCATGAGGAGCATGAAGTTTGACCATATGATGACTGTGGACCGTATGACAACAATGGACCATATGATGGCAAATGTTTTCTCTTCTATCTGATAAAACTAATACTTGAATTAATGTTAGAGATGATATTGCATGCCAAACAAACGAGTGAAAGTATATCTTTTTTCATAGATGAAGTTATTAGAGAAGTAGATGAGAGATGGTAAGCTAAGGATCTGACTCCTTTATTTGACTATGCTAAGGCCATTTAAAAGACTTGATCGTTGCCATGAGAACATAATCATCCATCAATCAACTTTTGTATCTACTCGAAAGGTGACAAACAATTAATACATAGTTAGATCCAATCATATTAACAAAATATAATAAAAGCATTATATCTTGACTACAATTCAATTCTGGTTTACCATGTCCCAAATATCAACTTTTTAATTGTATTAAAATGCATTTTAGGTTTTTTAAGGCTTGAAATGTTAGGTGTGATTCTAGAGTTTGTGCCTTGCTTCCTCTTATCATCCCACAGCTCAGTCTCCTAGCCTTAGACATGAGCACTATTAGATCTTATATTTGTACTTTCATATCGATTTATGATGACACCAATCACTCCTCCTTTTCAGGCGTGAACAGAGAATTTTGATGAGACTTGTCTCTTATCTTTCCTACGCTACTCAGCACATGCTCGTTGGGGATCTTGTTCCCCCCACTCGGCTGTTCGTATTGGTTTCCTGACCATGTGTTGGTTGTCCACAATTATACTGTATTTTTGTTTTCGTTTTTTATCATTTTGGGCCTGTCTATGATTTTCTCCTCCTATAACTTTCTGGTCTATATTGAAGTGCTCGAGTCCCATTGACCTATGTTTGGTCATCCATGGACATTAATATAATTTATTTTCTTTCTTTTCATTTTGTCTTTCTTGAATAATGAGCATGCTTTGATGATAATTTTTTTGTATGCTACATGAATCCCTGCTTGTCACTTTAGGGTTTCTGCAAGAGGATGTACTTGGAACTTCTCAATATCTTATGTAGGAGACTTACCCTGGATGTAAAGAGAGATTCATTTTTGTTAGGAGCTACTCAAGTCCTGCTCATCATTGCATACCTCATATAAAAATTGTCACCTTTTTAGATGCCACATTTTGGATATGTTCATTGGGATTTTGGGTTGATTGAGTAGGAAAGTAATATTAGTAATCTGTGATTTTGCTTCTTGTTAAGATGGCTGTCTATGTAATTATGTGAGAGCATTTTACTGTGTGATTAAAAAGTTCATGATAATTTTTATGCCCGACTGACTTGGAATATGGTTATACCTATGAGTGTCTTTGGGTTCATGTGTCACATGAATGAAATTCAATAAAGGTAAGAACCTATAGCTTATGAGCTCATCGTATGTATTTCTCCAGGCATAGGGGTGCGTTGCCTGTAGGATTCAGGATATTATGTTGTATGGCAGGAACAATTACCAACATCAAACAAATCTTTCCCTCGTAAATCCTTCCCAATTTGGTCCATGGAAGATGTCTACAAAACGAGTGCCACAGCAGAATGTGCATATAAGGAGGCAGTGTCCAGATGGCATAAACACTGGCAAATTTTTAAAATATTTTATAGAAACTGATCCATATACTATGAATGGAAGTTTAATGTATGGATAGCCATCATTTTCTCACTATTGTAATGTGATTTTACCAAATATTTATTCTGACCTTGTCTTGGATGAAATTAGGATGATACTATGACATCATGAGGGAAGTAAAGCTCTTTGCAGTATCTCACACTGAACACTTGTTTAATATTTTTAAAATAAGATCGAAGCGAATTGGAGGCTTCTATATTTATCAACACATTTTAGTAATGTATAGAGTAATGATATGGGATGACTATATTAAGATTCATAATTTTGATTTGTAACTGACAACAGTTCTTGTAAGATTTTTGGCTAAGACAAATTTAGCAAGAAACATGATTGGGTTTATGTTTACTAAGGAATTCAATGAATTATGTATTACAATCAAGAAAGGAAAACATTTTGTTTAATGGCTCATCCATAGTCTTGTCAGTAAATGACATACTTAATCTCCACAGATCCTTTTAAGAAGTTGAAGGAACAGAAGCATAAATTTTTTATTAACAATATGTTGATGTCTTGTGATTAGGCACTGAAGCTCTGATTTGGGATTTTTGACTTCTAGAGGTTGAGTAATCTGTAAAACATCCTCCCTTAACTCAGAGAGGGTCTCTTAAAAATTGGAAGTGGCTTAATATGCAAGAACAAGTAAAATATGCCATATTAAATGTGACACATTTAACTTTAATGAGAGTAGAAAAGACAAAGTGAAATAATGTATCAACCTGTGATACATTAGTTATCTAAATCATCCTCAATTTTTGGAAGGCATGGCTATTGATCATGGTTAATCAGGGACATCCTAAGATTTACAGGTAAGGTTTTAATGCAAAGAGAAATACATTTGTTTTAATGTTTGGTAAGGTATTCTCGATGAATTATGTTCTAGAAGTGAAGAAAACTAAACAATTTGTCAAATGGCTTAGACAGCTTGTAGATATATAATGTTTCTAATCTTGTGTGATGCATATAAGTTTTGAGAAAAGCACAGAATCCTTATCAAGAATATGTTGATGCTTCGTGACTTGGTACTAAAGCCTGTGATTCACAGTTTTCAAAAGTAAAAGATTGAGTGCAACAAGTTGCCTGAGATTCAGAGAGGGTAATCAAGATCCTAGGAGTATCTGGGGGACAACAATCTAAATTACTAGAACTTATGTGCGTTGTTAGTGAAAGCAACTCATGAGAATGATTTCATTATAAGAATAATTGCCAAATGGAACTATGACTGAAAATAGAGCAGATTATTGTAGCGAGGTACACAACTTACGAGAACAGAGAGCTGTCACTTAAGTCAGATTTGTCACTTGATAACTATATTGAGATTGGTCACTGTGCAATAGCAAGTAAAGAATGCATTGGATAAAATATAATTACATTTTGCTTTTTATGAGAAATAAAAAGCCCTGTCATGAAAAGCCCTTAAAGGGGAATTTGTGTCTGCTAGGATTTATTCATTATATGGCATTGCCACCATTTCAATTTGTGAAAAGCATGGATGCTCTTTATATTCAGTTGTATTTGATCATGTGCATATTAAGATTTATAGATGAGGTAGAATGCAGAAAGAACACATTTGAGCTAATGTTTATTAGCTTATTCTATATGCATTGTGCTATACAATTCAGGAAAAAGAAGCTTTTTGTCAAATGGCTCAACTGATATTTTGTGCTTAATCTTGATGTATTCTGAGAACTGAGAAGTAAAGAAGCACAAAAATATATCAAATATATGTTGATACATTGTAACAGCCACTAAAACAGTAAGACCTCTTAATTATGGTTTTTGACCGTAAAAGTTTGAGTATAGCATCTTGCCTGAGATTCACAGAGGGTTTTTGAACAACTGTAGTGAAAAGATTGGACATGCATTAGCAAAAAATGTGTTCCTTAGATTGAATATAATTACACCTTACCATCTATGTGATTTAAAGGGCCTCTTAGTCAAATCTCATGCCTTCAAAAATGATTCATTAGATGACATCATTTGACATACATTATCTCCACAATTTGTCAATAGTATGAATATTGGTCATTTTCTAAACCTTAGGATTATGTCTCTGATGCCACACAAACATCTATATTCTCAAATATCTCAATTCCATCAACTAATTTTACAAATATCTGAGTTTGCTCTGTTTATTCTAAACTCAGTGTTTTGTTGACGTGGATGAAATCGCATTGCTGCAAACTCCATACGGCCAACGCAGAATAGAATAGCCGATTGATTATCCTACTCTCTCTTGAGATAAGGAAGTCTCTAATGTTGTTTTCTAAGTTTGATCAAAGGAGACTACCTCAAGGTTTCTTTTGTCAGGTCTTGACTGCGGGATCTCTCAGTGGCTTGATGTGTTTATGCTGGAAACACAAGGGGACTTACGATTTGCAACAAGCTAGTCTGCTGTGATTCTCGAATTACGCAATAAAGAGCAAAAGGAAAGGTTTAGGAGATCTAAAACTAACAACACGGGTATGCGGGTAGACAGATTCAACATAACCAATTCCTGCTTGGCCAGAATGGCTCACAACCTTGCAGGAATGGTGCAATCTTCAAAGGAACTTGGAAGATTTTCAGATTGGAGACGCACGGCTAAGCACCCAATTTTGGCGCAGCTCAGACGGACACCTGCAATTGAACTAAGCACAATCGAAGGCTCAGGTTAACCACACAAAAGGATACACAATCAGCATATCCTCAGTGGTATGAGCCCGAATCTATCAAATACCTACACACCCAAAACATAAAGATGTATCTAAAATGCTGAAAGAAACCATGCAAACAGGATGAAAACAAGACAATAAACACCAAATCAATGTTTATATATTGATCTCATCTGCCTATTACAACAATTTCAGCAGCATCTCTATGCTACTGCTAAGATCTAACCTATTCTAACTCTAAAATCTAACTATCTAACAATCTCTCAATCTCTAACAATCTAACCCTTTACAGAAGAAAGGCCTCTGCCTTTTATAGATATTACAATTTTGAATCAGAGGCCAGGATGGACTGCATCCAAGGGTCCTGATCTGTCTTCCAGAAGCTGATAGCCTTGACCAATGCTGAATTAATTCTCAGTTATCCAACCAGCACCTATCTCAACTACTTGCCACTATTTGGCTTTAATTCAAGCCTATCCAATTTTCTTGGTGGTTGGGAATAGTTATCCACAAAAATATCTTGCACAGGACCCATAGGCAGTTTACAATAAAGCAGTTTCAGCCTTTTAGGAATTGAATTCCTTGAATTAAATCCATCTGTGTCTCTTTTCTCGAGAATGCATAGACCGAGTGTTCTTTTGCCTTTTGCCTCCAATTCTGCCAGTGGACTTCATCTTTGTTCAACGACACGGTTCCCAATGCTCGGTTGTTCTTGGGCTCCTGCATCTTTTCTTTTCCAATCTTCAGCGCCTGGCCTTGAATCACGATCCTTCCTCGATTTGCATTTCAGGTCTTTCTCCTGGTTCTTCGATGACATCCTGCGATCAACCAATTTCATTTCATTAAATCAATTTGAAAAATTAAATAATTTAATTTTAAGAAACATTAATTTTAATTACGACGTCTGGCTTGAGAAGCTCTTCGTGAGATGTATCTTGAAAATGCTTCTCCTTCTCTTCGATTGTGAAATCTGATCCTTGGTTTTGATGGTGTTTGGGCGATTTACTTCTACGTGTTTTTACCTTTGGAGTCTTGGGCGTTTTAAATGGGTTTATGGCGTGATTCTGGAGGTTTGGAGAACTTCTGCAGATTTTAAAACTCTAACTCATGCTTTGTGGTAAATTTTGGAGAACGGAGGGCACCTTTGAAATTTGCAAAAGCTTCGGACCCTTTGGCGTTTTTGCAAATTTGGAGTATTGAAACTTTTTGCGAATTTTCAAAACCTTTCACTTTTGGCTCATGGGTCCGATTTGGAGGACTTAAGGCAAATTTCGGACCTTTGCCATCCTTTTGCAAATTTCGGAGCTTACATATATTTCGCAAATTTTAAAGGCAAATTCGGACCCAAGGGCCACTTTGCAGATCTTCACGTTTTTTAGTTTTCTCCCCAAGGTCCGAAAATGAGCATCTAAAGTGTTTTTCGGAGCTTGAAGCGCTTTGGCGAATTTCGGATCTGAAATGTGTTTTGCAAATTTCGGAGCTTACATATATTTTGCAAAAATTGCGATTTTCAAACATTTCGCCCCTAGGGTCCGAAAATGGGACTTCACGTTTTACCTTTCCTAGGGGTCCGAAAATGGACTTTCGCGCTTTCGGAGCTGGAGGCGCTTTTGAAAGATTTCGCACTTTAAACTTTTCTTGGGGGGTCCGAAAATGGATCTAAGTGCCTTTTCGGACTTTCGGACCTAGTGCGTCCTTTTTTTTAAAAAAACATTTCGCCCTTTTGAAAAATCTCGGACCTGGGGTCCGAAAATAAGGTTTTAAGTGATTTCGAGGGGCGGAGGCGTTTTGCGTTTTAAACTTCGGACCTGGGGTGCGTTTTAAACATTTCGCGATTCACTTTAAACGCAGGGGTCCGAAAAGAACTTAAGGGACTTTTCAGAGCAAAGCACTATCTTGTTTTAAAACGTTTCACGATTTAAACTTCGGACCTGGGGCGTGTTTTAAACATTTCGCGATTTTGTCATATTTAGAAATTTCGGCCCCAGGGTCCGAAATTGAGCATATGGAATATAACATTTAAGTATAAGAAATTCTTATACTTTAAGTTATATTCCATATATACTTTCAGGATGTTTGAGAGTGGTTTCGGCCCTCCAGGAGTTATATTGCAAATTCTAGTTTTTTGAGGTTTCCTCATTTTTCAGAGTTAGCCAAATTTCAGGATCAAGACATTCCAGACTTAACCAAATTTCAGGACAGGACAGAAAGGCACAAACTGGGGGGTCCCTGTCCAAGATGGGGATGGGTGTGCGGTTCGCACAACATGTTCCTAACAAGCATTGAGCTCCCTAAGCATGTTAATGGATGGAATGCTCATGGACAGAAGCTGCCATTTTTTCTGTTTTTAGAATGGATTGCATCTGAAGAATAATATGTGAATTGAATTGCATGATAAAAGGTAACTTCACTGTAATGTTATTTCATTCCCTGGATTAATAAGGAAAATTTTGAGACCAAATTCATGCACATCCCATCTGCATTAAAACCCTATCTCCCACCTGAACCAACAAGCACTTACCCAACATGAAAAGGATGATTGGATTAAGGGAAAATTCTTTGAGGAGACCTGTTGATGTGTGTTTTAGGCACATAACATTACATAATAAATTACCAAGATAATTTACCCCCTCTTGAACAAAATCACCTCAGATGCTAAGAATGAGATCAACTAAAATGATTCCAAGGTTTCTACATGTCAGGTCTTGACAAGTGGGTAACTCAATGGTCGATGTGAATTGCTGTGTTCACTTGGGGACTTATGCAAGTGTTTGGATTATCATGAATGATGCGGAGTAGTTGTGCTGACAACTTAAGATTTATCAATATGGCTCTGGACTTACTTCTTACTAAAAAAGGGAGAAAAGGAATAGGGTTCAGGAAATCTATTCTAAGCCTAGGAATGTAGGAAATGATGAACAAATCTAGTGGAATCAAACTAGGCGAGGTCTCACAAACAGGTATTGACACAAACTTAGTGCAATCGTCTAAGGTATACATAAGGATTTTCAGGCTATCACCATCAAACGTTGACACCATCCAAGTTGATGCTTGTCAAGGGACGTATAATAGTTGAAGTTAAGCTTACTCAAATTTCCAGTTGACCACACAAGGCACGCTTATCAGCGGAAAGAGGCTAGTGGTATGGATCAAGGATTCCACACAAATATATTCAACAAATCTTTCACTCAATCTAACATACATGAAAATAAATTCTAAACTAAAATTCTAATCTAACTTGGAGGAATTGAGAGCCATGAATGCAAATACAACACTTGAAGAGCAAAATCACCAACAATTGAACAATGATTATGATTCAAATAGCTGCAACATATACCAACAATTCTACAAAAACTCTCTTACAAATGAGAGACAAGGAGGCATATATAGAGTCTCTTACAAAATGGATGGCCAAGATTGATACAAGATCAACGGTCGAGATCATGCCAACAAAACCCTAGAATTGCCCTAATTAGGGTTCACATAAAAAATGATGCGACCTCCATATGCCCAATAAAAAGATACCTAGTCATTAAATAGGGAATCTTCTAGAAGATTCCTCCTGGATCTCTCTCTCTCTCTCCTAGCATACTCCAAGAATCTAGCCAATATTGAATCTAACTCCTCCATGGAAATGCTAGGCAAGGTATCTTGTTGTAAATCAATCACGTTCAGTGAATCCGAGCAAGCATCCAAAGTGTTCTCCCAATCTGGCATGAGCTTTTGCGAACTATGAACATGAATCAACAAAGAGACCAAGTCGTCTATTTGACTCTTCTTCAAAGAGTCCAACTGGCAAAAATACATAAATTTCATTTGGTCTCTTAATTCGGCTAAGTGTAAACCACTAGCATCACTAACATTAACACCCAATAATTCCTCAATCGAGGCAAGGATCTTCATTTGAATGTCCTGAATCGATCCCTCCATCTCCATACAACTCGACTGGGAGCTCTCATAAGTTGATTTCTTCACGGCTAATGAACAATACCATCCATGGCAATCGTATATGTCTCCACTGTGCACAATGTTCTCGCTGACCAAGGTGGAATTAGGAATATTCTTCAAAGCCTGGAGGCGTGGAATAGTCTTCTCTTGAATATGCCGAAATTCTTTCCAAACTCCTTCCAAATACTGGATTTTGAATACGGGCCCCGGTGTGCTATCATATGCATGGACAAATTGACTAAGGAAATCATCTGCCTGCTTTCTTGTATTCTCAATCCATTTTTCCACCTCCGAGAGTGTATCTCTCGCTGCCTCATAGTGTGAATGCATTCCATGGTCAACTGCAATAGGGGAAATAAGGGTGGGATTTTCACGCCTTATCCCTCCAATATACTCTCTAAGTCTGATATTCTCTTCTCTGTACCTTTCTTTCTCCGCAATCTCTCTGTCTAACCTTGCATCGATTGCATTGAGGTTTTTGTTTACCTTACTGGGTAAACAGGAAGAATACAAAAATCGAACAGCAAGGCACAATGCAAATACAAAAGAAGTACCAGAATAAGCTTGCCATTAATGTCAAAAGATGTTCATATTATAATCTGTCGTTAACATTACATGTCCTCCGACACCCGGAGGTGGTACAATATATGACAGCCGAAGGGGTGCGACACAACCGTCGCGACTCCAACTACCTACCCGTCGGCTAACTGACTATCAATAATTAACATTACTAAACTATACATTTTTTCCGATAACATCATCCCCCCCAAAAAAGAAGTCGTCTCCGACGACTAACAACAAAATGGAGACAATGCATATATACACCCAAAACAAAGTCAAGGAGGGCGCTGAGGAAGCGTCCCTGAAGTCGAAGGCTGGGATGCTGGTGTCTGGGCCGCCAGGCGGGCGCGGAGGTCATAAACCTGCCGAGTGCGTGCTGCCACATCCCGCTCCGCCACCAACACCTTCTCCAAAGCCGTCTTCACCATATGCGCAGCTTCCAGCAACTCCTTCTCCTTGGTATTCGCGGACTCTGTCATACCGACCAACTGAGTCTGCAACAAACCCCGCTCTGCAGTAACAGCATCCAACTCCTGCTGCACAAGGCTCCGCGCACTCTGCTCCTCAGACAGGCGGATGTCAACCGCAACCTTCTCTGCACGGGCTCTCTCAAGCTGTGCTAACAATTGCGTCCTCTCGGCTGCCCAGGAAGCCTGTTGTCTGGCGAGATCTCTCTCTATCTCTGTACGAGCAGCCTCGCGGACCGCGGACTCATGCTGCGTCTGCCGCAGTGCATAGTAGGCATCCCTGTAAATCTGCTCAATCTGTCGGACGAGAGTAGTCACCCTACCCTCCACGACGGGCTGAGGCACACTCCAAGCCTCAAGCATTGCATCTGTCTGAATAGCTGGCCACCCCTGTGACTCAAAGCATGTGGCAAAAGCTGTCGAACAGCCTACCCGCATAAACTGGAGGACCTGCTCTAATTCCTCCACAACCTGCTGCAAAGCTCGCGTCTGAGCCGTTGCCACCACTCGCCGACCGCTCGTCACCATATCTGCTAAGTAAGCCTCAATGTCCTCCCCATCCTGCCCCGAAGGCTGGGACCCCGATATAGGTGCAAGGGGCTCGAGTGGGATCAAAACTGCTGCATCTTGCTGGCACCAAGGTGTCTCCTCTACCCCCGCCTGCTCCTGGATAGCAGGGATGACTTCTCCTATCTCCTGCCCTACTGCTGGTACCGGTGTCTCACCCGATGAAACCTCCAAGTCTACCACCTCCGTCAGAGGCTCTCGCCGAGGTGAGAGTACAGCAGCTCCTACTGGTGGCATCACCGTCATCTGAAATCGTCGGGTCAGCCAACTCCCCATAGCCACCATCGATGGATCCGTACTCAACACCTCCGGGCCTCTCTCCACCTCGAAAGTGTGTCTCTCCAGGGGCTCCTCCAACAAAGAGGTAGACACAGTCACTATTGCCTCGGATCCCACAACGTCCAGCCGCACCTGAGGCTCTGCGTCGACCACCTCCCTGTGCTCCTCTTCTGCCACTACTTGCTGCGGTGATCCGCACGACTCCGCCGTGCCTTCTGTGCGTGCCTCTATGGCCGGAGGCAATCCCGCGGGTGGCGCACTAGCCTGCGGAGGTGGTACGATGGAAGGTGATGCCACCTGTTGCATTGGCCCAAGTGCAACGGGTGTGCGGCCCTCCCCAAAAGCTGGAATCGACGTGCCTCCCACTCCTGCGGATGACCTCACAAGTGTGCCAAGTGGTAGTGAGGGTGGCGCAAACAAGACTCGCTCCCCCGTGGGCTCCATCCCCCCTCTTCTGTCGCCCTACTACTATTATCCTCCGCCGAATCTTCTTCCTCCGAAGTCTCTTCGCTGCTGGAAGTCTCTCTTCCACTATCAGGTTTTGCTGAGGGGGTCTCTACTATCCTTTTCCGTTTCGCGGAAGAATGGCCAATGTCAAGGTGCCTCCAATGCATGATAGGAGGCTCACCTACAGCCAATGGTCTCTGCGGCTGTATCTCCAATTCTGCCTCCGGTACTACTTCTCGTGTGGCCTCCAGAAAGAATCCGATGGCATAGTGGGGCATGTAAAACGTGCGATGCTCCATCCTCAAGAACTCGCACATCCGCTCTGATAACAATGTAGCCCAATCATACACAACGCCATTCAGAAGTTCATTCATCAAAATATGATTTGCGGTAGAGCGATATCCGATGCCCTACTAGACCCCGTCAACTTGCTCTTGAGGACGTCCATTATGCACCGCCAATGGCCCTCTGCAACAAAAGACCTACGCATCCCACGACTCTTCGTGGCATCAACAATGCTCTCCAATTCTGCTGTGGTCAAGTCTCGGGATACTCTTTTAATCCAATATTCTTTTTCCTCCCGCATCATCTTCTTAGCTTTCAATTCCACTTTCTTGCCATGCACTCCTAGAATGCCAAACACCCTCATGAAATCTGCCGGTTTGAAGGATATCGTGATATCCTTCCCAAGGTACTCAAAAGTACTCGTCCGTGAATGGCTATCAAAGGTATCAACCATGAACCGTAGTGCTCCCTCGTACTCACGGATAGCAAACACAGGCATTCGGACGGCCCACTCCACTTCTGCTTTCCGAAGGCTCTTCTTCACCAAATCATCATCTGGTGTATCCTGCCACCACTTCCTGCATTCGGACCCATTCAATCCCTCAAAGGTGATATTATGCGGGGTCAATGCGTTCTTCCCTCGTGCGGTATGCTGCTGTGGTGTCTTTCTCTTCTGCCTGGCGTGCATTGTGCTACCAGCTATGCGAACACCCGAAGGAAGAACTCACGTCTCCTTATTTCTATGGCTGCTATCCTGCAACTGTTTTTTCCAATTCCTTTTTCCTGTAGACTCCATTAATTTCCTCCTCTAAATGATTCTTGATTTTAGCCGTGTCATTGCAAAAGCCGCTAACTGCCTCCGGGCAGCTAAGACTGTGCGGAGGTGATCCCTTGTATGTGCCTGTGCGTTGGGCGTGCGGTAGACACTGGGAGGAGCCAACCCAAGCTTGTCGCTGTGGACTTGTTTTATGTCTACGTGCCCACCGCACGGTAGACTTTGTTCGTGGCTTCGCGCTGCCTGTCCGTGGTATATGTGCGGTGCGTTTTGTTTTATTGATCACATGGTGTTTTCAGAATCACAGAAATATCAAGCCCCAGGTCCAGTATGTTGACAAAAACTATCAATAAGACAATACATATCTTTTCTCAGAACTGGGAAGATGAAATAAAAAAAAACCGCAAGCAATTTAATGGTATGACTTCTGGAAACGGGCACGGGCACCGCGACCACCGAACTTCTTGGGCTCGCAACGGCGGGGATCAGCGACGAGCAATGTGCGGTGTGCGGCGTGGTTTTTTTTCCTTGCGCGGCGTGGTGGCTTCTCGGTGTGCGGCGTTTTACACTTGCGCGGCGTGGCGTGGTGGTTATGTTCATCGGCTACTTTGTGCGGCGTTTATATTTTCGCGGGCTTCGATGGGGGTTATAGGTGGTGCGGTGGACACCGCACGGTGGTTCCACCGCGTGGTGGTCACCGCACGGTGGACCCCAAGCTTTTTTTTTTTTTTTTTCAATTGTCGAGCTGCCTGCTCGCCTCCAACCTCTGATGATATACTTTAAGTTTTGAGCCATTGACAACCTTCGGAATTTCTTGTCCATTGAGGGTCCAGAGTTTGACGGACCCGTTTGCTACGACCTCTCGGACCCTGTAGGGGCCTAACCACTTGACCTTGAACTTGCCAGGCTTAATTTTGTTTCGTCCATTATATTTCAAGACTAACTGCCCCGGGGTGAACCTCGCCCGCCGAATGTGTTGGTCGTGCCAATGTTTCCTTCGTTGCTGGGCCACGTCTGTCACCCATTGTGCCATCAGCCTTCGTTCATCGAGTTTGTTTAGGGCATACAGGCGCTCCCTCAGGCTCTCCATATCGCCAAGTTTATTCTCAATAGCAATTCGGAGACTTGGCACCATGAACTCCATCGGTACTACCGCTTCCTGTCCGTACATTAATTGAAATGGTGTCTGGCTCGTCGTTACTTTGTAGGTGGTGCGGTATGCCCATAACACCGACGGTAGTCGCTCCTCCCAATCTTCCTTTTCTACCCCACACGACTTATAGATGACCGAAACCAGAATCTTGTTGGTCGCCTCCGCTTGACCATTGGCCCTCGGATAATACGGACTGGACAAGGAGTGAAAAATTTTGAACTCCGTCGTAAGGAGTCTCACCACATGGTTCACAAAATGGCCTCCTCTGTCACTGGTTATCTGGAGCGGAATTCCATATCTCGTGATAATTTGTTCATAAATAAATCTGGCTGTACTCACTGCGGTGTTATTGGGTAGGGCCCGTGCTTCGACCCATTTTGTCAAGTATTCCTTAGCTACCACAATGTATGTACATCGCCGCGGTCTGCTAACTTTTAAAGGCCCCACAAAATCAAGCCCCCAACGTTCGAATAACTCTTGTGCCGCTGAAGGGTTTAATGGCATGAAGTCTCGTTTTAGTGGTTTTCCGGCCCTCTGGCATGTATCACAACTTCCGACCCATTCTCTGGTGTCGCTGTGTAGCGTCGGCCACCATAGTCCGGCTAACAGTACTTTCCTGGCCGTCGTGTCCGGCCCCATATGACCTCCTGCGGGTCCTTCGTGTGCTTCCTTCAAAATCCCCGGTATCTCTTCCTCCACGCATCGGCGGAGTACTTGATCTGTCCCCATTTTGTAAAGGAGTCCATTGATTAGTTGGAACGTTCGGCTCCTTAGGACCAATTTGCGTCGTTCCCCTGGTGGCATGTCCTGAGGGAACTGGGACGTCGATAGGTACTCGCCAATATGAGTGTACCAGGATGGTAAAACCGCAATCCGGAATAAGTGCGCATCCGGAAAATCATCATTCACCCCCTCCGCTCGTTCTCCCGACTTGATTCGTGACAGTTGGTCAGCGATCACATGGCTCTTCCCTGGCCGTACTATAATGTTGAATGTGAATTCTTGCAGTAGTAACAGCCACCGACTCACCCGTCCTTGAATAATAGGTTTATTCACCAAGTACATCAAAGCTTGGTGGTCTACATAGAAGGTGAAGGGTGTCGCCAACAAATAATGCCGGAACTTCTGTACTGTGTAAACCATGCCGAGCGCTTCCCGTTCAGTTGTACTGTAATTCCTCTCAGCTTTCGAGAGTAGTCTACTGGTGAAGTAGACCGGGTGATCCAACCCATGATCCCCAACTTGTGCTAATGTTGCACCTATTGCATAGTTGGAGGCGTCGACGTGCACATGAAATTCTCTGTCCCAGTTTGGGTAGGCCAATATTGGTGCCGCCAACAGTCGTGATTTCAATTCCTCGAAGGATTCCGACTGCGTTGTTCCCCATACGTATGGTTCCCCTTTTCTTGTGAGGTTATCCAGGGGGTAAGATATCTGGGAGAAATTTTTTATAAACCTTCGGTAATATCCGATGTGTCCCAAAAAAGATTTTACCCCTGAGACATCCTGTGGGGGTTCCATCTCCACAATCACCCGAACTTTATCCGGGTCTGTTTTAAGTCCCGCTTTACACACTATGTGTTTGAGTAGTCTACCCTGAGGTACCATGAATCTGCATTTCTTAGGGTTCAGTGCGAGTCGTGCCCTCCGGCACCTGTCCATACATTCTCCCAGTGCCTTCAGATGCGTCTCCTCCCTGCTGTAGATGGACCAATCATCTAGGAACGCCTTGAAGTTACCCACGGACATCCTATCAAAAATTTGGAGAATTATTCGTTGGAACGTTGCCGGAGCATTGCAGAGACCGAAGGGCATCCGGTTGTAAGCATATACTCCGTCCTCCACCACAAATGTCGTCTTCAGCGTATCTTCCTCCGCTATTGATATCTGATTATAGCCGGAAAATCCATCCATAAATGAATAGATTTCATGGCCGGCCACCTCTTCAAGAATAGAGTTTGTGAACGGTATGGGAAATGGATCTTTGATGGTAACTGCATTGAGTCGCCGGAAGTTGACACAAATCCGGATCTCGTTACCATCCTTTTTGAGAGATATTACGATGGGGGATACCCATTCGCTATTCTGCACCCTAAAGATAATCTTGGCCTCCAGCATTCGTTCAATCTCTTTTTGTACTTTTGTAGCATAGTTTTTGTTCATCCTGTACGGTCGCTGCCGTACTGGTACTGCGCCTGGTACCAACAGAATACGATGAACACATAACTCCGGTGGGACTCCCTTCAAATCCTTATAAGTCCATGCGAATACATCTTTGTACTCGGTGAAAATCTTGAATGCGACCGTTTTCAGCACTGGGTTCCAATCATCTCCTACCAGAATGATTTTCTTATCCGTCTCCGTACCTAGATTCAAAGGTTTCAGCGTCGATTCTTCATACTTCATGGCCTCCTTGTTTCTAAATTGATGTGCGGGTACGATGTCCATTGTAGCTTCTCCTTCCTTATACTCCCCGTATTCTGGAGGATATTGATCGGGCTCCTCTCCTTCGACGCTTAATACGTTACAGGAGGGTGAGAACATCTCATAGTCCTCCTGCTGCCAATGGAACAATCCATTTAGTGAATCTGTGTCATCCTCTGAACAACAACCTCCGATTTTTAATATGCCTTCGGCATCTGGGTCCATCCCCTCTCTCCCTTCGTCTCGTGGGTCATTTTCCCTCTTGGATTCAGATCCCGAGGAAGAGGCAAGTTCTTCGCTCACCAACTGCGTCTGGAGATCAATAGTGAATTTCTTGCCTCCGCTCTCCATCGAGAGTGTATTCCGTTTCCAGTTGTGGTTTGCTTTCGTTGCCACCAACCATCCTCTTCCAAGTATGGCGTCATACCCTTTTTGTTTCAATGGAATGACCACGAAGTCGAGTACAAAAGGTTGTGCACCCACGGTGACTTGCTGTGCCATCAACATGCCGAGGGGTTTAATCCCGTGCTGGTCTGCACCTAGCAGATTAAACGTTGGTGGCCACAGAGTGGGCTTTCCTAGCTTTTTCCATGTGTTCTTCGGAAGGACATTTACTCCGGAACCGCCGTCTACTATAGTATCCGTCAGGATGGTGCCCAGGATGCCCATCTCCACCACGGCTGGGTGTCGGCCATTGTTGACGGTAAGTACAACTGGATTTGTTGCCGAGCTTCCTATTATGGGAGCGTCCATGTTTCTCGGTTTGGGTTTATCAACCTTTGTGCGCAACAGCACTGTCCCCAATTGCGGTATGGTGTGTAGGAGGTCTTCCAGTTTCATAGGTACCTCCATTTGGAGCATCTGCCGTACAATGTTCCTCTCCGCGTCTGTGTAGTAGGGTCTAGATGAGTCGTGTGTCTCTCCCCGTTGGGCTTTCATGGCCCTTTCTATTTCCTCCCTTGCCTCCGTCATTCTCTGCTTCTCCGTGCGGGGATGGGGGTATCGGGCTTCCTTTGCCTGCCCTCGGGTAAGAGCAAGGATGGCTTCTTTACCCCGTGTGTTGCCTTCGATATCAATCAGATTGGCCCCTACGCCAGACTTCGGACAATCGGCATCTTCATGGTCACCGGGGCCACACCACCGACATAGCTTTTGAGCGGTGTCATTGTTATTACACTCTCGTGCATAATGACCCCATTGATTGCAAGCCCTACATTGAATCATCGGGCGTCCCTTCGCATCGTATTGGACCCTGTTTCTGGTGGAATTATTATTATTCCCCCGTCCGCCTCGTCGGTTTCCTCGGTAGCCTCCGGAAGATGCATTATTGTTTGAATCCGATGTGGAGGGCTGCTCATGGGCAAAGAGCACTTGCTGGTTACGTGCCTTCAGATTGTATGGGCATTCCTTCGTAGAATGTCCCATGATCTGGCAGATGTCACAGAATGCCTTCTTGGGACAGGCAACCCTTTGTGTGGCCGCTCTCTTTACAATCCGTGCACCACAGTTCATCATCCTTGCTTGTGGTCCCCTTCATTGTCTTAAACTCTTTTAACATCCGTTCCATATCCTTCTGAAGGGCCATGACTTTCTTCTTCGGCTTCTCATCACTGCTACTCTCTTCTTCCGACGTATCATCTTCAGAGGATGACGAAGATCTATTCTTCTTCTTTTTGGCCGTCTTGTTTTCACTTTCCAAGTCCATGGCCCGGTTGTATGCATCATCGTAGGATGTCGGAGGCACAACTTTCATCTTTCGTCGTAGCTTAGGGTTCAGACCCTCGACAAACCACCACTTCTTTAAGCCATCAGCCGGTTGGCTTTCCATCTTTCCGACTAATTCCTTTAGCCGGCGGCCATATGCCCATACGGTCTCCTTCTTTCCTTGCTTTGTTCCATAGATTTCTGAGACTATCTCATTATCATCTCGGAGAAGCCGAAATTCCTTCTTGAATGCTTTCTTCAATTCATCCCACGTAGTTACCCCGGTTTTATCCAAGTCTGAATACCAATCAATAGCCACTCCTCTCAGTGTGGCGGGGAACTGCTTCATCCATTCATCCTGGTCAGTCACCCCGTTGGCTGTCCAGATGGTTTCGCAGGTACGGCAATGCCGTGCGGGATCATCTTTGCTATCCCCGTTGAATTTGGGCAACTTCTGTTTGGTCGCCATTGATGGGAGTCGTCCACTTGGAGGTGGTTGTGGCTGTGTCTGCCCTCCGACGCTGCTCCCTCTGATGCCGCTGTTGTCTCTTGTGGTGGTGACCAAAGGTACGGTGTTCTGCCTTGTACCTACCGTGCGGTTAGCTTCCCCTTCGCCGTCACCCGTGCCTGGCTCCCTTCGGTGATCCTCCCTTTGTGGCGTGAGAGATAAGTTTTTGAACCGATCTCGAGTCTCTTCAACTAGTTCTCTCCGTAACCTAGTTTCCTCCAGAAACTCTTCGAGGCTTCTCGCTCTATAGTAGTCTGGCGACGTGTAGAAATTCCCCTCGGCTTCTGCACCTTCCGTGACACCTCCTTGGTTCCCTTCGGGCAACCCTTCGACAGGTCGTCCTTCGGCAAGTTCCCTCAGCCTCCGTCTACGTTCTACACTTTGTTCCAGAATCAAAGCCTTCTGCGCAGCCTCCCACTCGTCGGTTTCTAATTTCTTATTTCTGTCTTTATTCAATAAATTGGGCATTAATTGTGGTACAATTTCATGTTTCACAACACATAAACCAAAACACAACACGTCTTTATTAATTCATTCTTTTGTATACAATCAACATAATTCTTCTGCTTCTAACAGTGTTCTTTATTTCTCTCCCTTCACAATTTAAGGATTATTTGTCCTTCGTCGGTCTTCCCTACGTCCTTCATCCTGGCGCTCATGAAATTCTCGTAAGATTTGCTGTCGTCGGTTCTCACGGTAGGTGTCTTCTCTGCGGTTTTGAAGAGCCAAAAATGCTTGAGCCAGAAGGTTAGGCAAATTGCTCATTAACCGATTCACCGCCGGGCTTACACCAAGCGCGCTCCACACAGCATCCTCTGGAGCAGCCTCAATGGTGGCTTCCCTCCGTACGTGTGTTTCGATGGCCGCTTGAAGGATGCAAGAGAAATCTTTTGTGAGTGCTCGTTCTCCTTCGAACAGTTCTTGGTGATCCTCGTCAGGGTTACTGCTTGTCCCCTCAGGCAATGGTTGTCCCATTATCCCTGTGCCATGTAGTATATTCCCGTCCCTCCCGAAATAATTTCGGCGACGGCGCCAAATGTTTACCTTACTGGGTAAACAGGAAGAATACAGAAATCGAACAGCAAGGCACAATGCAAATACAAAAGAAGTACCAGAATAAGCTTGCCATTAATGTCAAAAGATGTTCATATTATAATCTGTCGTTAACATTACATGTCCTCCAACACCCGGAGGTGGTACAATATATGACAGCCGAAGGGGTGCGACACAACTGTCGCGACTCCAACTACCTACCCGTCGGCTAACTGACTATCAATAATTAACATTACTAAACTATACATTTTTTCCGATAACAGTTTTCACCAACCTCCTGAAATTCTTGTTTTTTGGATGTACGACCAAGGGCAACTGAAGTGATCTGGAAATCCATAGGAGTAGCAATGTCCGTTGTCACGCCTGCAATAGGAACAACAATCTGCGCAATCCGCATTCCTGTCTCATCTCTAGCTATGTGCGACAAAATCTCCGCTTTCTTGTTTTCTTTCTCCTTAGCACTCCTAGCTAGGTAGTCATCAATGTCGTCAATAGGCTGTACCTCTATCATTTGTTTACTTTTCTCCATGCTTCTCATCAGCCATTCAGGAATAGTGGCCATCTCCATACCATCATCGAGACACATTTCTCGATCAAGTCCTCTCAATGTCGAGATAACATCATCATCATCATCATCCCGATTATTCCTGGTCCAATTGTATACCTCATTTCCCAAACCAACTTCCAAAAGGACAGTAGGGGATCCCGGCTGATCATCATTCTCATTCGGAGGTGCAGATGTCGCTGTGGCATGTAACTCCTGAGTATTCCCTGGTAGTATCACTGTGTTGGAACACTGCTGGGTCTCCTTGTTCTGCTTTGTTACTTCAATCACTTCGATTGATGAGACACTGAGAGGTGGTGAAGGAGTGATAGGTGGAGGAATGATAGTCTTTTGTTTTTTCTTCACCTCCTCAATGTTCTTCCCTCTAGCCTTGACTTCTCTTGGTGTGTTCTTCCTTCTCTTGGGAGCTTGACTCTCTTCGTTTGCATGAATTATGACATCACTAATAGTCCTTTGATCATCCTCGGAAGTAGACTCTTCCGACTTCGTCCTTTCATAAGTGATGAGAGAGGTCTTCAGTTTCTCCCGTGCAAGGGTAGATATACAGATGAATAAGTTAGTTGATATGGGTGTTCCCTTCACTTATGAAAGGACGAAGTCGGAAGAGTCTACATCCTCGGAAGTAGACTCTTCCGACTTCGTCCTTTCATAAGTGAAGGGAACACCCATATCAACTAACTTATTCATCTGTATATCTACCCTTGCACCGGAGAAACTGAAGACCTCTCTCATCAATATATTCAAGTCAATCTCTTCTGACTCTGACCAATTAGGCAATAGGATTGCCTTCTTCATTTCACTCTCATATCGTGGATGCGTATGATCTCTATTATCTAACACTTGATCCAGAATGAGGAAAAGTACACACTTCCTCATGAAATCCACTGACATTCTGGACCACACTCTTCTCTTCATTGCTTGCTCGTCCATCAGGTTGACCCAATAATCTTCTATGTCTACTTTGTGGATGAACTTCTCTCCCTTGATCTTTCCAACTTTCTTGTCTGGATCAAATCTTTCTCTTTTCTTATATGTAGCAAATCAATAGAATGCAAGCTCCTCACTCGCAGTGCTGGCGGCTATGGTAGACTGGCAAATCTCTGACGTCTTCCCAACTGAAATAGGGAATGTCATGCCTGTCCTATGCTTCTCTCTTTGAATGACATCAAACTCTAGAAGCTGTCTCACCACTTCCAACAAGATCATTTTGTCTCACCACTAGGAAGTTTGTAGGGTTCAGATTGAAACCCATGAATCCTAAGGTAGGTGAAAGTGGGAAACCGAATATACCACGATCCATATTTCTCTATTAACTCTGTTGCCTCCTTGGACAATCTTCTATGGATTTCGCCTTGCAGCATTCGCGTGATGTACATAGTGAATGCATCATTCACTCTCTTATAGTCTTCAATTTTGTACATGCTCATGGGGGGTAGCATTCATGACTCCTGAATTGTCCTTGCCCATTCCCGATTTCACCTTTGCATATCAATCCTTTGTATGAAACAAATCGTGCAAGCATAAATACCAGGTAAGAAGTCATGGCGAATGACTTGGACCGCTCTACATTCCTCAGCTGAAAGTCCAGATTGTCACTTATAATCTTAGACCAATTTACTAATGTTCCTCTAAGACAATCTTGGATGAAGTAGAACATCTATCCATCGAATATTGCTCCCTGCGACATCCCCATCACTCTGTTGAGTAGGAATATTAAGTCGCTATACTCCTCTTTGAAGTGTATGCACATAAGTATCTTGGGAGCCTTGGAATGATGAGACCTAGGCTCAATCATCCACTCTTTGTTTATCAAATTCTTGCATACACCCATCTTCTTCGTGTATCTTTCTATATATTCATCCTTGGTCACATCCTTTATGTTTGTTCCGCGTGGAATTCCGAACACCTCAGCAATAGCATCTTCAACAAGGTAGGCAATAACAACGCCCTTAGGAGTTTTGATCATTTGCGTGAGCGGATCATAACATCGTGCACACTCTAGGATAAGCTCATTGCACTGTATGCACTGTGGAAATCCAACTCCATGACAAATACCACTCTTCATAATGTTCGCATATGTTGGGGAAGGAACTTGATTTCCGACTTCAAACATCCGCCGTCACATCTGATCCAAGTCTAGGAAACGTATGTTTGTATCTGTGATCTCCTTCCATCTGGATGAAATCTTGAGCTCTAGATAGAATCCAGTCTCCAGCATCTTCCATAGTTCTTTCCTTTCCTTAAATCCGGACTTCGACATCGTACCTGTACGAAGCTTGAAGTTAAGACTTGTGAAAATAAATAATGCTCTTGATAAAATTCCTGACTTTCTAAAGATTTTATCTAATTAGAGCATGAAGTCAAGAAAATAATCCATACTCTTTGTAGATTTTGATAATTAGATTCAAAGTATGACAACGCTAGGGCATGGAAACCCTCTATAAAATTCATTAATACCTCCTTATGCCTAGAAATTATGCAAACTAAAATGCAAAGGAGTATATTGGATCCACGATGACTAAGGAAAGGTGTGAAAGGTTGTGTTTTCACAGAAGGTATGTTTGAGGACACCTTTCGCAGTCAACAATGGAGGTCAACAAATCTGAAGACAACCTGCAACTAATAAATTAACTTCAAAAAACATGTTGCAATCCTTCAAGATATGCACAAACTCGATAAAAATCAGTTTTGATGATGAAAACAATCATATCCAGGAATGTAAGTGTGGCTGGTAAAAAATAAATTTCTGAGGACAAGTCTGAAAATTAATTACTTCAGACTTACCAGCACCTTGCAAAGTAGTGAAAAATCCCTGAAATGATAGAAAATAGCTAAGGAATTAGCTCCAAGCAAAATCGCCAAAGTGGTTAGGTGGCTGGAAATGAAAATTTCTGAGAACAACTGCCTACAATGGAGTTTTCAGACCTGCAACAACGATAAAATGGTCTAAAAAATGCACTAAAACTCCACAAAACACCTCCAAATGCAAATCGCCTAAGTTGCAGCTGGCTGGGCAATGAAAATTAAAGTTTGAAAATTTAGTGTGCAGCCAACAATGGAGGTCCAAATCTGAATCAAACCTCAGATCTGAAGCAAATCAACAAGCTGAGAATGATGGCAGCCACCAAGTGTGAAGGAAATCACCCCAAACAATGGCATAAAACACCTCCAAATGCAAATCGAAATTTCCCAGCTATGGAGCCATTTTAAAATTCTGAAAATGTCTTCAATGGCAGCAACAATGGAGGTCTGGAACAAGAAGCAGCAATGGAGGAAAAATATTGCCAAACTCTCCAACACTAGAAATCGCCACCTTTCACCAAAAATCGCCAAATTTGGAAAAAAACGCCAAACCTGGAAAAAATTGCCAAATCTGGAAATGGCCTTCAATGGTAGCAAAGGAATGGAACAAGAAGCTGGAAAAAATGGAGGAGGAAAGAAATCCTCAGTCGAACACTTCACTTCAGCACTTTGCCAAAATTCACCAATAAGGGAGAAAAATCGCCTTTCATGGAGACACCTGATAGATTTAATAATAAAATTTTGCTGGAAACTCCTCTCTTATACTTGCTTTTGCCTCTCACTTTCACCACACAAGCAATGTGGTATAAAACACTTGCTTATATACTTGTTTGGTAAAAACAACTTGCTTCTAGAAGGGTAAAAACATTAAATGCTTATTGCAAGTTATTTAATTTTTGCTTTTAAAATTTTAAATAATCATTGATCATCATTTAAAAACAATAAAAATTGGGGCTCACTTTTTAAATATTTCAATTTTAATTCAAAATTGAGCCTCTAGGGGAAAATCGACTTTAGTTGGGATTAAGAAATCCCATTAAAAATCATTTAAAATGTCAAAAATTCCCCACAAGGGAAAATCGACCTTAGCTTGGATAAAAATCCATGCAAAATCTCATCAAAATGCATACAAAACAGGCCAAGGGAAAATCGATGGCAGTCTAGACAAGGAATCCACACTCCAAATTCACTTTACTTGCCAAAAAATACTCCCTAGTGGAAAATCGACCTCAGTTTGGATGAAAATCCGGACTCAAAACTCATCAAAATGCTCTCAGTGGAAAATCAACTTGGGTATGGACTGAGAGTCTCCACAAAAATCCGCACTAACTTGTCACAAAACGTCTTGGTGGAAAATTGACCCAGGCATGGAATCATCCTCAACATTGTCCGCACTATAGTCCGCAGTCCAGTCCGCACTCTTGGTGGAAAATCGATGGCAGTCTAGAAAAATCCTGACACTTAGCCAAGTTTTAGCATTTCCAGGGGAAAATCGACCCAGGCATGGATAAACAGTGGTGGAAAATCATAGCCAGTATGGATTTCAGGGGAAACCCATGGGTAGTGTGGATTTTGAGTGGGGGAAAGGGGTGGGTAGTCTGGAATGTGAGGGGAAAAGCACCTCTAGCATGAAATTTGACGTTTTAATCCTTGGAATATGGATTTCCCTTAGGAATTTGACAATTTAACCACTCAAAATCGCTTAGAAACTTCAAAATTAGATTGGACTTAGGCAAATTTTCCAAAAATTTGAGCGAAACGCTAGGAAATTATCGGGATAAAGTGCAAAATCAACTTGAATAATACCTTAGGAGCGAGAAAACAACTCCAAAAGGTCTAGGAATACCTTGGCACTTTAAAATCACTGATGCGCCTTCAAAACCCTGGATGGCACTAGGCATGATCAAAACTCCGAGACTCGGGCATGGGAAACGCAAATTGCCCACTAAGCAGCCAAAACCCTAACCTAACAACGCAAAAAGATGGAAAAGAGGGGGTCCCCGTTAGCAATGGGGCGATGACCTGCTTGCAGCTTCCTGCAGCTCCACGTCAGAAACCAGATCTACTGGGATGACTTGAAGCACTTCTTACAAAACTATGCTCATAAAACAGAGTTCTGATCTGCCAGTTTATAGGAGGCTTCCCATGATGAGATAGGTGCAAAAACTGGAAACACATGGGCTATTTGTGAAAAAGCCAGAAAAGAGGGGGTCCCCGTTAGCAATGGGGCGATGACCTGCTTGCAGCTTCCTGCAGCTCCACGTCAGAAACCAGATCTACTGGGATGACTTAAAGCACTTCTTACAGAACTATGCTCATAAAACAGAGTTCTGATCTGCCAGTTTATAGGAGGTTTCCCATGATGAGATAGGTGCAAAAACTGGAAACACATGGGCTATTTGTGATGAGCACACTCTTATACTGAGACGGGGGGAGGGGGTGAATTAGCAGAAGCTAATCTTTTACCTTTTCAAATTAATAACAATAACAATATCAATCACACAAGATCAATAATTAAGAACACAAGATTTATATGGAAACCCTTTCGGGAGAAAACCACAGCAAAATATTGCTTATATGAAATTGTCTTACAAGCTTCGTATGCACCAACTTATTGGAGACAACAATCCCAACTTATATTTGTAGGCACCAACCCACTGGAGACACCGATTCCCAGAACTAAACACCAACAGTAAGAGGCATCAATCTCTTCGGCACTAACCTCTTTCACATGTGTGCTCAAAATCTCTTCTTAAATCTGCTCAAACTCTCTTCACAAATTTGTTCTTAGAAGTCTTCAACAATTTGCTCACAGCTCTGCTTAAATAGGGAAGATATTCCTTTTAACTGCTTCACAGATCTGCAACATTCTTCATATTTATTTCTGCTTCAAATTTATATCTGCTCCATTAACCACACTTGTATCTCCTCCTCAAATCTGCTTCTGCAGTTTATCTGCTCTGTTGCGTATGATTTACATTGTATTTCATATTTTTGTTAATTCCTATCTCACTTTCATTATATATCATCTCATATACCTCTTCACCAAAGGAGGCGATCCTTCACAAGGGTTGGCACAATTAATTTATTTTAATTTCCTCACAAGGGGTAAACACTCGAAAGAGTTGGCCGCTCTAAAGTGGCCCTAACATTAGAGGGGTTGGCCATGATAAAATGTCAATCTCCTATTTCATATGCAATTCGTTAGTTCTCTTTTCCTTTCCTACATCCTCAGCCGTCGATACATGCATCATGGTTTGAATCTCTGTACTATCTTTGATTGCTTTTCATATCTCTCTAATGTTTGTATTCTTGTATGTTACTCCAAGTTTTCATCTCTCAATCTTTTGAGATTTATGTGCCAACATTTGTGTTTTATTTGGCGCTTTTAAATTTTATACTACTTTGCTATTATTTTGTGGATCTCTAATTCTGATATACGTTCATTCAGTCATTGCTACGGACTATAGTCTCCATATCGTCATCATTCTGAAAATGCTCTGCCAATGATTCAAATTCTTGCATCATGTTTCCAGCCTAGTGCTCTCTCCCTTTCACGTTCTTTCTGAATTTCTTCTTCTCTCCTATCATACTCATATCGAAACAAGACTGTCATCTCGGATATTGTCACAATGAATTGGATGATCTGACTTGCAAAACTGCCAGTATAGCCTGCATCCCAAGAAGAAATGCCAATGTATTCTAACGATCTGAACTCAATACATTCCCGTGCTTTTGACTTTTGTGTTCATCCTCATATTCTGCCAAATTATATAACTCTTGAAAGGAGTCACGACTGTAGGTTATCATTAGCTTCAGGATTTGTATCGTCATATCTTAAATAAAAGTGCCCATTTCTTCCAACCATCACATGCCACCCACCCTTTGAAATTAATGACAATATTTCCAACACTTTGGACAAGCTTATCTTACACAAAGGATAGTTCATGTCCGTCTTCTCTACAAAACTAAAAATGGACAAGGTTTTCCACGGGAACTTTGTTTCATGAAAATAATGGATCTCATTATGAAGCATTTGTCACAATCATATATAATTTAAACTCCACCAAGCATCTCCCCAACACTGTTCCTCTTTGGGTCATGTTACCTCCACTCCCTAGTGAATACTGGCACAAATCTGTTTTAAAGGAAGATTGGAGGAGCCATTGGGGAATATTTAAGTTATAACAGGCTCTATATTCACTAACATGCAGGCGTCCTCAACTATGCTCTGACCTGTAGGAATATAATCTAGTGAAAACCTTTGCCAGATCAAATCCTGCTTGATATGAGTGGAGTAGAACGTTCCCATTAGATGCAATTTTGTCATGAACATTGGCATTTGGCTAGAATATGATCCCCTACAAGCCACACCCAAGGAGCCAAACTTAGGGAATCCAGACAGCATTCAGTCAAACAAAAATGAACGTATTCTCATTCTGGTTGAATCAGCAAATCAGCAAGAGGCCCCTGCTGAATCAGATCCAGTAAGAGATGCTGATTGCAATATGGAATAAAAATTTCAAAGACTATATTGGGAACAGAAGAGTCAAACTCAATTACTGAGCCTTTCAAGTCCTTTTGCAACTCTTAATAAAACTGAAACAGACGGGGAAGCTATGGACAACCAGGCAGCTATTGAACTCCAAAGTCAAATAACTTAAAAAATCTTTAGTCAGATAACAACAGCAGCAAATGCCCTCAAAGTGTATGCAGTTAGCATACACCTCCAAGCTGGTTGTCTAGAGTCTAGACAATAAAGACGAGTAAACTTAAAATTCTTGAAGATCTAATCCCAATAGTCCCACAACTAACTCTAGTGTCAAGAAATTGAAGTCATTATTAGAGCCAAGAGATCAGTGTCTTGACACTAGCCTAAACAAATAGAAAAGAAAAAGGAGAATAAATATGGGAGCCTAAAAGAAAAGTACGAGACGTCTAGGAGAACAATTCTGGGAGCGTAAAGACATATTTGCAAGCCAAATTGATCTCAGATCAAACTGAAGTGACCCTTTAAGGGTAATATGGATTTTTCTGTAGAATATAAGGTGGCCTTGGCAATAAAAAAAAGTAAGAGGATTCAGATCTTTGTAGTTTTTACATGGTCTCGTTCACAGTATGCTAGATTGTCAGAAGTTTTAGGAGACCACTTCATCTTTGAATTAGTGTTAAAACATTTTGGAATTTCACTAATACATCATCTTTGGGAAGAAGATCCTCGAGTCTCTATAAATAGACTTGCAATACTATGAGAAGGGTGTTCAAGAAAGAAGGGGGTTCTAGCTGACCCAGAGACAACAAAACAAATGACCTACCTTTCAGACAAGATCAAGGTTAGTAAAACAAATAAAGGTTGATTATTGATGCAACCTAATTCATGATTTATAAGCTACAATGGTCACACCATACAACTATGTCACAAGGTTGGACGAATTTTCGGCTTCAATTTCAAAATTTGGTGTTTCTATTAAAATATATAAAAGCATTGTTGTGTTAGGGTTTCCATGTTTTCACTATAAAATACACTCAAGTCGAATGTAAACAACATCCGCAACAAATTGATGTCGTGGTCAAATCGAGAGGAGTGATGCCTGAGTTTTGAAGGGGAGTTATGAGCCCAACTTGAGGAGTTGTGAGAAGCAGTGTATTTTGGGCATTAAAACATCATCGTTGTTTGGTTGCATGTGGTATGAAAGGGATTAGAACATCCTTCATAGGCAACACAACGTGAGAAGTTGCAGGTTTCAATTTTCAAAACATCCTTACACGTTGCAACCTTTATACACAAATCTTCCAATTTAGCTTCATCTCCATTTACACAATGCGTGGCAATTGAGTTTGTTGTTTCGTTAATTTCCCTTTTTAATTAAGGTTTTATTTATTTACTATCTTGTAATAATAAACTTATAATTTATAATTGATTTTTATTAAAACATTCATATTAAATACATGTAATGTCCCCACTTTGAAATAGAATTTAATGGTAAATAATAGTAATAAAATTAAAATTAAAATATAAAAGAATATAACTAATATAATTAAATGTTAATTAAGTCAATGAAGGGTCAAAAGACCTGAAATGAAAAGTTGCGAGTCCCTCAAAAATGAGATATAAAGGGGAGAATAGAACCTCATTTGAGGGGGATAATCTGGGGAATCAGAAGTGCAGATCTGATTTAAAGAAGAGGGGCAGACCCAATTGTGAAAGGTTGTGTCCCTTTCAAAGGGCAGGAATAATAAAGGGTTGCACTCTTTTAAAGGGTGCTAATGGTGAAAGGGTGTGTCTCTTGCCAAAGGGCATACATGATGAAGGGGTGTGACCCCTCCCTCACATTGAGAGATATGAAGGAAAGGCATGAATATGATTCCTATCCCATAGCAGATCAAACAGCAGTAGAACTTTTCATATTCACGGCAGATAGTGATTATTATAAGCAGATTGCAAGATCTGAAAAAGGAGAAATATATAAGAAGAAGATCAGACGGAATAAAGAAAGTAAGAAGGAAAGACTTCAAGCAGTAACCTGGTCACACAAACCTGGTATGAATTTCCATTGCTGCAATCATATCTATAATAAACTTATGCACATTGGCAAATGTAATATATCACTGCCTTCATATGTATTTCTGCACATATTGAATATTAGCAAATTCTGAGGAATCTTTGTAGATAATATATTGAATGCATATATGTAGAATAGTATTGTGAATCTGTTCTAGAGAGTTTCTGAGTATGATCGAAAGAGAGTAATAATTGTGAGGGAAATGGTGCTGGGGTTATCTTGTAGTTACGTCACCTCATGGTGTAGGGCTGGGGAGTCCCATGAGGCCAAGGGGGTACAAAGGTGCTGCCCTTGGGCCTATGAAGTATAGACTTCTTAGGCACCTTACTGTAACAGCTCTCATACCTTCTATCATGCTGAATGAATATGTAAACCATGGGTTATAGGACAGGTATGACAAGTGGAGGAAAATGTTGATAGGATGCCTCACTAGGTAGGCCACCTCATTGATGGCATGGGCCACATGAGGTCAAGGAGGTTATGCTGCCCTCGAGCCTAGGATAGAGGGTTTCTTGGGCACCACACTTGGTCATCCTATCCTATTTCTATCCTATGACTAAGTTCTTTTAAAATGAATTCAAATTTTACTCAAATAAGTTCTTGCCCAGGAGCCTAAACCCTAGATATGCAGAGTGGCAGTAACAAGCATCTGTTATAGCAATAACTTAAACCATAGAGCTGCTATAGACAAGTCTACTAAAAGATCCCCACTCAAATCTGATGTAATTTTTTTCTGAGTTTGATGCCTCTGATTTAGGATTTGAGGAAGTTTTTTAAGTGTTTTGGTTTCAGTCTTGTTGCCAATGTTTGAATGGGGTTTATACATGAAACATATGCCAAATAACAGTGTTTGGATCCAATTTGTAGACAGTGTTGATGCATAGTAGTTTCGGTCAGATATAAGGATGATCGTTCAGTTCACTATGTGAACTTACATACATACACACATACACATTTCTTGTGCCTATAAGATTAATTATTTCAAATGCTTTGTAAAACCATCATCCTTGTATTTGATCGAAATGCTATACAGATACAAGTATATTAATCTGTGTAATCAGATTCTATTTCATCTTCTCTTGCCATGTTTCAAGCAATGATCATTGACGGTGACATTGTTTTATATATAACAGATCAAGAAATGATCGTATTTATTATATCAAACATACCTAGATCGAGTAATGATTAAATGTAATGCACAGCAGATCGGCAGCTTTCATAGTATGGTTTTTTGGTTTTTATGTTAACTAAACCGATTGAGGATCGGGCCTCTTGAAAGCACCCTTTGACAAGTGTTGTATTGTTTGAGAGAGGGCCATGTCATGAGCGGACATGGCTCCACATTGTGGAGACATGTCCCCTCATGACATGTCTCTCCACATTTATATTTATACATGCCGATATCATAAAGAGAAGTCATATATAATAAAAAATGCTCTCTCTCCCCTTGATCGGCAATCTCAGACTTGAAGAAAAGAAGTACATCAGCGTTTCATCAATACATTATCATTATTAACGTTCATATTTGTTAAGGATTAAATTATGAATACATACCCTGAAATCAAAAGAAGAAATCAGTACATTATAATCTGCATATTGTAAGAATTGCATCAGTCTGAAATAAATTTAATTTACTTTAACCAGAGTTGCCGGAAACTCCTTTGTCCCTCCCCGGGAACACGTTTCCCCGTATCCGTTCCCGTTTCTGAAACGGATACGTATCCGATACAGCTCAGATACACGTCGAATATTGTACCCACGCATGCCCAAAAATACTTGATTTCCAACCATGCTAAATACTAATGTGATTTGATTTTTAAACAAAATTGACGTAAATCTTCCTAAATTAAATATTTTTTTTAAAAAGGTATTAACAAAACCTACACCAAATGAGAAATGTTTTTCTATTTCAGTGACCCATTTTTTTGGGTTATCTTCCAATGCAACTCTTCTATTTTTGCATATTGTAAAATGTTAAATCTACTTATCATTATTTATGTAGCAATTATGTGTCTATATTGCTTTTGAAGTAATGAAAATCTCCTCGAATAACTTAGAAAATTGTGTTAAATATATGTGTATGTGTGTTTTATGAATGACATGTCCAGCCGTATCCATATTGGGGGTCTTAAAAAATAGCCGTATCCGTATCCGATACCGTATCCGTATCGGATACCATATCAGTGTCCATGCAACTTTGACTTTAACAGACTATATTTGACTGATATAAATTACAGAATTTTGATTTTAATAACAGCAAGACAACAACTTTCCAGAATTTATAGAATGAAGTCACATATGGATACCTGGAGTCTAGCGCTCAACCAATGAAGGGTTTTATTGAATAATTCAGTGAAATCACAGTACGTGATTGTCCATTGAGATGCAATGGCTCCAATGGACTTTATTTGCACCAACAATAATTATCAAAAACAAATATTGAAAGAAATAGTGGAATTGCTAAATCCCGTGCTAGGCCTCCAGGCAGGATTATTGAATTTGCTGAAAAAACTGACAATTTGAATCACAATTGACCCCTATGGCCTACTGAGATCACCAAATCACTGCTAGAAGATGTTGATCATAAAGTCTGAACGAATTCCAAACCCTTTTCTGAGTGGTAGGGTCAAATCTTGCAACTTGTGGCCTGCTAGATGGTACGTCCAGCTAGGGAAATGGTATGGCTGGCCCTAAGAGTGGTGCAACGGTTTTGAGGTGTTTCCAAACCCTCCAGATCTGCAAAAGAAATCTGATATCTGCTGAAAATAATATCTTCTAAAGCTCCAATAGAAACCCTGTATGGATTTCTCTCAACTGTGAATTGGGGTTTCATCCAATTCACCTATCTCCAATGAGTTTTTGTTCCGAGAAGTCTACTTGCTGCTGAAATTCATCTCCAGAGCTTAATTCCCAATTTGCTGATGTAAAAATGAATGATTCAATGCCCAAAAGATGCCTCCTCATGTCACTTTATTGACCTCTAAACTGCAACGCCTTAATTAGGGTTTATTTAAAGTTTATTTAAATAAAATAATGTCTCCTCAAAAGTGGTGTTGCATTTTAGGCCTATTATGCAATTATTAAATCATTTTTATTCATGAGCTAATACCCTTTAATGACCACCTTTTTAAAACAACATTATAATGCTAGGATGTGGGGTCCTTTTATTATTTATTATAAAGTGACATTATTAATCACTTTATTTTATATTAAATATTAAAGTCAACACTTATAACATTTAATTTTTATTCAAACCTCATCACCTGGCTACCCTGAACTGAAAACTGATGATGCTCGTGCCATCTTGGTGATGTCTAAAAATAGCAGGCAAACTGACAGTCTCCTCCTAAAAGATAGGGATCCTCCCTAAAAATTAGGAACAACAACCAAAGTCTCTAGGATGATCCCTAAGGTCTCTTGATGCGTTCTGGTCAACTCCCAGTCAATCCCTAAAAAATAGGAATCCTCTTAAAATTTAGGAAACTGCCTCAGACTGTCCAAAATGGCTTATAAAGCCCCTGTGTAGCTCCACAAACCTCAATCTGGGTCCCCTTTCCACTCCACTGGCCTACGGGAACCCATTGATAGACCAATCCCTGCTCAATTGCTTGTCACCTAGGGAGGGGACATTACATCTACCACGAGCAGATAGTTTTGGCCAAGAGGAGAGGCCCATTCAACACAGATGTTTGCAGTGGCTGAGCAATAACATGCACCAGAAGTTTGGGAAATTAAAGCAATCGCATCCTCAGTTGCACCAGGTACTCAACTTTCACCAATATTCCTGCCAAGGCTTAGGTCGATGCATTTAATTGATTGATGTTTGGCAATGATGCTTGCAAATGAATTCCAGTGGAGAAAGAACTGATAACTTGTTGTGGGACCACAACCCCAAGGAGGGGAAACACTCCAAATAGAATAAACATCATGAAGAGACCATTTAAGCCAAAAAGACATCATTCGGCATCAATAGAAAGGATTGGCATCTCCATCACCGTCATGGTTAGTTCTGTGAAGTGAAAACATCTACATGACATAGAGAGAACACAAACAAACACAAGGCATCCCACCAAAACGTGCAACCCTAAGGTCAATTCCTCACTGTCAATGGTAATGTTGGCCAGTTTGTTTGCATCTGAATTAGCTTCTTTGCATATGTGGTTCGCAGTAAACAAGTCAAAAGTGTTAGAAGTTTTGTCATTGATGTCAAGTTTATCTAAGGTATGTTTGAGCTGCCTGCCTGTTAGCTTGAATTGCTTGAGGTACCTGACTGGCTGTTTGAGGTGGTTGCTTGCCTGGTTGAGCTAGTTGTCTGCTAGCTTGAGGTGCTTGGGTGTGTGGTTGAGCTGTGTGTATGTCTCCTTGAGCTGCCTGTGTGTCTGCATCAGCGGTGTGTGAGCTTGCTTGGTTCCTGTCTGCTGCTTACTTGTCTTCCAGTGGTGACAAATCAGACTCCTTGACAAGTCATGTTGTTGAATGTTCTATGGGGCCCATATTTTTATTTTTATTGACATGTTGTGGGAAGTGGATTATTTGTGCAGAAGTTTTATCAAAAAAAAAAACGCTAAATGGATTTTCTATGGATTGCCGGCTCCACCTATGACCACGACTTTCCTTGAAAGTATTTCATGGGCAATTAATCTTTTGACAGAAGCTATGCCTTAGGTATTTGATTATGGAGCTGCCGTTATTTTCCTTATAAAAGGTGGAAGTCATGATACTCAATTTGTGTCGAACTTTTAAAAAATATGTTTTTGTCTGAAGCGATACTCGTGTTATGGCTGGAGGTTTCTGCAGTATCATTTATGAAGTCGTGGAGCTCTTTTTCGGAGGAAATTGATGGACTGGTGTTTTTTTTTGAGAGTATGTGACTTGAAAGAGAGACTTTTTTTTTCAGAAGGAATATGAGAAGAGTCGGCATTGATATTTCATCTATGTTATGGGTTGTCAAAAATAACACCTGCCTCCTTTTTCTTCAACACGTAGAGGGGAATGAAGATGTTTTTTTAAAATTGTGGTGTTGGCATTTTATGGAAGGCAATTAAAAACGTATTGGATTGATTATGCGTAAAAAAAAATCGCTGAATGTTTTTGTGGTGGGGATGTTTTCCGGGCTGTCTCTTTTTCTTTCAAGTATGATGTCTTTAGCGTGTACAAGTTATAAGGAACTTTAAGAGCTGGCATTTTTAATTTTCCTGAAGATTGCCGCTGTCTTCAAGATACAACTTTGACTGGCGCTATCTTTAAAGTGTAATACATTTTTATGGAAGCTAGTGTTTTTCAAAGGAAGCTATGTTATTAATTTCCAGTAATGTCTTAAAAAATGAGTATATACTTTGTTTTGGCACGACTTTGTTGGGGGAATGAGTGGTTATGTGGTCACTGAAGGTAGACTGATTTTAGAGGAGAGAAGATTAAAATTTTGAGGTAGGTGTTTTTTTAAAAATGATTATTTGTATTCTTCTCAGCTGACTGGATATTAGGTAGCTGAGTGCGATGGTAGGCTGTGTTCTGAATGCTGTAAAGTAAAGATACGTGCAGAAATCTTCTTGTAGAAGAGCTTGATGTTTATGAGTCCTGACTTGCACCTCATATTGAAAAAGGGTTTGAATTGAATGCAGGACATGTAACGGATTTTGAAAAATATCCAATTACTTAATGTTGGCTGTATTGATATTGGTGTCTCATTTTTAGTGAAGTTGGTGCTTCAGTTTTTTTTGGAAGGGTTGGTTCCCACTTTGAGTTGTAGCTCACTTTTGTATCCTTGGGTTGGTGCCCATTTTTTTCAATGAAAGATTATTGATGTTGTGGTTTTTTACCCGAAAGGGTTTTCCACGAGAAAAACTCGTGTCGTCTTCTTTTCTGTTTGGTTCTTGAAACTGGTTTGTCTACTTATTGAATTCACCCCCCGCCCCCCTTTCTCAGTATTAGCTGTGTGCTTTTCAAAAAGCCTTGGCAATCTTGAGTGCATCTTCCAGGTGGCTTGAAGGTGCTAGCTATGTCTTGTACCTTTCCTTAATGCATTGATTACAATGACCAAATCACGCTCTATCTCACTTTCGAGTAGTTGAGCTCTGCATTTGCACAGACCCAAAGTGAGGGACCTAAACTCAGCAATGTTATTAGTTTCATTGGGGAATGGAGAGGCTAAATTGCAAATAACATCCCCTTTCCAATCCCTGATTATGCAACAAGCACTTGAAACACCCAGATTACTCCCTTGATGCACAATCAAAATTTAATTTCACCCAGCCTGCCTGGCGTCGTTGTCATTGGGCTTCCTTTCTAAATTTTTGTGAGAGCTAGCCACCGGTGGATTCTTCAATCGGAACCAATTCATCTTCATACAAGCATTCCACTCCCTAGAAGATGTTTACCTCACTGGGTAAACAGGAAGAATACAGAAATCGAACAGCAATGTACAATGCAATTATAAAAGAAGTACCAGAATAAGCTTTCCATTAATGTCAAAGGATGTTCATATTATATCCGTTGTCAACAATACATGTGACACGACTAACATTACATGTCCCCCAACACCCGGAGGCGGTACAATATATGACAGCCGAAGGGGTGCGACACAACCGTCGCGACTCCAACTACCTACCCGTCGGCTAACTAACTGACCGCCGTAACTCATTATTACCGACAACAACATAAACATAACATAATGATTATTCCCGACAACATCATCCCCCCCAAGAAAAGAAGTCGACTCCGACGACTTAATACAAAATAGAGATGAACGGCAGGAACTACTGACGCTAGTCGGGCTCGGATCTTATACACTTGTTGCGTCCTCACCTGGAAACCCCTTTCTGCTACCATCCGATGCTCAAGTGCGGATTTCACCAATATGGCTGCCTTGGCCATCACAGTCCTCCTGTGCCTAACCCAAACTTGTCTACAAAACACGTTTTTCAGTCTCAGCTTCCACCAACTGCTACGCAATTGATACTGTCTCCCTAGCCAATTTGTCCTCGATAGCCACCCATGCTACTCTCCCGGCATCCAACTCCAGGGTACGCTGAACTAAGTCTCATGCGACTAGTGCCTCCAACCTGGTGGTTAGCTCCTCCCGAGCCCCCTGTGCATCCACCACGGCAACCTCACGTCCCGCCGAGACATCCTCCGAGTTCCTCAAAGCGTACCAGTCATGCCTGGAGGTGGCCACAATCCACTGGCACAAATGCTAGGAGACACCTCAAATCCTCCATCACACTCCCCAAAGGCTAAAAACTGAACTGAATAACTCCCTGGTGTCATACAATTGTGCGGACCTGCAATGCCTTCCCTCAAACTCTGTTTGTTCCCAACCTCCAAATCCGTCTCCCTCTACGGCTTATGGCTTCCCCGCCAATGCTTAGCTACAGACTTCTTTCTCACAAGACGGACAACCACAACACTTCCCGTGGTCTTCTGTAGCTCAAAAATAAACTGGGGGTTTGGGGGCAACGCCCCCAGCGGGGTCGAGGGGCAGCGCCCCTCGCGGGGTCTGGGGCAGCGCCCCAGCGGGGTCGAGGGGCAGCGCCCCTCGCGGGGTCCTGGGGCAGCATCATTTCTGTGTTATTTTATGATGTCAAAACCCTTCTACACTCCAATATTTTCAGTGTCTAGGCTCCAGATGTCATCGAATCATTTTTCTTTCAATCCGTCGTCGTTTTTTTTTTCTTTTTTTAGGCATTGTAATGTCCCGCCATACCACCTCCAATCGTGCAGCTACTTGGTCTACCTGTGGCGATCGTTTTGCCCTTACGTGGCTGTGTGGAATTGTGCGAAATCCCGCTCTCCCTAAGCGGCGGATCAATCTGTAAGAACCCTCGACCCCATCCATCCGCTTCACTCCCTGCGGTAGCTCGTGCGGTAGCTCTTTGTTTCCTTCGTGCGGCTTTATTTTCACGGCTTCTTCCACCGCACGGTGGCTACCTTCTTTCCCTTCGACTGCTTTTGTTTTCCCTTCGGTGGTGCGGGGTTCTTTTTTCTTTGGCTGCGTGTCCTGTTTTTCCCTTCGGTGCGTTTTATCTCCTTCGGCATGTGTGGTGATTGTCTTTCCCTTCGGTTCACGCGGCTTCCACTGCACGGTGGCTTCCACCGCACGATGGGTTCCACCTTCGGTGGTGCCACCGCACGATGGGTTCCACCTTCGGTGGTGCCACCGCACGGTGGTGTCCACCGTTGGTGGTGCCACCGCACGGTGGTATCCACTACGTGGCCACCGTACGGTGGTCTTTTTTTCCTTAGTGTTTTTTTTTTTTTGGTTTTTTTGACCATACGGTCGCTGTCGTACGACCGTGCGATTTTTTCCAAATTTTTTTTTTTTATTTTTTTAAATTTTTTTATAAGTTGTCTAGAGAGTCTTCGGCTCGAGTCCCCTGTCTCTGGGATCGCTCTTCATCCTTCTCGGTTTTCCTCGCCCAAAAGTCTCCTGCTTTTGTCCCGTGCCTCTCGAGTCGCTTGCTCGGCCTCTCAGGTCCACTTCCATCCTCTCGAGTCTCCCTCCGGACTCCCGGGTGTCCTTCCGGCCTCTCGGGTCCCCTATGCGCCTCTCGTGGTAGGGTTTCAATTTGAACCTATTGGTGGCAAGTTTATTTTCCATGGCCATCGGAAGACCTGGAACCACAAATTCTACAGGGACCATGGTCTCCTTCCCGTACATAAGAAGAAGAAGAATAATAAGGATTTTGAAGATTGCGGTCTTCCACACAGGGTTCCAATCGTTGCCAACACTCTTCGGATTATTTACGTTGCCAGGGTTTGGGGCGTCTCCCTTCCAATATTCTTTGTATTCCGGCAGGTACACCTCTATTGGTTGCTTTGGTTCCTCTGCTTCGAGCCTGTAGCTTTGGAACATTTCGTAATCCTCCATTTGCCAGTGGAAGAGCCCGTTAGTCGAGCATACCTCATCTTCAGAACATCCCTCCAATTCTAGCACCCCTTCACTGTTCGGCTCTATCGCGTTCTTGCCCTTGCTTTCATCGGGACCCCCTTCCCCTTTATTAGAGTCCTCTGAGTCCGAGTCTGAAGAGGCGAGCTCTTCGCCAACATCTTGGGTGTGTAGGTCAATGGTATATTTCCGCCCTCCCTTCTCCATGGAAAGTGTTTTTTTCTTCCAGTTGTGGTTTACCCTTGCGTTGATCAACCACGCTCTCCCCAGGATGGCGTCATAGCCTTTCTTCTTCGAGGGAATAACCACGAAATCTAACAAGAATGGTTGCGTACCAATCGTCACTTGTTGGGCCATCAACAGGCCGAGTGGCTTAATGCCGTGTTGGTCCGCTCCCACCAGGTTGAATGTGGGTGGCCATAGGGTGGGCTTCCCCAGCCGCTTCCATGTTTCTTCTGGTAGTACATTCACCCCAGATCCACCGTCCACAATGGTGTCCTTCAGAATGGTCCCACGGATACCCATTTCTACCACAGCTGGGTGTCTACCACTGCTCACGGCTAGTAACATCGGGTCAGTTGAAGGGCTGACGGAAACCTCCACCTGTGGTTTACTCTTCGTAGCGGTGGCGGGAACCCCTACCTGTGGTGCACTCGACGATGCGGTGCTTTGCACATTGGTGAGGATGGCAGTCCTCAATTGTGGCATAGAGTCTAGAAGGTCTTTTACCTTTATCGGCACCTCTATCTGCAAGATTTGCTCAATGATGTTATTTTCCGCTTCCGTACGGAATGATGTACTCGCCACCTCGTTGTCCTGTCGTTCGGTCGTCATCTCACGTTCAATATTGGCCTTTGCCTCCCGTAATCTCTCCTTCTCCGTACGGGGGTCGGGATAAGTGGCTTTTTTTGTCTGGGCGCGGGTGATTGCCAGTACTTCTTTCTCACCAGTCTTCTCAGCCTTCTCAATGTTGAGGAGATTAACCCCTGCCTGTGGGCAATTTGCGTCCTCATGGTCGCCTGGCCCACACCAACGGCAGAGGTGCTGAGGGGTGGCTTCCTTTGTGCAATCACGGGCGAAGTGCCCCCACTGATTACAGGCCCTACATTGGATAATTGGCCGGCCCTTGGCGTCATACTGGATACGGCTTCCGTTATTGGTATTGTTGCTATTCCTTCCACCGCCGCGTCTGTTGTCCCGGTATCCTCCAGATGATGCATTATTGTTTGCCTCCGATGTGGATGGCTGCTCCTGCGCAAAGAGCACTTGCTGGTTACGTGCCTTCAGATTGTATGGACATTCCTTCGTAGAATGCCCCATAATCTGGCAGATGTCGCAGAATGCCTTCTTGGGACAGGCACCTTTCGTGTGGCCGCTCTCCTTACACTCCGTGCACCATAGTTCATCGTCCTTACTTGTAGTCCCCTTCATTGTCTTAAATTCTTTTAACATCCTTTCCATATCTTTTTGAAGGGCTGTGACTTTCTTCCTCGGCTTCTCGTCACTACTACTCTCTTCTTCCGATGTGTCATCATCTTCAGATGATGATGAAGATCTATTCTTCTTCTTTTTGGCCGTCTTATTTTCACTTTCCAGGTCCATGGCCCGGTTGTATGCGTCGTCGTAGGATGTTGGAGGCACAATTTTCATCTTCCGTCGTAGCTTAGGGTTCAAACCCTCGACAAACCACCTCTTCTTCAAGCCATCGGCCGGTTGGCTTTCCATTTTCCCGACTAACTCTTTTAGTCGGCGCTCGTACGCCCGTACGGTCTCCTTCTTTCCTTGCTTTGTTCCGTAGATTTCGGAAACTATCTCGTTATCATCCCGAAGAAGCCGGAATTCCTTCTCGAATGCTTTCTTCAATTCATCCCACGTAGTTACACTGGTTTTATCCAAGTTTGCATACCAGTCAATAGCCACTCCTCTCAGTGTGGCGGGGAACTGCTTCATCCATTCACCCTGGTCAGTCACCCCGTTGGCTGTCCAGATGGTTTCGCATGTACGGCAATGCCGTGCGGGATCATCTTTGCTATCCCCGTTGAATTTGGGTAACTTCTGTTTGGTCGCCATTGATGGAAATCGTCTACTTGGAGGTGGTTGTGGCTGTGTCTGCCCTCCGGTGCTGCTCCCTCCGATGCCGCTGATGCCTCCTGTGGTGGTGACCAAAGGTACGGTGTTCTGCCTTGTACCTACCGTGCGGTTACTTCCTCTGATGCCGCTGATGTCTCCTGTGGTGGTGACTGAAGGTACGGTGTTCTGCCTTATACCTACCGTGCGGTTAACTTCCCCTTCGTCGTGACCCGTGCCAGGCTCCCTTCGGTGATCCTCCCTTTGTGGCGCTTCGTCGTCACCCGTGCTCGGCTCCCTTCGGTGATCCTCCCTTTGTGGCGTGAGAGATAAGTTTTTGAACCGATCTCGAGTCTCTTCAACTAGTTCTCTCCGTAACCTAGTTTCCTCCAGAAACTCTTCAAGGCTTCTCGCTCTACCGTAGTCTGGCGACGCGTAGAAATTCCCCTCGGCTTTTGCACCTTCCGTGACACCTCCTTGGTTCCCTTCAGGCAACCCTTCAGCAGGTCGTCCTTCGGCAAGTTGCCTCAGCCTCCGTCTACGTTCTACACGTTGTTCCAAAATCAAAGCCTTCTGCGCAGCCTCCCACTCATCGGTTTCTAATTTCTTATTTTTGTCTTTATTCAGTAAATTGGGCATTAATTGTGATACAATTTCATGTTTCTCAACACATAAATCACAACACAACACGTCTTTATTAATTCATTCTTTTGTATACAATCAACATAATTCTTCTGCTTCTAACAGTGTTCTTTATTTCTCTCCTTTCACAATTTAAGGATTATTTGTCCTTCGTCGGTCTTCCCTACGTCCGTCATCCTGGCGCTCATGAAATTCTCGTAAAATTTGCTATCGTCGGTTCTCCGGGTTTACTTCACCAACGGGTAGGCCCATTGTGTCTGTGCGCCATCCGTGTCTTCCGTTCCTGAGTTCGTCTAGGCAGCGGCGCCAAATGTTTACCTCACTGGGTAAACAGGAAGAATACAGAAATCGAACAGCAATGTACAATGCAATTATAAAAGAAGTACCAGAATAAGCTTTCCATTAATGTCAAAGGATGTTCATATTATATCCGTTGTCAACAATACATGTGACACGACTAACATTACATGTCCCCCAACACCCGGAGGCGGTACAATATATGACAGCCGAAGGGGTGCGACACAACCGTCGCGACTCCAACTACCTACCCGTCGGCTAACTAACTGACCGCCGTAACTCATTATTACCGACAACAACATAAACATAACATAATGATTATTCCCGACAACAGAAGATACCTGTTTAGGCTTTTGTTCTCTAACACGACGATTTCTTTGTCTTGGAAGAGTTTTCTATTCCTCTCTTTCCAGATATCCCATACCAAGATAGATGGATAAATTCTCCAAAGGCACAAAAAGGTAGCCTTCGTCTTGATGAGAGGCCATGACTTGAACAAGCTTAAGATGTCTCTAGGAAGAGCAGTCTTCAAACTAAGTTTTGCACATAACCAAGTCCAACACTCTCGGGCAAAGAGGCAGCCCAAGAATAAGTAGTCAACTGATTCTTCATTATGCTTGCATAGAGCACATCTGGATGGGCCTTTGAATCTTTCTGCTGTGAAAACTTTCTTGTGTAACACTGCCCAAGAGAAAGCTCTCGCTTTGGGTAAACATAATTTATGCCAATACAATCCAATAGGGATCTCCGAGTCTCCTTGAAACAAATCTTTTTCGATAAGACCATACCCATCTTTGACATTGTATTAGAACCATTCCATTTTAATGTGTCCTCACCACCACGCAATACCAATGATCTGCCCTTGAACAATTCAACTTCCCTGGTTGGCAGTCTCAAATAATCAACATCCCTTCATGAACACAATCTTAAACCATCCTTCGTGTCCACCTTAGATAATCTCCCACATGGTGACCCCAATGTCATTTAAGATGGCTCTTTATTGTATTTACTGCAAAGTTGCATGGACACGGATATGGATACAAATACGGATATGCCCATTTTTTAAGACCCCCAATATGGATATGGCTAGATACGACATTCATGAATAACATACACATATATTTAACACAATTTTCTAAGTTATTAGAGGAGATTTTCATTACTTCAAAAGCAATATAGACACATAATTGCTACATAAATAATTATAAGTTGATTTAACAATTTACAAAATGCAAAAATAGTAGAGTTGCATTGGAAGGTAATTCTCATTTGGTGTAGGTTTTGTTTATACCATTTTTATAAAATTGCATGAATGAAGTTTTTTAAAATTTAATTTAATAAGATTTACATAAAATTTTGAAAAAATCAAATCACATAGAATTTGGCATGGTTGGAAATCAGGGTTTTTTGGGCATGCATGGGTACAATATCCGACGTGTATCTGGGCATGTATTGGATATGTATCTGTTTCGGATACAGGGATATGCGCACCCAAGGAGGGGCATAGGAGTTTCCAGCTACTCTCAATGGTCTTGTCAAGTATAGCATACCCACACTGCAAATCTTGCCAGAAGAGAGCAGATCTGCCATCATGTATGTACCAAGTGAGAAAATAGAAAATGACAGGCCTGCATTCTTGCATGAAATTTCTGATTCTTGAATCTTTAGGGGCATTTGAGGTGGTGAGGATGCTAGTGACCTTGTTGCCATACAAATATTTGTACTGGAGAATCTTGACCCACTTAAGATTAGGTTCCTGAAACATTGTCCAAATGAGTTTGGCACCTAGTGCCTTGTTTTGCAGCTTTTGTTATCTCAGTCCGACCCCACCTGATTCTTTGGATTCGCACACTTCATCTCATGCAATCAAAGAGACCTTGTTCTTGTCTTCACTGACTTGCCAAAATAACTTTCTCAAAGTCTGATTTATCTTCTGATCGGCTCCAGCTGAGAGGGATAAGCAAGACAAGATGTACATAGGGATGGAAGAGAGTACTTCTTTCAACATCATGGTCCGACCAGCCCAAGATAGCCAACATCCCTTCCAAGATGCAGCTCTGCTGGAGATTTTTTGGCTGAGGTTGTCCCATAATCTGTGTGTTCTGATTCACTTATCCAAGGGAATGTCAGGGTAGGTGCTAGAGAGAAGACCTATTTTAAAACCCAGTTTTCTCAATTTTTTTTGTTATTTGCAAGCAGCTATGGCATGGAATATTATCTCTGATTTAGAAGTCATAACTTCTTGACCTGAAGCTCGAGAATATAGATCGAAAATTTCTCTGAGAGCCTTTGCCTCTAGCCTTGTTGCTGAGCAAAAGAGGAGAGTATCATCTGTGAATTGTTGATGGGATATTGCCGACAAAGAACTTATTACTTTTATTTCTAAGTATAAAAGCCTTTGGGACAATTTCCAACCTTGTGTTAGTTTTTGGGTTTTTGCCAACCTAGGTACCATTTCCTTCATTTCTTCAATCGCCTGCTTCCTCTTGCTTCAAACCTTTGTCTTTCTCTTACTATCCTGCCCTTGCTCCATTTCCCACTTCTCCACTTTGGTATCATGTAGGTTGTATCGTTGATCTGCGCTTGTATTGTATACTAAAACTTTGACTCTTGATGTCTTGAAGCTCGTCACCGATCTTTAGAGAATCCTTCACTTGTCCCTTAAGTACATAACTCTTTAGATCCTCGCCTTTAGGCAATCATTTCGTTGGATCCTCTCTTCAAGGCATGCCTTTACATGGACTCTCATTTGATTGGGGGGTTTTACATACTACACCATATGAGAGGGATTATGACAAATTGGAGGGAAACTCACAAATGACTACCAGGATGTGTGGGTCCCACACCAAGTCCTCCAAGCTCAATTCAAGACAATTAGCTTGCTCCATCATTAAGCATCTAATAACAACCGTATTAAACCCCAACTTGCAGAATTAAGCACTTGTGTTCATCTAACGAATCTAAGGACAAAAACTCTTAGGTTATGTAGATCATTGGATGAAACTCCATTGCTTTCCTTGGGTTTTGGAGGACAAAAACCCTTGAGTTCCCATGGGCAACTTCATTTCAGGTGTGGGAGATTTCAACAATGTTTTGGGCGTCTAAGTATTCTAGGTGTTTTTGGTAAACGATTTTACATCCTTGTAACATTTGTTATTGTCAACATTTTAGTGGAGCCTTTTGTAATGTCTAGAACGGCAATGTATTGCAATAAAATATATGCATGAAATATACCAATTCCAACAAGTTTTGTCTATGCAAATTTATTCTATCAGTTTGTGTGTTTTCAGATTTAATATATTTTACATGAGAATAATTTATGGATATTCCAGTTCTGGAAATTTAAAGGCAAATATTTTATTTATGTATTTTATATTTGAGCATTTTGAAGGATATTTGGCTTAGGGACATAACAAAAAGCACTCACAACTCTCTCTCTCTCTCAGTTTTGTACACCTAAATATAGCCTACTTGCTCACTTGGAACGCTTGAATCCTCTTGGAATTCATGTTGAATTCTCCAATTGAATGCTAAAACTGCATTTACAAGGTGTAATTATATTTTGGCAAGCCAAAATACAAGAGGTACATACACCAGGAAATAAAAAATGCAAGATTGAAAACCCGACTTAACTTATTTTTTTGACACATGATGATTATGGAACTATCTCAACGAGTATGAAATCTTTTAAGGGATAGAAACAAAAATGTTACTCAATGGCTCATATTTTTCCTCTATTTTATATAACCCATAACTTTTGCATACGTATTAGATTTTTTGAAAGTGCATAATTTTTGGAGTGGAACCTGAATACGTAAGTATGTTCATCTTTGGATGCCTCCAAAATATGGTTTTTGATATTTCTTCTTCATGGAGTTGTAGTGGGTGAACTCATGTTCTGATCCGTTTACGGATCAATTCAATCATTATGTAGTTAAAATGGTTTAAAACCACTTTAATTAATTTTCAGATATGATTCTTTTACAAGAGATCAGTTTGATAGGTTTCCTATAGAAGCTACACTTTATTGAACCATGGTTCTCCAAAAGTATCTTGTACTGGCATGGCATAAATAGCATGTTTCTTTATGACCCTAATAGTTATGCCTGTCGATAGCATGCTTCTTCTCCATGGGGTATGGTTGCTTATTTTTCCTATAAATTTTGAGATAATATTTGTGGCCAATTGTTTTTTCCACCATTTGGGAGCGGTCCAATGGGTAGGCAACTCACAATTGAAGAAAACTATCCTTATTGGAAATTTTAACACAGCTAAAGCCCCCCAAAATGGGAGATCTTTGATTTAATTAGAAAACAGTAAATACTCTTGTACATTATTTGATTGAATCCTCTGAGATTGATCTTTAATTTGCTTATGGGCTGTTCACATGATGCAATAGGCACAAACACATGCATTACATCTCCAAGAGAACAGACAGAATCATTATATCAGAAGACTGGCTTGACTGCTTAAAAGAAATTCATTCACATCATTCATGCTATTATTTCAGATTACTGGTCAATTATTCTGGACATCGTACCAAGGGTGGAAGTATGTTAGTGTGTGGCTATTTCATGTAGATCTCTTCTGGAATATAGAAACTTGGTGAAACAAATTTCAACAGTTACCATATAAGGCCATGCCATGTACAGAATTATAAATAACTTTAAACACCTCGACGACCTTTCTCTTTACCAAACAAGATATAATGGATCATGCTGTGACTTTCTTCTGTGTGCTTTTAAAAAATAAAGAAGAGAGAAAGAAGTAAAAGAGCCGAAATGGACTTGTTAAGAAGCATCACAAAGATGATAGAATAAGCAGAAAATACAAAACTCATGAGACTGGATATTGAAGGGGAAGCAAATGCAAGTTTTCTCATTTCAAAATGACAAAAGGTACCAGGGGCCAATAGATTTCCAGCCCACTTTAGATAAAACTTTTTGATATTTAATCAGAATTGATTTCATGTCACTCATTGAAAAGTCCAGGTAGAATCAGCAATTACTTATGGCCCAGACACTAATTTTTCTCTTGGTATGGGAAAAAGTCAGCTCCGACCAAATAGATTAATATAAGTCAATTACACTCTTGCAACATGACTGGCTAATATTATATTGGACACACTATCAACCTTTGTTCTAGGGAGACATATAATGGATAATATTCTAGCCATATAGGGAATCATACACTTCCTTTGAAGCCAGTACTGTTATCACAGAATTAGACATTTTAATTTCTTTGCTAGATGCATTTGGAATTCGACAAAATTGTTGTGGGTTGGATAGTTTGTTGTATTTTCAACCTTATGGTTTTGATCAATGGGGATCTTGATCTGCAGCTCAAACTTAGAAACGTTCTTTCCCATGGAAACCCTATCAACCTGTACGTATTTATATCATGGGGAAATCGCTGGCCAACAAATATCAAAGGCTAATGGAAGAGGTAAGATTTATGGGGTGCCTGCCATAGAAAGAGGTCATAGTTACATAGACCTTCATTTTGCAGATGGCACAATATTGTTCTTCTCACTCGTTATTCTGGAAATAGAGAAAATCTGCCAGATGCTGAGCAGATGATAACTGGCTTGAGGCACCTCATCAACAGTCATAAATCCATTGTCTTGTTTACAGACATAAAAATATTCTATTTACTTGGGAGTCTAAACAAACTTATAATCTGTTTTTTAAGTACTAAACTTAGCTCGGCAATATTCTTCTACTATCTCTAGCACATCAAAATGGGTATTACAAATTCTAATGATTTTTAGTAAAGTAAAATAAGATTGTAAGTCATTTGGAAATTTTTTCTTTAAATTGAGTCTGTAGATTCTGAAATTGCCAGAAATGAACTTTGGTATGCAGCTTTGCGAGCTGCCGTGGAAGCTTATGGACAAGAAGATGCTTTGTCAAGGAAAGGACTCCAAGGAATTAACAGACAGAGGCAATGCGAGCAGACTAATGTGTCTCAGTGCAAATCTGTCAGCAAGACTTCGCTGGTATGTTTTAGGGTACTATTTTTATGATAACAATGATAATTTTAATGCTCTTTGAAAATAATTGTTCTGTAAGACCTGTCATGGTGTATCATTCAGATGTGCATTCTTTTTTGTGTTTAGCATATTATATGTTTCAGTGTTATCTGAATGTGGCTTAATTGTTTTCTAGCAAGATAAATAAAATAGAAGAAACTATTGTTATGGCCTTATTATGTAATGTCCCAATTTTCAAAATTAAGTCAAGTTGAAACCCAAAACACCTATCCTACATTTACATGAGTTTTGGGAAATTTTCACCAAGGAAATGGGGTTATAATAATAAATTTAGAGCGTCATAATTGTTGACTTGGTGGTCAGCACCTCCTTCGGGGTTCACGACATGGCTTAACTGCCTCCCGTGGATCTGGGCAAGTCTGGCATTTGTAGCAGGCGTTGATAGCTTGATCTTTTGGTGCAACGGCAAACATACCTACAATTGGTATCAGAGCCTTGGGTCACGGGTTCGAATCCCAGGAGGTCTCCTTCAATCCGTCGGTGCAGAACACTCAATCGGTGTTGAGGGGGAGATTGTTGACTTGGTGGTCAGCACCTCCTTTGGACTTCGCGACATGGCTTAACCGCCTCCCGTGGATCTGGGTAAGTTTGGTGTTTGTAGCAGGCGTTGATAGCTCGAGCTTTTGGCGCAACGGCAAACATACCTACAATAAAATCACAAAGTGATATTATAAAATGAAATTATTTTAAAGAGTGCCTCAAAGTTAAAGTGACAGAATTGGAGGATGAAAACCGACAATTCCTTGGAGTAATTTCACACAGAAATGACTATTGTGCAGATTTGATTAATTTTCAGTTTGTTATCAAAGAAATATCCTTTCAAATCTACAATTCATAATTGATTTGCAGCAATCCATATTCTTCAAGATTGCAGTGATTAATATAGTCTGAATCTCATTTGAGGAAGCAAACAATTTGGGTTAATCGATCTGCTGTTTAAATGGGCCGATTGTATCAATTTTCAGTGACGTCAATCAGCAGTAGGGTTCAACAAATCATTGCAGAAAGGCCAATGGTTAGGTGAATAAATCTACCATTTTAATGTAATGTCCCTACTAGTTAGAGACCACTGTCCTGCAAAACAGATTGTTAGAGATACAACAAATATACATATATATAGCTAATCTAATTTGCAATAATGCTAATCTCAATTCTTAATTAAAAAAGAAGGATACAAGTGCAGTACTGAGACATGTCCTTAGGTGGTTGTGAAACTCGCCTTCTTGGAACCCATCTTGGTTCCAAGCCATCTAGGAAATCGAAGGTTAATTCGATTCCTGTCTTGGGTGTAATTTCTTACACCCAAGCCATCTAGGAAATCGAAGGTTAATTCGATTCCTGTCTTGGGTGTAATTTCTTACACCCAAGCCATCCAAGGAATGACCATATGTCAATTCCTTGCCTTGGATGATGCATCTCATCATCCAAATCTACTAGAGGGGACCGGCCAGATCCGTCTCTTCTTGGATGAACTTAGTCAACCAAGCCATATATATGCATAGAGACATTCAGTATATACTGCCTACCAAGGATTGTCATAATCCCTCCATTAGGCTAAGGGAGTTTCCTCCCTATAGCCTCCATCATATAATCACATTTATAATACATCTTTATAATTGATTACTACTTTCCATTTACATTTACATATTCCTAACTTGGCATGTATTCCATAACATATATAATGAAAATGTCCATTATCAAATATTCACATTATTAATTTATATTCCTACTATTCATTGATATGTATTTCTTAACACACGTCTATACATATTCATTAATATCTGAAAATCATTCATTAACATATGTGTTACACTATTACTATATCCATTAATATATGTATTAAAGTTTTCAGTATTCATTAACATATGTAATATCATTTTCATTCTATATATTTATTAACATATATAATAAAATATTCATACAACTTACCTGTAACCTGCTGTCGTAGCTTCTGACCTTCCTTTCTTACCACGTAGCAGCCTCTTTCTCTTCTGCGGTACCCCTTGATCCTGTGGTTGTGTGGGTTTTATACCCGTGGAGAGAGATAGACGTGACCCTCCACGGGGCCCCTTCTGTGGGAAGGGGTGTGACGGGTCGCAGCCTAGGCTGCGGCTACCGTCACACCACTTCCCTTCGTCACACCACTTCCCTTCCGAGGGAAAGGGTGTGACGGTAGGCTGTGGCTTTCGTCCCACCACTTCCCGCGGGGGGGGGAGAGGGGGGGTCCACGCGACCTTCCCTTAATTAAATAGATCTATGTATTTTAATATATTTAAATATATCTACGTCATTCCATCATTAATATTATCCTTTGTAAATAATATATAATAATTTATGCTTTGTAAATAATAATATGTAATACTTTAAAATATAATAATTTATTCTTTGTAAATAATATATTAATATTATTTAATGTTTTAATTCCGTCATTTTAATAATTGTCTTTTAATTGTACAACTTGAGTTGGCCTAGTGGTGGAGAACTTGTGCTATTGAAAGAGAGGTCACAAGTTCAACTCCCACAAGGGGGTAGGGTATGTACACCTTATCAGCTTCGGCCTATTACCTATCAAAAAAATAATAATTGTCTTTTAATTCATTATCTCATTATAAGGCTTACATTGGGTAGTGAGGTAGGGTTATCACATTTAATAAGTTGAGTTCATGCTGATTATATATTCAGGTTTATTTGTTCATTAAACAATTGCTGGAATCAACTACATACATTTCAATTGTGGACTTAACTCTTCTTTTTTGTTATAGATTTATGTCATTTAGTGCTACTTATCTGCCACTTCAGATCAGATGATTTACTATCCATAATTACTGGATACATAAGTTTAGTATTCCAACTGAATAATAATCAACAGTATCTCATTTTGTTAGGAAATTATTGAAGTGGATTAAAATTCTATACACATCATAAATTCTATTGAAGTTCATGTATATGTAGTGCAACTTTAGCTTTTATGCTTGTTTGTGATAAGATGCATTATAAATAGGAAGTTCCTAGCGCTCGCTCAAGATTTTGAGGAAATAGCTCCAAACCTGTTTTATGATGCATCCAATGCTATATATTATATTAAGACTCATTTTTTGACATTTTGGAGTATATTTTGGTGGATGATGAGGTGTTGGTTTTTGATTATGCACATTCATGGCCTAAAAACATTTCAGAGTTTAGATAAAATTATCCATATTATACTGTAGAGAAGTTGATTTCCTAAGTAGCTTAAGGTTTCAATTAATTCACCTACAAGACGAGACTAATGAAATAAAGTTTGTTACTTTTTTATAACAGAAATAAATGTGTTTTAGTCCTATTACAAATTTATTTCTGCCTAATTAGACAATGTGAAGAAAGAACACCGAGCTAGGAAACAGAATTTGGAAAAAACAGGAAAGAGAGTAATTACAGAACAGTAAAGCTGAAATAATAGAGAACCTGTATAGTGAATTTAGAAGACATTCAAGCTAGATGCCAATGTGCCCACATGTAATGTCCCCTATTTATAGGCTGTCAATTCCCCAAGGGAAACACACATTACTACCTACCATGTTATAGTAATTAGGAATTAATGACTAGGGTTGCTCATGGTACGGTTAGGCGTTGTCCTTATTCAGGCCTAATCTTAATCCCCTTCTAATTTCTAATCCTGGATGGGAGACTTGCTTGTCTAGGGCACGATGATACCATCTCCCTAATGCAGCCCAGATTACCAGAACCTCAGTCCATTCACCCTTGGGGTCCACAGCCCAGATTTCAGGATCACGAGTTCTTTCACCCTTGGGGCTCATCTATCATGAGATGGTTTTACTCCGCCTCTCCCTAACAGCATCACACCACTCCTCAGGAAAAAAGAATTAGAACTGGTTAAGAGCTTGGGACTGTAAATATGTCAATATCTTGTTGTACTATGAATGTATATGAAATTAAGTATGTCTGTCATACATATTGCAGTCTATATTAATATTACTATTAAATTCTGCATAAGAACATTATCAGATTCATATATTAAGCATACATATTAAGCACATCCCCATGCATACCACCAAGAACAAGGATGTTACTGCCTGTAACTTAATAACAGTTCTGATCTGATCTGATCCATGGTGATGTCACTGGATGCTTTTGATTCGTTTCCTTAATATCTCTCAATGTGAGGGAGAGGTCACACCGCTTCATCATGTATACCCTTTGGCAAGAGACACCCTCTTTCACCATCAGCACCCTTTGAAAGAGTGCAACTCTTCATTATTTCTACCCTTTTAAAGGGACACAACCTTTCACAATCAGATCTGCACTTCTGATTCCCAAATTATCCCCACTTCAAATGAGTTTTCTTCTCATTTTTATACCTTATATTTGGAGGAGTCGCAACTTATCATTTCATGCCTTTTGGCCATTCATTAACTTTAATCAAATTTTAATTTAATTTTTTATTTTTTTATTCTTTTGCATTTCAATTTATTATTATTTATTATTAAATTCTATTTCAAAGTGGGGACATTTCACCACAGGTTGTCCTAAATCTGCGCTGTAATCCAGATTCTGCACTTCTATCACAGAATGATAGAAATATAAAGTCCCTGGGCAGAACCTGGGATATCTGTACCCAAGGAGGACAAACACACAGAAACAAAATGCTAGAAATGTATGTGAAAGTATAGCTATCAATAAACTAGTCTAATCAACTTGATTTAAATGAAAGGAAATGGGGGGTGAAATCCCATGGTGCCAACAAGAATAGGAGGCATATGGTTGTAAGTTTGTCTCAATGAGGAGAGAGAGAGAGAGAGAGAGAGAGATCAACAACAAAGAAAATGATATCAAAAGATTTAGATATGAGAGAAAATTTTACAAACATAGCAAATATGAGCTTTTACCTCACCCAAGAAGGCTGTAGAATGAAAACCTCACTTGTTGGTGGATGTGGCTGCACTTATAATGTGGTAAGATCACTGTCAAGGATATTAGGGTGCTCTCCATGAAGTTTTGCTCAGGGTGCCAAAGAGAGAATAGCTGGTACAATACAGAAATTCAATATTTCACATGAAGGAATGGAGGATAGTCAAAGGAAATAAGATCAAGATGCGTGCAAAGGCCAATATGGCTATTGAGATTCTGTCCAACATGTTGCACAGTTGCTACAATGGAAATTTCAGAGGCTGGGGGGTAGCCGGGTTGGCAGGAAATGGCTGCAGAATGACTATACTGTTGAAGGACAGCAGTGCACCTGTGTAGATTTCTGTGCACCCGTGGTAATGTCCAGGTACAACATGGGCAAAAACTTTACAGAATGGAAGCATGGCATCACAAGGATACATGGAACATGTACAAACACATAGAAAAGTCTTAGATACATGAACACATAATGAAGCCGGCACAAAGGGGTAGACACCAAGGTTGGGCTAAATGAGCCCTAAAAACATGTTAAGGGGAATGAATGCTAAAATGAGGTCAACTTGTAATTTTGAAATTGTAGGGTATGTGATTTTTGATCTTAACCATATATCTAGTGAGGGGTTATAAGAGATTAGAACCCAGAAATGATATCTTGTTACACTCTAAATCTTAGATTTGGATGGATGGGAAGGTGAAAATTACATGTTGAATATGCGCACTTAGTTCTGTTATGATAGATATCTGAATTAGGAGATTCATTTAACATGATTAGAAATCCAAGTTTTCTTAAACATGTGCCTGCCATTTCATTTTTCAGAAACCTCGGTTGGCACTAATTTATTTTTGTTAAAGTTTGTTTTTGTTTGTAACAGTCGAAAGTTGAATGCAGAGGGTTATGTTACAGCTATGCAGTTTTAGCAATATGACTGGGTATCTGAATTTCACTAGGAGATGAGTTTTGAGTGTAGAGCATCAATTTGTAAATATTTTGAGATCTGTCTGTGCCGATTTGGATCAATAGGCAATGTTATGTCCATTTGCAGGCTCATCTCAGCCATTCTGATGATTGTGCTGAAGGTGGATCTGATTCCAAGGAAGATAAGGATGCCTTTTTAGTGGATGATCGGGTTATTATAAAGGTATTTGTGAATGTTAATTCATAGTTAGGTCTTATCCAAGCCTGGTTGCAGTAGCTATTGGATATTAAGATGCTTTTAATAATATAACAATTGTCCATGGAGTATAATTATTTTTCTAGCAAGAAAGGTGTGCTGTATATTGCGTCAAGAATTCTATACATCTGGAGTAATTTTTGGCGTACAACAATGACTAAATTGGTTTTTGTGTCCATTCAGGCTAATAATCACGTACCGGATTGTTCTGTTTGCCGACCAGCAGTTATAACTGCAAAGGCCTTGTATGGATGGTAGGTTTTCTATATTCGTTAATATATGCTTCAAAATTTGTTTGTCTGTAATGTATTCTTTAGAATTTCTCTTCATTGGAAAGACAAGTTTGAGATAATATTATGGACACATGGCTTTGATGTCGTATAACCTTTTTATTGACGCTTTAAATCTGCTATGAACCAAAGTATACATTTTGGCATTAACATCAATTTGTTTGCAGTCAAGTAAATGCTCTACTTAGAATGCCATCAATACTTGACGTACTGTAATATTTATTCAATAAGTGAAACTAACTTGATTTTAATTTTGCTCTTCAGGTATACAGTGAAGACACTAGACATTGGAGAAAGTCTCCAGTTACCTTATCGTTTTCTGCAGAAAGTAGGAGGTTAGCAGACTGGAGTTCTAACCAATTGATGGAGATAGCTTTTGAAACCCTTTTATGAACTTCTGTTCTTACATGGTCTAGCTCAGTTTTCTAGGAGTTGATCTAGAGGGCTGTTAACAGCTTGAAAGAGTAAAATAATAGAAATCTGTGAGTAATAGTAATTTGTTAGATACCGCCTGAGCATATCAAGTAAAGAAGTATGATGTTTTGTTAAATAGTTCTAATATTCTTATTTCTTCAATAAAAATACCCTTTTGAATTTGGTTAGAGGTCACGAGTACTTGTATCATGCTGGCCAAAAGTGGGATATGCTTCAGGATGAAATAAATACTTTTATTTTATTTATTTGTTTATTCTTTTTAATAATTTAATTCTAATCTAGAATAATGTCTTCTTAATCTGGCTGCAATGTGGGTATAGGCCAAAAGTCAATAATTTTCTTGGTCATATGCCATAACTTGAACAATGAAATTGGGACATACATACATACATGCAAACAAACACACACACACATACACACACACCATACATACATACAATACATACATACACACATACATGTACACACATACACACAGATATATACACACACATACACATACATACACATTGACTGGTGTATGTATGTGTATAGCTAGTTTTCTGCCAACCCAGCTACACAAAACTAGCTTTGAAAAGTTGTATGACAGTATAAGAGTATAAGAATTACATTTCAAATGAAACTATAGGAAATTTGAAATACTAAATCTAAATACCAAGATTTCTTCAATGCTAATTGCTAAATAAAATTTGACAAATGAAATTGTCAAATTGAAGATTTCTATTATATTGAAAACGGAAAATATGAATATCTGATGCCATTGCAAAGTCTATAAAGATGATTACATGATTCATCATTACAATGAGTAGCCAAACACAAATACTAATAGCAATAGCATTACAAAAGAGTCAAAGACAAAATGCCAAAATGTAAATGACAAAACTCAAAATGTAGCGAATGGAGGTCTCTAATCATTTGCAAACTCCTCCTCACTAGAACTGCTGGACTCCTGAAGATCAAGATCCCTTGAGCAATAAAATGGTTTTGTGTTGTTTTGGGGGAAGGGGTGGGACCCATGTCAAATTATTAGGGTTACCCCCCAACACCAAAAATGTCACTTTTTAAATTTTTTTTATTTTTATTTTTGCATTTAACGTGCGGCAACCTGAGACATATAGACATCTCCTCGCCCCTCGAGAAACGCCTCCGCGTCTCCCAAGGAGACGTGGAGACAAGGAGACTTGGGGACGTCCCAACGTCTCCTTGGGAGACACGAAGATGTTTCCCCATCTCTGGTGGCGGTGGCAAGAGACGTTGCGTCCCCGTCCTGGAAACGTCCTCGTCTCCGAGACGCGGCTTAAAAGGGGGGGAAACGTGTCCTTGTGGAACACTGCTTGAAATACTTTCATCCTATCCATTGTATAATGTCTTGAGTGTGATCAATGTATTCCTATTTCTAAGCTTCAAGATTTGTATCATCAAATCTTAAATAGCAACACCCATTTCTTTTTTTGTGTTACCCATTAAATCATTGTGAGATTACTTTCCCTTTGACATCAATGATAACAACAATGTCACCTTTGACATCAATGACAATATTTCTGACATAGCTTTGCAAAGGTGGTGTTATGTGTTTAGTTGGCTTTGGGCAAATTATTGATAACAATGGGCTTATCTCTTGGGATATTCTTGGGGCCAATTATGGGAGTTCTGATTCATAGAAAATGACTTATTCTATGATCAAAGATGCTGTGGGAAGTAACTTTTTAGTGTTAAATAAGGAACTATGAATTTAGACTGTCGCAAAAGTTTTCTTGGACATGGGACAAATCGCTTGATTTAATTGTTAAGGTTTAATTTTTTCCTTTCCAAATCTGAAAATTTTAAGGTGTACTACAATTTGCTTTAGGGTGTAAACAATTTAGAAGCTAGGTGGACAAGGAGGTTAAATTGTGTTTGGTCCAAAGTTTTGGAGCCCAGTAAGTTCTTTTTAGATGGTTTTTGTTAGATTAATAAGCTTGTTGTTGGTGATACTCTTTCTTTTGCAAAATCCTTGTGCCTTGTTTGTGGCAGGAGAGAATCTTTTGAGAATTTGTTTTATGACTTTGTATATTAAGATTGCTTGGAAATGCTTTCTTCCTATGTGGTTTAAGTGTGCAGGGGTTGAATCTGTTTCTTGTTGGGACATTTGCTTTCGTCATATTGTGAATTCAAACATTCAATTCTCAAAGATCTTTGGTAAAGTTTGGCTTGTTCTCTTGGTAGAGATTCTTTGGTTCTTATGGCTAAAGAGAAACGAATGTGTTTTCCAAGGTTGTAGAAGGAATGTTTTGGGATTCTTTAGGGAAGTCATTATTTCCTTTATTTAATTGCAGCTCAATGAATAAGTAACCCTGTTTGAGGATGAGATCGAGTGGATTGGTGAAGAATAATGTTGCAGGAGCATTCGGGCTCACAAGTAATCCTGCATCACCAAAAAATAATTTTCTTTTCATGTTCAAGTTTTTCAATTTTGTTGTAGGTTGGAGTTTCAAGAGCATATTTTGGAGTGTTGAAGGATAAAATATTAGTTTTATCAATACTTGGCTTTCTTTTAAAATGTCACAGGTAAACACTGCGTTTTATATGTATTATATTGCACAATTTCAAGGTTGCAGTGATTGAAGGGATATATTGACATATTATAAATTGAAGATAAATTAATTTAATCAATTTGGATGACTAGGGAAGTGTTCATAAGGTAATTGACCACTGGCATTCCATTCTTGTTTTATTCTTTCATTTTAGGTGCCTAAAATGGAGGGAAAAGCTAGTAATTTTTGAAAAAATAATTAAAGACTCTTCAATTCCCCAAGGAGCACGGCTTGGTTCTTGTTTTTATTTATTTTTCAAATGCATCTACAATAGCAAGTCCTTATATGTGGTGCAGCAAGCTTGTGTGTCATATTTGGGGGCATTTAATGAGGAATTTCAAAAGACAATCGGAGGGAAATGAAAGGGCAGACATGGTTGCCTCTTTGTGATACCTCACAAGGGTTCTAATCTCTACAAAATGCATTTTTTAATGGTGTTTAGAAGCAGCAATTAACAACAAGAAGGTTGGAGAATGAACTTGTAGGTTGCTCCAGGGAATTGCCTAAGGAAGAGTGTAGACAACTAGCTTGCCAATTGGAGAAAGATAGAAAAAGAGAAAGAAGAGTTTTGCATGTGTGTTGGAGGTGTTAAAGGCAGCCATGCTCTAGGATGGAGAAAATATCTGATTTCAAATGAGAAGTGAAGCCAAGAAGGTCTTAAGGCATAACAATTCAAAGACTTGTAGGCATAAAGTGCCTAGAAACATTGTAAAATTTCTGTATTTTGTCTCTTGTTATAATCTTCCATATGTGTAATCATCCTTGAAGGGTTTTGTAATAAAGGTATGTTTCAAGCTTTGTTTAACATGTGTTTATGGTGGGATGATATATAAAGGCTGCAAGATTGGGTAGTTTGATAAGAGTCTCCAATCTTCACTGCATAAAAAACTTGGGAAGAAAGGTAAACGAAAGTTTGTTAATGTTGCTGAGGGTATTGTTGTTGGATGAGGATCTATTGCAACTGAAGGGGGTTCTATCAATGAATGTGATATTTCTATGTTTGGAAACTTTGATGATGGTTTCCTTTCTTGCCTTTCCAGAATGGTGGTTGAGCAAGTGCATGCATTACATTGTGCGGAATTTGTCTAGTAAGGTTGTGGTTATTATCAAGGTTGTGGAGGAGGTTGAGGCTAGGAGGAAGAAGAGTGTTGATAACAAACAGTCCTTTTTTATAGCAGGGACTAATATTTTGACTAATTTGTAAGTGTTCAATATTTGTCATCCTCTACACTTGGGGAGAAGAGCTTTTTAAGATTTTGTCTTGTGGTTTTTGTTGAGAACTATATATGTAAGCTCTATTCCAATATTAAAACAAAATGTTTATTCAATACAAAGTATGACTGTTGAGAACATAAGGATCTCTTCAAGGTGAGTTGATAATTGAATAGGTTTGCAACTTAATTTAATAGTAATAACTAATTTTTGTTATAGACTTTAATTCTTATTGAGATTTGCTATTAAACTTAAGAAGTCATTAAATTGTAGTAAACTATTGATCCAACTTTGGTAGTTGACCTAGGTTGTTTTGTGTTGATGGTTGCTCCTATTTCCATAGTAGTAAATCTGAAAGTATCAACTATTTTGCTATTACACTTGAGAATCGTCTATCATGCTTGCTTTGTCCTTTTTGGGTTCTTTGAGCTTTGTGTTGATAAAATAGTGGAGAATTGGTGTCACAAGGAGAAACAAGTTTAAACCCACATGCATACTTGAAAATCCTATTCTTGGGAATGAGTGCAATAGAAGTAACATTCATTCACATTATTGTTGTGCAATGTCCACCATTTTAAGCAAATTTGATTTATGAGCGATTAGCTTAGTTTTTGAGTTTTCATGTAAGCTAGTTGGTGAGTTGGTAGAATTTCAAAGTTCTTGGAGTGCTCAGGATGTGTCTTATAGAGATGTTGTTGGCAGTGAACTTAGTTGGCCTTGGTGAGCCTATTGATGCTTTCAAAATCAATTTTCGACCTTTTGTGAGTTATTCAAACTTTTCGAAGGAGCATGCTGTTTTTAGTTAGTCACCCAGATTTCAGGTCATTGTCTAATGACTCCAGTATCCCTGTGGTATAATCAGAATTGCATAATTATGTCATTTGGATACTTTCTGCAACATGGGTAAGCTATTGAGTGATTATTCAATTAATTCACTTAAGTCGTCTAATGTTGGAAATATTTGAAGGACAACTTAGTCTAATAGTTTGTTAGAAAGGTATTAATATGTGTTTTAAGTTGGACGCATAGGCTTGCGGGACTTTGCACATGAAAAATAATTTAATTTTCCTAAAAGGTCTTTCTGAGGGATTTTATTTATTTATTATATTTTAAAATTGGTTATTGCCTCCAGAAAAGTTATAAATGGAGGTTGAGTGCTCATTTTATAACCTCCTCCCACTTTTATGATATTATATCTTTTCTTATCCAAAATGAAAACATAAAATAAATTAACTAAATCCACAACAATAAAAGTCCACTCTTTATATGATATTCTTGTCAGCATAGTGAAACCAATTATTAATTGGTGTAGATCTGTTCAATTGGATATAAATCATTTATGATCTGTAAGCTCAGTTGTAATATTTGGATTTTTTTGTTGTTGCACTAAAACTAGATTACTATCTAACATTTTGAATTGGTATTGACTGAACAATTATCAGCCATTATTATTGTTTGGGGTTGCAGGCTTTATACCCACCCATCAATCTGCTAAGCTATCATACATGGGTTTTTAAGACTTTAATTATAACAGCTTTTTGTTTGTTTTTAAACTCAACTTAAAATGTGTGCGGGGATGTAGAAGAGCTAGCCATCCTATATCTCATTTCTAGTTGCAATATTTAAAAAAAAGTCTAGGGTGGTTATTTTATCTTGTAGCTGATTGTGTCTTTTAAGGTAGTGTTCATAGTCTCTTAAAAAGAATGACTTTCATTGTAGAAAAATTGTCCAAGACTTGAGCTTTACCACCTTCCATATCATATAGGGTGTTTCATATCGCCTCAAAAAGTATGTGATGAATTGGGGCATCTTTAGGCTTACTCTCTATATTCAAAGATACATCTTTAGGTGACTTTAGAGCCAAAAAGGGAGAGGTTGCCATATTCAGTGCTAGGTTACTTTGAGATGATTTTTTCTTTTCTTTTGACTAGATGTTGACTGATTTGTAAACTCTTAAAATCTCGAATCCAAGAATCAACAAAATATTGAATTACTTCTGATATGCTTATGCAAAGAAGTCTACTTAAAAGGAGAATATTGTGATCAAAATAAAAATCAAACTGGCAACAACTTGCGTAAACTTAGATGTTTATTTTGAAAATCCTCAATTTGAGGGAAAATCAGTTCATGATAGTGGCAGCGGCCTTGCTACTTACTTTATTTTCTTGGGAATTGATTACCTGAATTGGGACACCTTTTTTGTCGTCTACTTTTGTTTATCTCCTCACCATGAACAGTCAAATTTTAAAATATTTCTGTAAATATTAAATCTCTAAAAATATTATTTCCAGCTCATTAGAATCTCCTTTATATAGGTTTCTTAGGACAATAGAGTTCTCTTGGGCCCTACAAGATGAAATGCCAACTATATGGTTTACATTCCAAATTTGAATGACTAATTTCTGGTGGATAGTAACACAATTGTGGTCTTGTCCGAGTATATGATGTTCTACTTTTATTGTTATGTTCTTTTTCTTGCACCTAAATTCACTTTATTGTTCAAGTTTTTTCTTTTGTTTACATTTTTTGGATCCATTTATTGTCATTGATGTGTTTGGTATTTTGAAGTCAGTTTGCTTTTCCAATTCCTCCATTTAGATATTGTATAATTCCTTTCCTTGTCTTCTTCCCTTAAAGAAGATTGTCAATGGGGATGTCAAAGGGATATCTATTGGCAATATATTCGGGGTCAGTTTGACTTCTCCATAGTTGTAAAACAAAAAGTTGGATTTCTATGCTATACAATCCTTGAGGATTGTAAATGTAATAATCCCTAGGTCCGTTGGGGACATTGTTTGAGGATTCGCTTTACTCAACTCATAGTGTGCTCTCACCAACTACAAGTTGTGTTGTTGAGGCTTCTCCCCTATTATGTGGGGTGACAGGATCTATTGTCTCTTCTTCATCCAAGAGGTAGAGATTGAGGAACAGGTTATTTTCAAGTGCTCTACCTATTGTGACGTAGAAGGGAAATATTATTTTCTAATTAGAGGCTTCAAAGGTTTTCTATTTAGCATGAGATCCAAGGAAGAATTTTGGAGGATACAGTGGTAGAGAATTGACATGAGTGAAAAGGCTGACCAATTTTTATTTGCAAATAGATGGCCAAACCAAAGTATTCAATATGACTTTGGTGTAGCTCTTTAGGGGGTATAATAGGCAGCATTCAAAGGCCTTATATTAACACTTGTATAATAAGGAAGTTCATTGTTCAATTAATATCCTTTTGGAACATGTTTGTTTTACCTACCTTGTAGTCCATTTGATGTTGTTATTGGACAACCACAATGTAAGTGAAAATTTGATTCTAGAGTACAAAATGTTGTGATATTTGTTAAGGAGGTAAGACATTGATTTTCAAGTGCAAGTGATGTTGTACCGGTCTTAGGCTAAACAAAGAACCATAATTAGTATAGAGTTGAGTACAACTTCAACATTGGGGACAAGATTTGGCTCTATGCAACAAAAGACTACAAGGGCTACAACAAAAGACTACAAGGGCTAAGAGAGCTAAAAAAGACTAGGTTATTTCTCATTTGAGAATATTGAATAAGTAGGCACTATTTATTAGACTTGTGCCCATGCGAAGTCATATGGAGTTGTGAATCTGAAGAACTTACATCTATTTGAGCCTTCTATGTTGGAAGATGAAGGAGATTTCTAGAGTAAATTGCATGTAATGCTTATTGTACTCATGAATTTTTTTCGTATCGAGTCACTTTTTGAGGCAATCTGCGTTATGACTTGTTTTGTTTACTTTTGGCTAAATTCTTATCTCCCTTGGTCTTGAATTTCATCTTTGTCATCTATACTCAATGTATTGGCAAGACCAACAGAAGGCATTTGAACACATTAAGTGAGACAAAGATTGGAGCTTGGGCAAAGGTAAAAATGATCTAAGGTGTGAGAAGAGGTACACCTAGTGCATGTGTACCTTTACAAAGGGTGTCCAACCTTAGTGAATCAGATGTCAAAGTTGTCCATTGAGATCATTAGCATTCTTGGACAAAGTTGGGGCATTTTTGAAGTTTAAATTGCAAAATGACAAATCATTTGGTGGAGCTTGTACCATTTCAAAGAAAATGACAAGTTTGAAAGTGTGAAAGGGGATACTTATTTGCTTAAATTTGCCTCTTCAAGGGATGCACCAAGTCAAGTGCAAAACATACAGAAAGGTGTATAGGTTACCAAGCATGTGCCTGTCAATGTGATGAGAAAAAGTAAAGTGAACAAAATGAAAAAAGGATCACCCTTTCCACTAGTGCAATGGGAAACATACAAATTTGAACATCCTATGTAGAAGGACGTGCCATGTAAAGAGAAAGGTAAAGTTAAAGATTAAAAGCAAAAAATATACATACAAATTTGAACATCGTATGTAGAAGCACGTGCCATGTAAAGAGAAAGGTAAAGTTAAAGATTAAAAGCAAAATATATGCACCACCATGTTTTGGTGTGCACTCATCCTAAGGAAGACACCAAGCCAAAACAAAACACTTTTCCATCTAATGCATAGGTGCACATTGCAAAAAGTGCATGTTTTAAGACAAAGCAAACCGACACTCTATAGCTAGGGACACACCTCATAGTGGAACATTCAAGTTTGAATTCAAAATTACAAAAATGGGCCTAGGAGTGTAGGAGTATATGCTTGATCGAAGAATAGTTTGGCTTAGGTTGGGTTTAAAACAAAAAGGGGGTGCGTCTAGTGGAGAAGGGCAAGCCACTTTCTAGGAGGAAAGCAGATTTTAAAGTTTGCAAAATGTGCAATGAGACCAAAAGGATGTTCCTTTTCAAGAGATCAAAGTTAATTTGTAAAACAAGAGCTCCTCTAATGGATGGAGACACTCAAGCTTACATGAGAATTTTAATCATGTATCACATTGTTTCACTATTTTAGAAACATTCTTGAATAAAGTGGGTCACTAATAACCTCCTTTAAGAATCTTGTGAGTAATAGTTTTAGTCATGAAGTGTCGTCCACAAACTCATTGGTGATAGTCATTTATGATTCTAATTGATACTTTGAGTAAAACTAGCCATGTTTACGATAGAAAATCATGTCATTCAATGCAACTAAAATTTATAGTCACATGCCACAATTGGAGTATGGTGAGTGTCAAAGATACTCTCATCATGTTAGTGATGCCTTCTTGATGCATTTTGTGTGGGAGATAGATGAGCAATCTCATGCTAGGTTTTAGAATAGGCTAGAATAACAATTGTAGAGTGGGGTGATTTTCATATATTGTTTCCTACATTCACTTATATCAGGGTTTGTGGCTTTACTCTTTTCACCGACAAGCTTCCAAAATTGCTTGGTGATGAAGTACTTTTGATGGAGTATTATAGGAAAATTGTTGATGCTCATTTCTTGTTGATAGATTGACACAAATTGGGTACTAGCTTCCCAATTCAGTTGGGTATATATAGATGACTGACAACAATTGATTTCAAGTACCTTAGTGGGCAGATTGCCAAGTTCAATTTTAAGCTTCATTGTGAATAACGTGCTTGTGATTCTAAGCGACTAATGTTTCAGTGGTAGGGTACTAAAGTTCAACATGTGGCAAAAATAGAAGATTATTTGGTGTTCGATGAATATGAAGTAAGAAGGGGTGCATGACTATTAGGATCAACAATCTTTACCACTAGATTTGTAGCAACACACATGGATCAACAATCTTTACCTATGGTTATTTGTTTCTTATCATAGTAAAATATATTTGTTAATAGATTTTGCTGAAAAGGCTTCAAAGACAACAAAAGTAAAGGTTCCAAAGTCAGTCAACACAATACAACTCGAATAGGGAAATGTAGTTCCATCTTCTTATTCTTTATAGTAGATACAAGAGCTAATGAAGTAGGAGTTATGAGGAAGAAGGAAGGGAGAATATAGAATTGGCGTTGAAGATCATAAAGTTGAAATTGGTAACAAGAAAGAGTGTGAAGTCTCCTCGTTTGGCACAATTGAATTGAGAACCTTGGGTCATGTCTCGTATTTCGGCATTTGCTTCTCCTATTTCTCTTTGTGCTTCTTGTCCTAGATCTTTGATTAGGCATTTTGCCTTAATATCTACTTCCAAAGCCTGTTTTGTCTCAATTCCTTGTCTACCTTAGCCTCAAGATCGTCTATCTCCCATTCCTTATATTATTCCATCTCATGAGTCACTTTTCATCACCTTCCCTTATCTATGAGAAGCTCTTCTAGGAGACGAGAATAAGAAAAATAAGCATTGAAGTGGGTTATATCCAAGGTTGCTAGAAAGAGGAAGTTTGTCACTTTGCATTAAATTAGTTTTTCTGCATTTTGTTCTCTTCTTATTGTGTTAGCTCTAAAGAGGCCAAAGAGGCAATTAAGAGTGAAGAATCTTGATGGTCATATGAGTGTTGAGATTGCCATTCTTGCTGAGAGAAAAACGATATAGGAGATAAGTCCATATAGTTTCAATTGGTAGAGATTGATAGGGATATCAACTTCGTTGAGGTAGCTACAAAATAATTCAAGGAAAGAGTTTGCTAAGATGATAAGGACAAGACAACTCTCAAAGATGAGAATAAACAACATTGAGAGGTCATTGCTATATGTTACAACCATATTGAGCTCTACAAACTTTGTAACACAATTTTTGCATTCAAATGATCAAGAGGGGTGATTGGATTAGCTTGTTGTGCATTAAAAATAAGTGATTGATTGACAAAATTTGACAACAAGGGTCACAAGTGATTGACAAGTTGTATGCCGTGTTAATGAAAGCATGTGAGGGGATGGTTGATATTTTAGCATTGGAACATGCTATGATGGATAGGGATTTTTCCTCAGTACATTTCTTAAAAAAACTCAAACTAATTAGAACCCTTGGGTTGGTGAAATTAATAGAAATGGTTGTGGTAAAGAGTGTCGAAGAGGATCCTACTTTTAGTTGGCTGGAGTAGTACAAATTTTTGTTCAGTTGCTTAACTGTGACGATATTAAGGCAAAATTATATTTCCTTAAGTGAGGCATTTGAAAGACAACATGCATAATTTTGTAGTGCTCCCTAGAGACACCTCCCTTATGTTTTTAGCTTTGTCCCCTTCCTAAAACATTTTGGGGACTTGGGGATGCTAGGGAAACATCCCCTCCCTATTACTAATCAATGCCAAAAATTGGGGACATCGCTGAAATGCCCTAGAAATGACAGGGGATGACTAGCCGTCCTTGATATGGCCCAACAATGTTTTGATTTTTGTTTAAAGGAGTGGGGGGCGGGGGGGGGTCTGTTGATGTGTTGCTCAGGCACATGCGAGCACAGAATAAAATACCAAGGTATCTTGTCCTCTCTTGAACAAAATCTTTTGGATGCTGAAGGTTTGGCTTAAGGATCACCCAAAAAGACTCCAAGGTTCATATATGTAGGATCACTACGTGTGGATAAGCTTAGTCGGTCGTTGTGATTGCTATTTCATCAAGGGGCATTTATGGTTCGAAAAAAGATCTCATAAAATGATTGGTAGATGGCATGCAAATTGGATTTTCTCCTAAAACTACTAAATGATTACTCAAAAAAAAAAGGCAAAAGATGAGGGTTTTAGAGAAATTCTAAGCTACTCTAAAATGAATGGATGAAGAAATGACACAAGTGAAACTCAACTAGTCATAGCTTCGCCATACACAAACAACTTCACTATAACTAGTGCAATCTTCTAAGAATGTTTGAAGATTTTCAAATCACTACTAATCATAGACACCATCAATTGAATGCATATCAATGATTAAGCAATAATTGAACTTAACACTTTCAAATGTTGCAATTGACCACACAAGGCTCGCTTACAATCAACAAGAAAGCTAGTGGTATGGATAACGAGCTTCACAATATATCAAATGCAACATTCCATTATCTAATCTAAAGACTAAAATTAACATAAAGGATTGACTTGAGATGACAAAAGAATCATGTAATAAGCTTTAAGGATTGAGCAAAACATCGTAACTTCAATGTTTCATTGATCCAAAAGCCAAACAACAACAATTCTTTGAGTCTTTCTCTTGCCAATATTCTAGCATTATTACTCTCTCTTTTACTCTATTGCTATTACTATTGCTATCATTGCTTATTCTATTATTATTAACCTTTACAAATGAAATGAGTGGAGCTTATATAGGACTCCCAAATACAATGAAGGGCCGAGATCGAATGAAGATCAAAGGCCAAGATCTTGCCACCTAAACCCTAATTAGGGTTTAATAGAAATGAAAACCTTATCAGGATAATCATTACCATGAATGAACCAATATTTGACATGTGTTGACACGGAAATTGAGGAAGCATCCTCCAATAGAAAAATGAAATGGCAAGTGGACTCATAACAAACTTTCTTCTAGATTTTTGTTTCCTTTCTCCTTCTCTTTTCTAGCATATTCGATGAATCTGGACGTCATGCTTTCAATTTCAGCAATTGGAATCTCAGGTAAATTCTTTATACGTTCTTGCAGGTAGATTACTTCATCAAAGGCTGCAAGAAGTGTGACCTCCCATCCATGGTTAAGCTCTTTTAGTTTTGTCTTATCAATAAGGAACATAGTGGCATGTGTAAGATATACCTGTTTTTCTGTGATTGGTCCACCTTCTCCCTGAAAGATAACTTTTATCCTGCCCTCCAGTTCATGAATGTCCACATGTGTTTCAATTTCCGCCCTCTTGTCAAGAATGATGCATATCACCTCAATTATCTTGTCATGAATAGGATGAACGGTGTCTTCGACTTGACTACATCTGTTACTCACATCTTCAAAAAGGAGCTTCTTCGTTTGAAGCAAGGTCGACTATTGTAACAGATTTGGAGTTGATTCTTTTCTGATTACCCCTTCTTGTGTCAGTATCTGTCTGGGTGCTTTCCTTATTGCTTGCAATACTGAAATGGTGACGTCCTTAGTATGAGTGAAGGCATCAACTGTCACCATGAGTTTATGAACTATCTCAAGGACTTGAATGGCTCTACCAAGTATTTTCATCATATTTTTAATAAATTCATTAGCCATTGTGAAGGATTTGTTGATCCATGCCTCTAGAAATTTTGCTGAATTCTTCATTTTTTCCATGTGATCAATGACTCTGTGGGAAGCAAGGGAGGTGGTGTGGCTGCCGGACTTCAATGTGTCAATGGTTGCTGAAATTGTTGGACATAGTTCCTCCATGCATTTACTTCCTTTTCTAACCTTTTGTTCTTATCTATTTCGCCCTTTAACTTCTAATTGACCGCCTTTACTGAGTCTGTTGCTTCCTCCATGGCTTGCTCAGAAGTGAGTGGACCTAAGTCAAATGTCTCCAAATCATATTCTTCTGCCATAATCTCATCTTCATATTTATCTACCACTGGAGTGGCAATCTGTATCTTTCTAGAGCCTGCATCATCTCTTATTATTTTAGACATCTTTGGAGCTTTCCTTCTCTCAATGACTTCCTGAGGTTCATTTAGAATACTTTCTAAATCAAATACTTGTTCTTCTTCTTCCTCAATCACATCTTTGGTAAGACTTTCTTTTAGCCATTTTGGGATAAAAGATCTTCCTTCTCTTACTTGAACTTCTTCGAGCGATAGTTCATTCCTGGGAGGGGAAGTTGTTTCATTATTGTCTCTTTGTTTTTCATCTTCACAAATCTAGATATGAAGGGCTGGATTTGATGATTCTTGTGGCATCCTTCCTTGATCCTGCATATCATTCTTGTCATTTTGTATTGTTGACTCCATTGATTCTTCTACTTCGTGGACCATGCCTTCATCTATCCTTTGATCTTTGCCTTGAGTTTCCTTCTCATGTCTAGAAGAAGCACTAGGAGGTTGATCATAATTTGTCTTTTGTTTCTTCTTGGAACTCTCCTTCTTTCCTTGTTCATTCTTCCTTTTTGATCCTTTGGAATGAGAAGTATTCTCACTGACACTTGCCCTTTCTCCTTCTTCTGTCCTTGTTTCCAAATTGAATGTCATTGTCAAATCTTGCTCCTTCAATTTCTGATGTTGAACATCTGCCCATCTTCTTGTGCAAGTTAAAACTTGATTCATCAATTCACTCAAATCTGTGACTTCCTTTTCGTTCCAATCAGTCTTTACTTCTTTATCTTCCTTCTCATAGGTAGACTGGATATATCGACCACTATCATGTGTTTAATCAGCCACTCTATAGATCTTGCATTTCCTGATGAGGTCAAGAGGCAGCCAGGAGTGCATCTTCTTTATCTCTAAGTCATCTTTTGCATTCATCCAAATATCTTCTACTTGAAACACATGCCTATGCTTCCTTCCAGTGATTTCTTCTTCATTGCCATAGGGATCGAAGTTATCTCTAGAAGCAAATGGTGTAAATAAATAGAGAGATAACTCTAGTTCGACACTTTCAGCTATTTGAAGGGAAGGGCAAACTTTGATTGAATTCCCAAGTGAAATGGAATTAGTGATGACAGCTCCATTTTTGTACCTCAAGGATTTGGTACATGCTAACAATTGTCTTGCCACTTCGAGAAGTACCATCCTGTCTGTGGGATAACATGGCAACATATAAGGAGAAGGATATTGTTTGACAAGTTCTTGTGCTTCCGAAGACAGCCTTTGATGGATCCCACCTCGTAGATTCCTGGTGATGTGCATCGTGAAAGTATCATTGACCAATCTATAGTGTTGCTTAGGTTGGTGGTGCAATATTTCATAAGAATCACAAACCCTTATCTCTCTGGGCCCTCTTCCAACTCTGCCTCTATGTGGTAGCCCCGCATATTCATAGCTCCTTGCTAGAGAATATATGACATATGAGCTCATGTGGAATGACTTGGTGGGAATCGACCTTTTGAATTGTACATCTAGGCAATTACTAATGATTCTTGCCCAATTAATCATTCCTTTCCCTTGAATAATTATTTGAATGAAAAAGAACATCCATTTGTCAAAACAAAAGGCTTGAGGAGCACCCACAACTCGGCCAAGCAAAGTGATTAAATCCCTAAACTCTTCTTGAAAGTCAATTTGATGTGGCTCATTAGGTATCTTGTTTAGGCGAGGTCTACTCTTTTGCAACCAATCCCTATTGATGATTGATAGGCATGCATCAGGATCATCTTCATAAATTGATTTGGCTCCTTCTAGGCTTCTATAAATCATGTCTCTCTGTTTTGGTAGATGGAAGACTTCACTTATGGCTCTTTTTGATAGGTAGGCAAGAACAGTTCCATCCTCGGCTACAGTCGTCCTTGAGTGTGAATCATAGTGCTTGGCGCATTCGATCATCAATTCATGACATCTAACTGCAGGAGGGAAGCCGGCTGCCTTGATGATGCCGCTCTCTATTATCCTCTTGGCTATAGGTGATGGTTTCCCAATGTATGGTGCCTCACGAAACTTCTTCACATTGAAGTTGCCAAGGTTCTTGTCTCCAATGTTGCTCCACCGGGACGTAATTTTGGTCTCCAAGGCATCACTCTTCTGATCTTCTTTGAAGAGGGCTTGCCTTGAGGATGATCCACTTGTCTTAGGCGTTGCCATGGTTTACCTATGAGAGATACTTAAGTTAGAGTCTTGGTGAATTATCAATGCATTGAAAGTTAAGAATTAAACCTTGCATCTAATATAAAATCAGTGTTCCACGGGGACGCGTCCCCCCCCTTTTTGGGCGCGTCCCCCCGTCAGAAACGTCTCGGGGATGGGGGGACGGGGATGCGATGTCCCCCGCCGTCTTGCCATTGCCACCCAAGCGTCGCCGGGACGCGGAGACGTCTTTGCGTCCCCGCGTCTCCCAGGGAGACGTGGAGACGTCTGGGCGTCTCCCAGAGAGACATGGAGACGCCTCCATGTCTCCTTGGGAGACGTTTTGGCGTCTCCCCGTCCTTTGAGAGACGTGCAGACGTCTCTCCAGGGACGGGGAGACGCCCAGGCGTCTCCTTTCGCGCCCACGTATATGCAATGTTTAAAATTAAAATTAAAAAAAAAAGTGACTTTTTAAGTTTTTTGAGGGTTAAGGGGTAACTCTAATTGGAACGCGCAAGGGGCGATGCCCCTTGACCCCAACTTGGGGGCGCTGCCCCCAAACCCCCGTTGAAAAGTATAGGGGGAAACCGCGCTGATAGAAGTAGGGAAAATCTAACCTCCGAGTCTGATTAGGCTCCATATAACAACACAACTTAGAAAACTTGGTATTTAGATATAGTATTTCAAATTTCCTAGTCTCATTTGAAATGTAATTCTTATACTGTAATACTGTCATACATCTTTTCAAAACTAGTTTTTCAAGTACTATATGTATATGTATAACTATATCAGCACCACCACCCCGCCACCCCCCGCCGCCGTCCCCCCGCCGTCCCCAAACTTAGGCCCTTGGTCCCCCCGTCCCGAAGACGCATCCCTGCGTCCCCGCATCCCCAACGCCCGTGGAACACTGTATAAAATCAATTACTATATGCATTAAGAGGGTCTAATTGGTTTTAACAAGATCATTACCAGTCCTAAATCAGACATGCTCTTGACCTTATATCTGTCTAAATGATGAACTTACCTCTGATTTGAGAATTTTAACCTCAAAATGTGATTAATGGTGTGACTGCTAATGCTTAAGAATTTGCTGTCCCTTTAATCTCTTGCTGTTCAAATGATGAATTTTGCCTTCTAATCTGCTAGAATTCGCCCTTAATGTTGCTGCTTCTTTGGTGAATTCGCCTTTGCTAATGATTGAATTCATTGACTGTTGGAGAAGTTCGCTCAAGCTGCTTACAAAATTTGCTGATGGAAAAGATGATGTTTTGATTTAATGTTGGAATGATCTTATGAACTCCTTTATATATGCGACGTAGGGTAGAGACACGTCTTTTGGGATACAAGTGAAAATAATAATGTAAATTACCCTTCCTAATGCTGGCCGACTTGGTTAAGCTTATTCTCCCTTCCATCAATTCAAATTCGAATTAGTCTTGGCGCCTAAATGTTTACCTTGTGGAATTTCGCTCAATGTCTCATGCAAGTTATACACACTTCGCTCTAGATAATGATTTCACACTATGTCCTTGCTAGGGACAGGACCTATAATGATCAAGTTCATTCTCTGTCCTTCCCAAGGACAAGACCTATACCATAAACTCGTTCACTCTCCTTTGAGAGGACAAGGCTCATATCAGAATTCGCTCCGTGTCCTTGGTAAGGACAAGGCATAAATGAAACTTTCTCTCTCTGACCTTCCCAAGGATAGGATCTATACCATAAACTCGCTCACTGTCCTTTGAGAGGAGAAGACTCATATCAAAATTCGCTCTGTCCTTGGTAAGGACAAGACATAAATGAAACTTTCACTCTTTGTCCTTCCCAAGGAGAGGACCTATGTCACAAAATCGCTTGCTGATCCTTCTAAGGTACGCTCTCATCAATTCGTTTCATGTCATTTAGGCGATCAAGGTCAAAACAAGCAGTTCACTCCATGACCTTTCTAAGGATAGGCCCTATAATGATCAAGTTCACTCTATGACCGGCCTAAGGACAAGAATTACATGACAGTTCGCTCTGTGTCCTTGATGAGGACATGACCTATATTGTAAATTTCGTTCTTTGACCTCCCTAAGGACAAGCTCCAAATGAAGTTCACTCTCTGACCCTTCTAAGAACAAGGCATGATTGCAAGCAAAGTTCGCTCCAAGACATATTCTAGTTCGCTCAACCATCAGCAAGTAAGCAGTTGATTCTAACAAAGCTCGGATTAAGACATATTTTAGTTCGCTCAACCATCAGAAAGGACAAGACATGCAAATCGCTCCATGTCCTTGATTAGGATTTCGCTCTATGTCCTTAGTAAGGACAAGACCCAAAATGCAGTTCACTCAACGTCCTTTCCAAGGACAAGGTCAAGATGTGTAAAATTGGTTCATCTTCCTTTGGAAGGACAAGACCAAGATAGGCAAAATTCGTTCACCGTCCTTTGAGAGGACAAGGTCAAGATAGGCAAAATTCGCTCACCGTCCTTTGAGAGGACAGGACCTAAATGACAAGATTTGGCAGTTCGCCTTATGACTTTTTCAAGGACACGAAACTCACTACTTCTTTTCACCTCATCTTGGGTTTTTCAACCCTTGATGTGAAAGCATCATCAATTCGACCCCCTAAGAACACCTATATTGGAAATTCGCTCTGTGACCTTGGGAAGGATGAGACCTAAAACAAAAAATCTTGCTCTAGGGTCTAGGCAAGGTACGGGTCAATACACTTAAGCGAATGACGGTTATGATAAAAGCTTGGTTCTCAAATTGGGGCAATGTAGGCAGCCTCATGACTAACTCTTAACTTGGCTCTTTCACCTAACTTAGCTTGACTTGCTTAATTGCGGATCTTAATGCTTGGGAACCTATTCTACTCCACTCATTGGAAAAGAGCATAGAGAGAGACTACTCCTAGAGAAGGCAAGACCAAAAAAAAGGGGGTCTCTATCTTGATGGGGCGATGTGTGATGTGGTCACAACAGGGTCCTTTATTTTTCCTCTTTGCTACGAATGGGGAAGTGGCCTTTTTGGAAGGTTTGGGCTCCAATAATTTGGAAATGGACATGTATAGATGGTTAATTTAAAGATTGCCTCCGTGTTGGTTTCCATTCTCATTTCCATTTTATGAGAATCCAATTCCATTATTAGTATTACGTGTCATGGGAGTAGAGTTTAGAGGATCAGTTTTTGTGGCTTCCTTTCGAGAACTTGGACAAAGATTTCATGTTCTTACAGCTCACGTGGAATGGCTTTGTGGCATTTCTGTTGTAGCTCTTGGTCAAGACAAGTTGCCTAGTTCTCTTATTTGAGACAATCGACTGCAGTTATGTCACCTTCTGCAGAGAAAGAATAAGCCAACAAGGTTTTTGGAGTCATTTGTCTTCTATTGTATGTGATTGGAGTGGCAGAGGAGGTTGAATCAACTCGAGCAGCAGCTGGTGCAGTTGGTCACTCTTGAGGCCAGCCTTTTGGATCTGGATAGTCCCTCCACTGTAATGCTTTTTCAATGTTTCATGCTTTTGTTTCAATTTAAGTCTACTATTATTTAATTATTTCAATCATACTTTTTCATTATGTTCTATTTCAAACCACCATTAATTTAATATATATTTAATTAGTATATATTTAAATTATATCTTTTACATTATGTTCTTTGTAAACTTTCTATACATATTTATATTTAATTAATACATATAAAATATTTAAATATTTAAACTAATATTTAACATTACATTCTATTTTTTTTTCTCTTAAGTCTAGTTTATCAAAACCGAAATACATTACAAGGAGCTGCTGCTCCAGATAGTCTCAGTAGCGATCACCCATCGAAATGGAACAAAATACAGTCAATGTTATAACATCTGAAACAGAACAATATCAAGTAGATTTAATCAACAACTAATCTCATGCGCCTATGATGTTATTGTTGCATTCTCCTTTGTCACCCTCGTATGTTCCAAGGGGTGGCACAATCAAGTTAGGATCACTGTCTTTGGGATCAAACTCGAAATCACTCTTTTGCTTCTTGGGTTCAGTTTCAGGAGCAGGCTTGGTCATCTTTTTCTCTTCTAGGAACTTGTTCAGCAGCTCAAGCTCTTCTTCATCCAAGTTGTTTCTACCCTGTGGGAAGAAGTGTGTGGATTTGCTTTTTGTTTTGTAAACTATTGTGATGCCCTCCTTCAACAAGATCATGAAATGGTCTTTGGGGATTTCCAATGCTACATGAAACTTGACAGTAAGATAGGTGGGTTCACTATAGAACTCAGTAAGATGTCTTCTTTTGCCCTGGAAGACCAAAAGGAGACATAATATAAAATATATATTTTAAATACTTGAATACCCTGTTTTAAATTATATATTTTACACATTGCATAATATAAAATATATATTTTAAATACTTAAATATTGTTACCACTCCAAGTGTGGGGATATTGCTTCACTTGTGGGGATATCGTGTTCAACATACAAGTGGTGCTAAGATTTTACTTTTGATTTTTGAACTTGGTCTCCATCATGAGAACCCTATGGCTCTGCCATTAGTTGACAACCCCTTTGACTTTAGTAATTAATTTTTAAAATTATATAAATTTCCATTCAAGGGATGAGAGAACATTCTATTACAAGAACAAAATCTTATAGTAGCAAGTCCAAACAACGTACAAGGGAGGATATTTGGGGACCTCGTTCAATGCATACATTGTTGCTTAGATATCACTTTGGAGATATAAACTTGGGTCTCAATCATGAGAACCCCATGGCTTTGCTATTAGACCACAACCCCTTTGATTTTAATAATTAATAATTATATAAATTCTTGTTCAAGGGATTGGATAGCATTCTATTGGAAGCAAACATGGTAATAGTAGTGAGGCCAAACAAAGTTCAAGGGAAGATGTTTGGAGATCTCCACTTGAGGATTACATCAAACTTAATTCTGATGGGGACTTATGAGGTAATCTAGGCTTGGCAAGAGAGGGTTTAATGCTTAGGAACTCGTTTGGAGAATTTATAATCCAATAACAAAACATAATGGGAAGTGTTTTTGATTTTCAACGTCAATTCTATATTCTCTCTTCCTTCTTCCTCATCACTCCTACTTCATTAGTAACATATAAGGTACCATTTGCCTTGAATGTATTAAAATAAGGCAAGATCTGTTAGTGAGGTGTGTAGGTTGATTGCATGATAAAATATGATAATATTGGAGGCGTAATGTGTGTGAGGGTGAATATTTGGCATTGTCTTTGCATGGTGGTATTGGTTGTATGGGAGTTGATGAGGCATTAGGTGTGAGCTTTGGCAATGTAAGACACTAATGGTAGCATTGAGAGCATGTGTGTAGAAGGCCATATTATCATGGTGCGTTTATTGTGAGTATGTATGGTTTGTGGCTTTCTTTGCATCATTTGTTTGCTTGCAACATGGCTACCTAGGGAGAGGGCAAAGATAGTGGGCAAAGATAGTGCTGTGCGTTATGCACACCCCACCTTGTCTTGGACAGGGGACCCCCGTAGTTGTAGTCTGCCTTAGTAATAGAGAGGAGTTCAAATAATCAAATCGCCTTCAAATTCAAAATAACCCACAAATCAATTTCTTATGAAGAGGTGGGTCTTCCCACAAATGAAGATATAAAGAAGAGATTAATTCAATTGAGAAGGGGGAATTGGAGGAACCATCCATAAGATCAAAGAAGACAAGAAAGTTAATGGATCAATATCTAATATCAGAATTAACAAGGGTGAAAATTAGCAGAATTTGATATTTACAAGGGCAAGATTCAGGGCAATCCCAAAAGGGGACATTACATTGTGACTCATAGGTGGCTTTACAGTTTGTGTAGGTGGTGTTGGGTGAAAAATGGTACGAGTTTGACAATGAGTCAAAATCAATGTTAAGGGGAGATTTCATAGCTATCTTTAGCTTGCGGTAGTAGATTGAAATTTGGGCTTGTGGTTGTATAAGTTATTTTTGTCCTATCAATATGAAGACATGGAACCAACTGAAGATATGGAGATAGTTGCAGTGGCAAAGAGCTTGGTGGGATGCTATGTGGAAGGTGAAGACTTAATGTTGTCCTTGGTACATCATGGTGGCAAGGAGGAGCTTATAGTGTCCAAAGTAGGAAATTGACCTATTGAGTGCTTACCATTGTGACATGGATAAGGTGATGACAAGTCTACACATTTTGCATGATGATGGGAGGCTTGACGTGAGTAGTTATTACCAGTGTTACCTTGGGATGTGTTTCCGACATAATTTGACCCATCCCGGAAATGGGGACGTCTTGGAAACGCAGAAAAAACCCGTACTCTGGCTGTCCCATAAAATTAATGATTGAATTTTGATTATTTGTTTGACTTCCACTCTCATGCAAACTCTGCAAACTCTCAATTTAGATTATTTAACACAAATGTTATGTGTTAAGGTTTTATAATTTATATAAGCATGCTTTATCCACGTTTTTATACGAATATTAAAAATTTCCCTATTTTTTATATAGCTGTCCCCACTGCCGTCCCCTGCTATCCCCTACCTTGGGAAAAAAAAATCCGTCTCGGAGACCCGTTTCCCTGTCCCCCGTCCACCTGTCCCGAAAACTCGGGGTAACATAGGTTATTATACCATTCTAGTGTTTTATATAGGCTCTATCCATAGGCAAGGATGTTGAAAGGAGCTTAGTAATGGCATATGTTCCTAGTTTTGTGTTGAACTCATTTTGGGGCCCCAGGCAGCTTGAGGGGAGTGGTTGGCATTGGAACGCTGGTGTATGAGTCTGTCGTGGACATGCTTGTGAGCATGGAGAAATGACAAGTGGCATAGATTTTAGGTTTTATGTGCTTTAAGATATGTTTTGCTTGGGGTGGTTGTTTTTGTTAGCATCTTGGGTTCTTGTTTAGGCTACTATTATAGTGAAGTTTAGGGTGATCAGCTACTATGCGTGTTTCTATTGTTGCCTATATGTTGGGCTATAGTGCGATTGTGTATGGTGGTCTGCAGTTTTTAGTAGTAGTATTGGATGTACGAATCTATACTTTCTATGGGCAAGGGCCCCAATATAACCCCTACTAAATATTCTAAAAACAAGTTAATAATTATGCAAATAAAAATAATTTATATTAATAAATAAATAATTAATATTAATAAATAAATAATTAATTATATTATATTGAAATCTCAGAATGTCTTTTAGATAGATGTGGGTATGCTGGATCTCTGTTGCTCTTCTGTTGTCTTAGTTATTCTTGAATACACAGCAATTTTATCTATGCGTTCTCCATGGCCTTGTCCTCGGCTCAGGTTTTGTATATTCTTCTATTATTAATATAAAAAGTTTAACTCTGTGTTCATTTATGCATTGCAGCAAAATTCACAACTAGCTGACTTCATGACACATTCAACATACTGGATAGTTTACCATGATCATACAGTTCAGCTCTAGACCTAGGTTGGTCTGGAGCCTGCTGAATAGATTTTTAATTTTTAAATTGTCTTTGTTGGTAATATTGGATAAGTTTGGATTGTATGGTTAGCCACCTCCTCACTGAATATTTTTCCTAGTGCATATGGCTGAATTTGACAATTTTGAAATTTATTTTTTAAAATCTTTCTTTCATTTAAAGTGTTGAGTACAGAATGGTGCAGGAAAATAAGTTTGGTTTCTTGATTTGTTGCAAATTTTTGGCAGTATTCTGGTCGTTAAATATAAATATTAGCATGGTTATAGATACTAGCTTCATAAGTTTGCAAGAATGTTAATGTAAACTAGCCATGCAGTCGTTCAGTAAAACCATAGCTAATATAAGCTATACATTTAAATCTTGCAGAGGGTGAGATGGTGAAGAATCCCGAGCCAGGATCATGTCTGGGTGAACATATAGATGTAATTCCAGAAGTTGACCCTTCTGATGTTGATAAAGGTTATTCTTCTTTCCTATAAGTTTGTCGATTTGCATGTCTAGAAGAATGAAAATTCAAAATAAATACTGCTGTTATATTTTACTATTCACAGTAGTTTTCTTGAGATCACCATAAGCAAATTGATAATACGCAGGGAAGGGAAGAATACTTAATGGTCAGACATCTAGCAATTCCTTTCATGATCTTGCTGGAGATCAGGTCATTCCTCAACCAGAACCTTCTTGTTTCATTGAGGCCTTACCCAATACAACCAATTTATTATTTTATGACTTCCTTTGCAGTATGTTCCTTTTTTTTCTTCATTTATGCTCTTTTTGTGTGTTATGCTTGCTGATTGTTTCCAGCAATTCTTGGTTAAGACTTTGTGGATAATATATATCCATGTAAGCTACAATGAAATGATGCTATATTTTGAGAAAAGTAATGGAGTTATTCTCTTTCTTTTTGTGATTCTTTTCATTCTTGCTGTGCATTGCATTCAGGATGTACCAAAGTTATTAGAAATACATGTTAATGGAAACGAGCATGAAAATTCAGAAGATGATAGTGGTGTTAGCAAGATGGCCAAAGTTCCTTCTCAGTCAAAGCATGATGGAGGTGGTGATGATATTGGTACAGGGACTAATCACTTTAGCCCTGAGGTTACTTCAGGTCCATCAGGAGCAGATACTGATATTGGAGAAACAAAGAGACCGAAAAGGGGAAGAGGTAGCTTTCTCATTTTTATCTCAGATGGTGTTTCATAAGATGGGCAATTTTTCTCCCTTTATCATTATATTAGTACCATGCAATTAATGTGGCTCTCCAGGTTTGGAATGTGTTCTAGGATTCTTAATGTTTACGTTTTTCAGATAGTTTATTTATAGCTTTGTGGAATGATGCAATTTATTTGCTTTGTAGATTTTTTTTGTTGCCCATTTGTTTTGGCTCTTTGGGGTTAATTTCTTGCTTAACTTTGATGCACAAGGCGAGAATTTCCAGGGTGAGAATTATGTTTTGAGGAAATTCTATATAGTGGAAGCTGGTTTCAGGAAGTTGAAAGCATTTGAAGCTTGAAGCTACAATTGAAGTAACCTGGAAAGATCCGAAGATTTGTGTTGCATTGGCTAGGCAAAACATTCAGTGCAGCATAACCATTTCCCATAAATAGATCACGGGAGTGGAATGTATGGCAGGTATAATAGCAAAGGATTAGGGCAAAATAGAGAGGCCCAAGCCAAAAAAATAAACACAAACAAAGGCTAAACTAAAAAGGGCAACCGCCAAGTAAGTGCAATAATAAAAGGAGGGTAAGATTCTGTAAGTTAATAAATAGAAGAAGATGAGTAGTAATGCAGAGTTTGAAATGCATGTTGGGAAGAGTCGAAAGCTATGGTGATCAAGCTGGACAATCCTAGGAAGTAGCAAATGTTGCATATAACCCTTGTAACATATGAGGTCAAAGAACTGTTGGTAGTGGGAAAAAGGTAGACATGTGATTCTGCTGTTGATATCTACACCATGGAAGGGAGTTCAGAGAGGGGCCCTGACATAGAGCCACAGCAATTGGAGCATGAGGTTGGTAGTGAGGAGCTCCAACTATAGTAGAACGCATGAAGATCACTACTTCATTGATTTGTGCTTGTACAAAATGAATTAGAAGTGGCTAAAGAGTGTTTAATGCCTCCAAACTATGATGGATCGATAGAAAGAAGTAATTTATCTTGTAGATCTGGGATTACCAACAAGAGACCTATGCCTCAACTTGGAGATCTCATGAAGAAAAAGGGGCCAAGCACCATTGATCAGGGTTGGTACTGAGGAGCTCCAACTATAGTAGAACGCATGAAGATCACTACTTCATTGATTTGTGCTTGTACAAAATGAATTAGAAGTGGCTAAAGAGTGTTTAATGCCTCCAAACTATGATGGGTCGATAGAAAGAAGTAATTGATCTTGTAGATCTGGGATTACCAACAAGAGACCTATGCCTCAACTTGGAGGTCTCATGAAGAAAAAGGGGCCAAGCACCATTGATCAGGGTTGGTACTGAGGAGCTCCAACTATAGTAGAACGCATGAAGATCACTACTTCATTGATTTGTGTTTGTACAAAATGAATTAGAAGTGGCTAAAGAGTGTTTAATGCCTCCAAACTATGATGGATCGATAGAAAGAAGTAATTGATCTTGTAGATCTGGGATCACCAACAAGAGACCTATGCCTCAACTTGGAGATCTCATGAAGAAAAAGGGGCCAAGCACCATTGATCAGGGTTATTATCATTTTAGTTTGTACCTACAAGATGAAATGTTGTAATAGAAGGGGAGGTCCCTTTGTCACTGAAAACAAAATTGAACCTTAGAACCTAAGGGACCGACCTATAGAATTTTACCATATGTACAAGTTAAATCTTGGGTTTTTGAATATATATTGTAATAGAAATTAAGTAACTGCCTATCTTTTTAGCTCCCAGGTAAAGGCATAGGGCTTGTCAACGCTTCTGCTCAAGATGAGAGATTTTTCTATCTTTTATTGATGGAATGCACTCAGAATATTGAGCAAATGTTTGCACCCTCTTGGTAAAAGTAGAGACTAGAAAGTGAGAGAGAGTGTAACACAAGAATTGGATAAGCCACACATAGATATGATGAATTAAATATGGATACTTGCAAACAAAGCTGCAAAGTTCAAATTGTTATCTACTGCATTACGAAGCCTTGCAAGTAACTTTCAAGCAGCATTCAGCTTACAAAATCACATTTATAAGATTATGCAAGATAACATTGAACAATAATTTCAACAGAAAATAAGAACAATTACCATTAGAAGAATAGGTGCAAATCACACTTATTAATAAGCATTCATAATCTTATGTTGATAAATTTGTAAAAAGCTACTAATACTTCTATGCTGTTAGTAGTTTACTTGCACACTAATCAAACTTGTTATACAATTTTGTCCACAAATTCCAAACACTAAATCAAGAAATATTCAAATAGATTTCTTATAATCATTACAATCAACCAAAGGTTTTTTCAAATAAATTTCTTATAATGATTACAATCAACCAAAAGTAAACATTTTGGAAGTTTTTTAACAAAAAAAGGATCTATAGATAGATTTTCTTGAAGATCATCCTAAAATAGCTCTCTTCGAAAAATAGTGATAGCTAGAAAGAGCACTAGCTACATAAATATGATGACACTTGGCTCTTGGAAATGATTTGACGAGGCTCTTTTGTTCTAACTATTGTAGATGCTTTGAAGAAGCCTTGAAACATGATGATCAATCCCATGCTTGGAAACTTGTGCAATTCAATGTCTTGCACCTTGATCCTATCTATGATGAAGCTTGAGGAATTTGTTGTCAATATGGCCAACAAAGTTTTGAGTATGTTTGCTTCAATGATATTCTTTGGTGTTTCGAAGAAGAAACTTTGATTTTGGCATTTGAAAGGTATACTTTTTGGTCTTCACACATGTTTTCATTGTGAATCTTGACATCTAACCCCTCTTAGGCATGCCTAGGGCACTTGATGGCACCTTATCTTCTATTTTCTTGTCGACATCTTGACATCAAGACCCTTGTAGGGTGCTCTCAATCACTTAAAGCACTTTTTAACATGTTTTTGAATTGACAATTTGACACAAGCAAATGTAGGGTGTGCCAAAGAGCTTGAGTTTACTTTTTGACATGTTCAATCAAATTAACACTACGTTACGTCAAGTTTCCGGGTTGGGGATGATAGGGGACAAGTTTCGGAGACGACAATTCTTTTGCCATTTTGGGGACGACTATATAAAATATAGGGAAAATTTAAAATATATAAGGAAATTTTAAATTTTCATATGAAAATATGGATAAAGCATGCACATATACATTACATTTATACGAAAACATGGATATAGCATGCATATGAAAATATAATAGAAAGTTTCAACATACAACATTTGTGTTCAAAATTCATTGTCAATGCTCAATATGCATTCATAATTCAAAATTCATTGTCATTTTGCATGTGATATCAAAAAAATAATATACAAAATGCCCAAAGGCTACATTGCTGCCATATAGTTTCATTTTCAATTACGATATGGAAAAAAAAAAAAAGCACATTGCTGCCCCTAGTTAGCATCTCCTACAATGCATCAAAATCAAAGTCCTCCTTTGAGTCTCTACCACTGTCATGGTTCACGTCCACCTTAGCCAGCGGAAACCCAACTTGGTGTCTCCTCCTCATCAACCTGGGCCACGTCTTCAGGATCAACATACCACCGTAGATTCAGCCTCTTTTCCTTCTATCCTGCTACTCCTCATTCAATGGTTGCTTGCTTCAAACCGTCTTGTTGCTTCACTTTTTTCCCTCTCATACAAATGATCAAATGAGTCAAAATCTTTTAGTTTTGCCTAATGACTTTTAGGGTGACTTGGGAGGTAGGGGCCCATAAAACAATTAAAAAAATGCTTTATTTTGCAACTTGAAAGTGTTGATTTTTAAAAAAGTCTCCCCTACATCGGGGATGTCTGGCCATCCCTGGGATAGTTGGGAGATGTCCCAGATGTTCCCGGTCGTCTTTGAGATGGCTAGATGCCCCTGGTGCCAGAGGACGATGTTTCTAAAAAAGGGGACATAAGGGGAACATCCCCTGGCCGTGCCCATGTCCATGAGACTTCCCTAGTATGGGGATAGGGTTTTCAAGACCGGGGACATGTCCTTGGGCTTTGTAGAATTAACACAATGCCATTAAATTTATGTGAAAGGTGTCAAAGCTTTTTAGTGCACTTTTTGGTTTGAATTTCACTTTGATAATTTGACACCTAAGTCATCCCATGAACTCTTTTTCAGTTAAGTGCCAAAAGTTCACTTTTGATTTTAATTTGATGTTGAGGTTAGTCACGTAAGTGAGTAAGTTCACTCTTTTTGTTGTCATTACCTTTGCCACATACATGAACAAGCGTTTTTTGAGTCACTTAAATGATCTATATCTTCATTAGCATTAAAAAATGCAATCACTTTATGACTTAGGTGAATTCTTCCTTGCAACATGATATTGGACATTTTCACACGATTTTGGCTCTCTCATGCGACTTTCTCTTCCTTTTACACGCGATGGTCCACTTGTGTGTCTTTGTAGACTTGAAATTGCCTATGGGTACCTTCCCTTTGTCAAAACATGTTCCAGGAGCTGTATTGTTGACTTCCTTGCCTTGTACCTCACTTCTTCTCCTTAAACCTTGTTGATGCATCCACCTTGCTTGCGGTGCTTGATAAAAAAATGTCTTTTTTAAGCTTGTCAAAGTGTTAGTTTGAATTGATGACAATTGTCTGCATTTTAATTCACACCTTTCAGTGTGATGCAAAACATAGAAGTGTGCAATATAAAATCTTTCTTCAAATTAGAAGAGGAAGTTCTCTGTAAAAAAAGCAAAAAACAAAAATCCAACAATCTGATGACATGACCTCTAGCTATTTACAATACATACCATTCAATCATGGGTTTTAAATATACATTGCAAACAAATAAACAAAATTGTTGTCATTCTATTCTTGGGTAAGGGCGCAAAATGATTCAATACTTCCACTCAAAATGAGATGTTTTTCTGTCATTTCTAGAAAGGAAGCAAAAAGCGTACTCTTTCTGGCTCAAAGCTAAGATGAAAAACTGGTAGTGCAATACATGGATTGAATTGATTTGATTAAAAGGAATTGAGGAATTGAGTACAAAGCCACAATTGCCAACTTTATAGAAAAATGTAATAGAAAGCCAACAGATCCAACAAATTAATTCTATAGATAAAATCACACATAGACAAGATTTGTCATAAGACATTTGAACAACAATTTTAGCAGCAAGTGCACATGAAATTCCTAGAAAAAATCAATGTGCAAATGACACTTATCTATAAGAGTTTACAAAGCTTTGCGTGAAAAATATTAAAAAATCTATCTAGACATTTTAAGCTAAGAGTAGTTTGTTTGCACACATAACAAGATTATTGCACAATTCAGTCTGCAATTACTAAATCCTAAATCAGGATATCTTGAAATAGATTGTGAGCTTTTTGAAGATCGTCTAAACAAAGAAGCCTTAAATGAAATTTTCATAGCAGCCCCTTTAGTTTGGTTCTAATTGTGGATAGTGAAGAGTTTCACACCATAGACCCAGGTTCAAATCCCACTTGGTGGGGGCCCCATTTCAGTGGCCATGGGGATACTAGGGGGTATGAGTCACATTTATGGCAATGCATGGATCAACTCCCACCCCTATATTTCACCATGGGGGCACATTGAGGTAAGATCAAATTTAAATATATTAAAGAACTGAGCCCACTCCCACCCACGTCCTCCAACATTTCCTCCAACACCCCATAGAGATACTCGACATTGTTTTTTTTGAAGCGTCAATTGACTTCAAAAACACTGTGCTAACTACTACCTGAGAAAGAAAAAAAAGCGATTTAGTAAAATAAAAATTAAAAAACTTAATCACTAAATCAATATACTTTACAAAATACAAAGTACAATTACCTAATGAGGAGACAAGAAAATCAGTAGTGTTCTATTTCTTTTGTCAGTCCAACCATCAGTCATGATGGTGCAACCCTTCCTCCATACCTCACGCTGCTTGGCAATTGTGGCTTTGACATCAGCCACCTTTTGACTCAAAATAGGACCTTTTATCTCCTCATCATTAGGGTCTTTGAACCCCGAACCACAAACAGTAATGGCATCTACCATAATTTGCGAATAAGGAGACCTAAAACAAATTAAATAAATAGAATAAGTATTTACTATTAACTATTATGTTTTACTTGTAACTTAAGAAATTAAAATAATCAATGTGGTATACTCTTAATTTCTTAAAAGAAGAAAAACCAAGATATAGAAATCAAAATAATAATGAATACCTTACTACATGAAATGGAACGGTGTTGTAGAACCAAAAATCTCCACTTGCATTTTTTGCAGCGTCATGCTTCTCCTTATTCCAACCTATGCTTTCAAGCAATGGTTGGGCACCCAGAGTCGTGTGTTGAACAAAACGTAATCTAATGTGGATTTATTTTTACGAATATGAGACTCTGTGCTCGCACTCGTACTACAACTATTTCCAGATGGAAGAAATGGAGGCCGAGTATTTGAAGAAGCCTCTCCACCAATGTTTGCCATTTCTTCCATTTGTTTCCTTTTTAATTCCTTTTTCTCTTCAAATTCCTCTAATTGAGCTTGCACTTCACGTATAGCCTCAGGGGGTGCTCTTTTGCATGGTTTGGCATCATGACATTGTATTTGTGCAATGCGATATTTTAGCTGGTTAATACCTCCACCACTATATTTCGTTTTGCAATGAAAACATCGTACTTCTTTTTTTGATTCGGGGACGACATGTTTCCAAGCCTTATCCTTTCTAACTGGGTCTTCCTACATTCTAATTAAGTTAAAAATAAATAAAATAAAGAAAAAACAAAACTAGGGTTTCTTATTTTTTCCATCAACATAAAATGAAACAAAACCAAAACAAATGTACAATAAAATGGAAATATGAAAGTAAAAAAAAAAAAAACAAAAAAACAAAAAATGTAACTTACCTCTTCAAATTTGTAGAGGCCTCCTCCAAATCCTTCTTTAACTCCTTGAAATGCGTGAATGCAAGCTACCAACTTGCACAAACAATCAGCAATCACTATCTCCTCTTCAATTGATCTGCTGGTCTGCTCTTTAATGCCTCAACATTTTTGCTCAAATGCCTCTTTTACTCTCCTTGTGTTTGCAAACAAGAAAAATGAGCTTTTAGGGTAGGGAGGCAAATATAATGACCTTTTGGTCAAGTGAAAACACTTTAGTTTTTAATTTTTTTTTGCTTTTAATGTGTTTCTATGCAGCAGAGTCTTACCCTCGGGACTCGGCAAGTTTGCTGAGTCTGAGAGACGTGGTGAGTCTGAGCAGACTTGGTCAGACTCGGCCGAGTCTGAGTCCCTTGGACTCTGCAGAGCCGACCCGGCTCTGGACTTGTAGAGTCTGGGCCAGACTCGCAGAGTCCTGGATCACTGGTTCTTCTTACTCAGCCACTTGCTGCTGCTTGGACCCTCTCTGTCATCCTTAATACTTCATCAGTATTGTAGAAGGTTTTGTTTGTTTGCACTCTGGTTCACAGTTCTGAAGCTCCTTAAGCTTCTTTAGTATCCTTTTGCATCTCTTTGGTTTCTAGTTGCTAGCTTCTTGGTTCTTCTTACTCAGCCACTTGCTGCTGCTTGGATTCTCTTTGTCATCTGTAATACATCTTCAGTATTGTAGAAGGTTTAGTTTGTTTGCACCTTGGTTCACAGTTCTGAAGCTCCTTAAGCTTCTTTTGTATCCTTTTGCTTCTCTTTGGTTTCTTGTTGCTAGCTTATTGGTTCTTCTTACTCAGCCACTTGCTGCCGCTTGGATTCTCTCTGTCATCCTTAATACTTCATCAGTATTGTAGAAGGTTTAGTTTGTTTGTACCCTGGTTCATAGTTCTGAAGCTCTTCCCTTTGGTTTATTTTTGATTTGTTCAAAAACAAGGAGTGGGCCCTTATCCCACACTTCACTGAAAAAAATAAAAATATAATGGGCTTCTCAAAATATGAGTATTTCCTCAAAAATGATGACAACTAAAAATACCGCAGACCATAAATAGGCTGGGCCAAAAAAAAGATAGTCTTGACAGTGTTGTTCCTGGAGCAATTTTAATCATATAAAATTTAATATTCAATATTAATCTATTATATTATTCTAAATTAATAATTGATTGATGAAACATTATAATTAAAGGAGAGACATGTCCGTTCAAGGACATGCCTCTCCAAAGGAATATATATAGTATAAGGTTATTCAATTTGAGAACACATAGAATTCCAAGAATGCAAGTATCAGATTGAATCAGATATATACATTAAAATACATCCAATAAAACCGGGGAAAATCAACATGGTATCAGCGCTCAGGCCTGTGAAGTTTAATTTGGAGGTTGGAGAGGGTTGGAGAATTCAGCTTTTTTTAGAATTCAGTCTGAAATATGCCATTGTACAGCCCTTGGTTGGCCTCAAAATGAGGACTATAATATATGGATGGAAAGATCTGTGTTTCTAGTTTTCAAATATATTTATCTCATCAAAATTGATTCAATTTTGTGCACGATATGACGACTTTGGTGCAGGTCACTTGAAACCCTACCTAGGGTTAGCAGTTTTGGGAAAAATGTCATAACTTTTGTTTTAACCGTTGGATCTTGCTATAACTTGGAGGAAATGTTGGTAATTAGCTTTTCTAACATCTCACCGAAGAGATTGGATAAATTTGGTAAATTGCAAAAGTTATTAATGACTGTGTGGCAGATCATAATGAAAGTGTTGATCAAAATTATGAAAATGTTCTAAATCATTCAAAGGGAATTATGATGAGAGATGATTCATGCGTGATATTTCTTATATGGGCTCACCTTATGAAAGGAAATTTTTTAAACTTAAGGACGAAAGCACAATAAAATTGAATTAAAGGGAGAAATAAATTGATGGTTATAAACGAATTGATGATTGAGACCAGATGCAGAGGGAGTCTGACATTTCAAAAGAGGACAAGAGGTTGATACAAGAACTTGAGCTTCAGAGGGAGAAGATGGTTCAGTCAACTTGTGACAATTTCAATCATAGTGATTGGGAGGGATTTTTACTATTGAAGGTGAAACACTTATGAGGCGAAGATCATCTCATTGCAAAATACAAACAAGAACTAGCTTCAGAGTTTGAGATGAAGGATTTAGGTCTACTCCATTATTTCCTTGGATTAGAAGTATGGCAAAAACCAGATGGTATTTATCTAAATCAAGGTAAATACACCATTGACATTCTGAAGAGATTTGGAATGATGAATTGTAAGCCAATGTCATCTCCTATGGAAACAAACCTACATAAACTAAAAGAAGCTATAGCAGATTCCAAATTTTCAGATCCAACATTATACAGACAGACTATTGGATCATTAATGTACCTAGTCAATACCAAACCTGATATATGTTATGCAGTAAATGCACTCAGCCAACACATGGTTGAACCCAAAGAAATACATTTGGTTGCAGTAAAGCATATATTGAGATATCTTCAAGGTACCTTGGACAATGGACTGCATTATGAACACACTGCATTGAACCTACATGGATACTCTGATTCAGACTGGGTTGGAAGCGTGATAGACAAGAAGAGCACTTCAAGATGTTGTTTCAGCTTGGGATCAGCTATGGTATCTTGGATCTGCAGAAAACAATCATCTGTAGCTCAAAGCTCCATAGAAGATGAATATATAGTTGCATCCATGGCAGCTAAGGAAGCAGTATGGTTGAGGAAATTGATAGTAGGACTGTTTGGTGAAAGTCTGAAGCCTACTATCATTCATTGTGATAATCAGAGCTGCATTAAACTTTCTGTGAATACAGTTTTCCATGATAGATCCAAGCACATTGAGATCCCATATCACTATGTAAGAGACATGACAAAGAGAAAGGTAATAAGACTGGAATATGTCAATACAGGAGATCAGACAACTGACATTCTCACCAAACCCCTAGCAAGAGTGAAAATTGATCACTTCAGGAGGTATCTTGGTATGGTTAAAATGTAATTGATGTCTAAAATTATGTAAACTTCTTGGTCATATACTTGAGTATATGAATTATGTAACCTTTCCCTGTGTTCATTCCTAAAGGATGACGATTCTTTAGTTAATGAACACTTGTATTTTAACATTGTAAGGTGACGATCTTATAAATGTTTAGAAGATCATACAAACTGAAAATCAAACAATTTGAATATCAGTAATATGATAAGTTATAGTAGACATTATGTAAGTGGATTAATGTCAGTGCACATACTATAACAGGGATATCAAAGTGAGTATATCCTTAGTATCACAGGCTGATACTTATAACAGGGATATCAAAGTGAGTATATCCTTAGTATCACAGGCTAATACTTAAAACATGGATATCAAAGTGAGTATATCCTTAGAATCACAGGCTGATTCTTCACACCTAGGTGATGTAATTATCATGAGATTAGTGTTGAGCTAAATTAAGTTTTAGGTCTATACTCCTAAGACTAAGAGGGAGTGTTAAATTTAGTCTCAATCGTAACTCTAAAATCGTAATCTGTTTTAGCGCCTAGAAAATTTGATTTTATACTTGCGATTTAATTTAGTATTAAACTAACATACTAGTTTGTTATTGTTATGTTTGGTTTAAGTAATCCCGCTGGTGTAGAAGGATCGTGGCTCCACACAGGGGTCACGACCCTATGTGGAACCATGTGGTTCCACATAGGATCGCGACCCCCTGTGGAGGCACGATCCAATGAAGACAAATGATATATATCCGCCACCCTTGTTGAATAAAATTACATACGATACATGTGGTGAACGTAGAAGATATAATTGCTTGGTCTTCGCATCTGCAAAGGCAAACTGATAAGAGCTTGTGGATAGAATCGTTGATTGAGGCAATCCACGTGAGAGCTCATGGATAGAATCGTCGACTGAGGCAATCCACACGAGCTTATGGATAGAATCGCCGACAGAGGCAATCCACGCAAGATCTTGTGAATAGAATCGCCGATGGAGGCAAATTCACACCTTGAGACTATGATCCCTTGTGATGAGCATCATATGGTTGATGCAAATACTCCCAATATCATGAGATGATATTTTTGAGTTATGGTGAATATCATGTGCCTTGATATTCTTGTTTATACCATACTTTCTAATATCATAGTGAGATAATATTTTCTCTATTCCATAGTTAATCTAGACTTAATGCACTTGCATTGATTTTATCTTCCCTAGCTAAGAGGGAGTGTTAATTATGTTTTGTGTGGCTATGGTGAGGGCCATAAGTGTTGACATGGGAGATCACTACACATTATGTCTGATCATCCTCCCTAGCTAAGAGGGAGTGTTAATGTTTGTAGCTTCAGTCGAATGATCATTTAGAATACATATAATATATGTTGATTAATAATAATATATTACTATGTTATATTATTATATTATTATTAATCATATAAAATTTAATATTCAATATTAATCTATTATATTATTCTAAATTAATAATTGATTGATGAAACATTATAATTAAAGGAGAGACATGTCCGTTCAAGGACATGCCTCTCCAAAGGAATATATATAGTATAAGGTTATTCAATTTGAGAACACATAGAATTCCAAGAATGCAAGTATCAGATTGAATCAGATATATACATTAAAATACATCCAATAAAACCTGGGAAAATCAACAAAGTTCTTCCATGCTGATCATGACAGATCCTAAAAAGAAGTCTCGAAACCCCTAAGACCAATCTTGAGGGTTTGAATCTGATTTTGCTTCCATCAATTGTTTTAACATCAAAACCTAGCTCAAATCTGCAATACTAGTGTATGAAAAACGGTTGCTTTTTATGAAGTGATCAAAGATGACCATAAAAACCCTTCTATGACTATCACAAAACAGCTGTGTAATACTGCTGTCAGGTGCTTGAAAATCCAGCAATGAAGACAGAAAAATACCTACACAAACCAACTGTTATGAATTCTGTTAACATGTCTTAAGCTAACTGAAAATCTGCCATAAAATGCTGATGATAATCCTAGAAACTATCTCCACATAGTCACAAAATATACAGAATCTTATAATACTAAACCCTAGCTGCTGTGGAGAATGTTTACAGCTGGTCATTAGATTTTGATGATGACTGAAAATTGTTTCAAAGAATCAAAACCCTAGGATCCCAGCAAAAATGTCTGAATATCTGCAAACCCTTATGGAATTTTAATTAATTAAGAAAAATAGATAATTGAGTATGAGATATTTTCAGTCCTTTCATTCTTGAATGCATGCCTATAAATAGAGCATTTGTTGTTCCTCTTGTATTGTAACAGAATCTGTGCTTCCTTCATGAAGGCACACACTGTTGTTTATGAATGAAAACTTGGAGTGTGGAAGAATTCAGTTGGCATTTGGCATGGCATATGCTGGTGTATAAGGTAGCAGATTTTTGCTCCTTTTTATAGATATTTTCTGATAGTCTACAAATATAGCCCAGACACAAGCATCTTAGCCAATTGATACAAATACTTGGCTCCTCACAAAATATGATACTTAGCTGTTTAATTGCAACAACTTAGAAATTGTTGTTGGGTAATTACGTCATATTGTAATTAGAATGTTACGTGTGTTAAGAGTCGGTGGTTACGTGATGGTTGTCGATAGTTGGTATCGGACAACCTGTACCGACACCTATATATATGTACTTGGTTTCCTATTTCAGTGTGTAGATATTGTGGAAGAAAGCTATGTTTTGAATGTACTGACATTTGGCATTAATGAATACAGACATATGAGTTCTTCTGTTTACTTGCATTGCTGTATACTGTCACATTTCCTGCATTTCTGTATTATTATGCACTAGTGAACACACACACACACCCCTCGGGGGAAAACATTTGGCGCCAATGCCAGGGAAAATCACACCTGACATTGTTACATTTGAAGGATTGAGTGGAAATGTATGCAGGACCTGGTGGCTGGAAACCTGTTGACGTGTATTTTGTACACAATCATACACAGAATAAAATACCCAAGGGTACCTTATCCTCTCTTGAATAAAGTCTCTGATTGCTGAAGATGTCGCAAGAAAGGATCAATCAGGGTGACTCCAATGTTCTTTTATGTAGGGTCTCTACGTGTGGATAAGCACCAGTGGTCCTTGTGAATGCTGTTTCATCAAGGGGCCTTACGTCCTCCAAGCTGTAGGAACAAGATTTCTCTAAACTAACAAGTTCTCAAAAAGATCAAAGGGTAGAGTTTGCAAGGGATAAATTCTAATCTAATCCTAACAATGACCTAATGTAGGCTAGACTTGGCAAGATTCTACCAATTTCAATATTGCCATGAAATAACAACCTAACTGAAATTGATGCGATCTTCTAAGGTAACAAATGATTTTTCAATTCATCAAGGATCATGGACACTACCACAAAGGCACATACCCAAAGCTTAATGACGATTGAAGGTTTAAGTAATTCAAGTCTCTCCAGTTGACCACACAAGACGTTCCTACAATCAGTAAGAAGCTAGTGGTTTGGAACGTGAATCTCACCAAAATCAAGCCCAACTCTTAGTCCTTCAAACTTAAATACTACTTCGACTGAGAATGATTCAAGAAAACAAACAACCATGAAGATAGCCACAAGAATTGCAATAAAACACCATAACTTCAATATTTTATTGATCTCAAAGCCAAAATAGACAACAATTGCTTGAAATTCTTTCTTCAAAACTCAATCTTGCTACAAAATAACTTTCTTCTCTCCAAAAGCTCTAATCTTCTAACTATTTCTTATTGCTCACTATTTCTAATTACAAAATGAAAATGAATGAGGGTATATATAGCATCCTCAATTACAATGAACGGCCCAGATCAAAAGAAGATCAACGGCTGAGATTCTGACACCTAAACCCTAATTAGGGTTTTATTACAAAAGTTCCCTTTTTATTGAACAATATTAAATGCATAGCCAAATATTTAATTTGGCACAAAAATCTAGGAAACATAGACCAATGATAATTAAGGTGCCACGTCATCTATAACAACCTCTCTTCTAGAACCTTATTCCCTTTCCAATGCTCCTTTTTAGCATATGCAATGAATCTGGACACGATTCCCTCAATCTCAGCAATAGGAATCTCGGGAAGATTCCTCATTCGTTCCTCCAAGTGAATAATCTGATCAAAGGCCTTGAGAAGAGCTGCGTCCCATTCAGGTCCGAGTTCCTTGATTTTCTCAATCAGGAGCATAGTAGCAAACATTTGATCTCTTTGCTCATCTGAAATAACATTCTCATCTTTGCAAAAGATGACCTTGACCCTTTCTTCCAACTCTAGAAGATCCACATCTGTCTCAACTTCGATCCTTCTGCCAAGAATAGTACATAAAACTCCAAACACCTGGTCCTAGATTGGATGGATGACCTCCTCCACTTGATTGCATTCGGCGCTGGTGTCCTCAAAAAGAACTTCCTTCATTTGGAGTAAAGTAGACCACTGGAGTAAATTATGAGCTCCTCCATCTATTATCTTTTCTTGTGCTAAGGTCTTCCTTGGTGTTTGCCTGATTACTTGAAGAACAGGAATGATAACATCTTTAGTATGAGCAAAGGCGGCTACTGTTATCATTAGGTTGTGGATGATCTCAAGGACCTGGATAGCCCGATGAATGGTCTGCATCATTCTTGTTGCAAACTCAACGACAACTGTATGGGATTTGTCAATCCAAGAGCTCATAAGCTGGACCAAGCTCTTAACTCTCTCTGCCTCACCAATTGATTCAAGGGGAAGTGCTTGCACAGGAGATATTGCTGGATCCTGACGTTCCAAAGGTTGACTGAGGTGGCTAAAGTAGCCTCTCCAAGCACCGACCTCTTTCTCAAGTTTTCTATTCTTTTCCATTTCTCCTCTAAGCTTGTCTTTAAGTGCCTCAAATGAATCAGTTGCCTCATCCAATGCCTGCTCGGTGGTGAGTGGACCAAGCTCAACGGTTTCTACATCATATTCTTCTGCAAGGATTTCACCCTCGTACTTGTCCACTGCCGGTGTAGCTATCTGCAACTTCCTGGACCCTGTCTCATCTCTGATCATCTTGGACATTTTGGTGGCCTTCTTCTTTTCTGGTACTCCCTGAGAATTTCCGACAAGGCTATCTAAATCAATCACATTATCTTCGTCTTCGATCACAATCACCCTTGTTAGTCTCTCCTTCAACCAATCTGGAATGGCCGACCTTGTCTCTCTAACTTGTATTTCTTTAGGTAGTGGCTCTTCTTTCCGGAGAGGAGATGTCGCTTCCTCGTCATTCTTGTCTTCATGTAGCTCATTGACCTGGGGAGATTGACTTGATGAACGTTGAGATGCCTGTCTTTCTTCGTGTTTATCATTCTGAACCATTGATTCCATAGATTCCTCCACTTCAAGTGTCCTCTTCTCTTGTCGAGAAGATGTGCCGGATGAGTGATCCCGATTGGCTTCTTGCTTCTTCTTGGAAGATTCTCTTTTCTCAGGTCTTTCCTTCCTCTTCGCACCTCTAGGATGAGGATTGCCTTCACTTACGCTTCTGGGGTGAGGATTGCCTTCGCTTGTGCTTCTAGGATGAGGATGACCTTCACTCGCGCTTGCTCCTCCCTCTGCCGACCTTTCCTCCTAAGTAAAACTCATAGGTATGTTTTGCTCTCTCAACTTTTGATGTTGCACATCAACCCATCTGCGAGTACAGGACAAAACTGGGGCCATCAAAGCTTTTAAGTCCACAACCTCAGGTTCATTCCAATCTATCTTTACTGCCTTGTCCTCTCTATCATAGGATGACTGGAGGTGCCTGCCACTATCCTGAGCTTGATCGGCCACTCTGTAAACTTTGCATTTCCTGATTAAATCCAAAGGCAATCTGGAATGCATCTTTCTTTTCACCTCTAAATCATCTGAGAGATTCATCCAAAAGTCCTCTACCTGACATTCATGCTTGTATTTTCTACCAACTGTCTCTTCTATATACCCATAAGGATCAAAATTCTCCCTGAATGAAAAGAATGAAAATGAATATAAGGCCAACTCTCTTTCTGCATCATCTAAAGCTGGAGCATTAGGACATACCTCAACTGAATTTCCTAGTATGATAGGTACAGGAATCCCATTTCCATGCCTGTGTCTGAATGCCTTCGCATAAGCTGCCAACTGCCTAGTCACCTCAAGTAGTACTATCCTGTCTGTCAGATATCTTGGCAACATATATGGAGGTGAAGGACACCCATGAACTCTAATATATGTAAACTTCTGGAATTGGATAAACCAAGCACCATACCTCTTTACAAGTTCTTGTGCCTCTTGAGATAGCCGATTGTGAATCCCGCCTTGCAGTGTCCTGGTGATGTTCATTGTGAAGGTATCATTGACTAGCTTGTAATTACTCCCAGGTGGATGATGCAAATGAACATAAGAGTCACAAACTCTGACTTCTCCAGGTCCTCTTCCAATTGCTTTTCTGTGAGGTAGTCCTGCATACTCAAAACTCCTGATCAAGGCATATACGATGTATGAGCTCATGTGGAATGACTTGGTAGCCTTCAGTCTTCTCAACTGCACGTCCAAGCAATGGCTAATAATTCTAGCCCAATGAATTGTTCCTTTTCCTTGAACTATCACTTGGATGAAGAAGAACATCCACTTCTCAAAATAGAAGGCTTGAGGAGCCCCTGTAACTCGATTGAGTAAGGTTATCAAATCTCTGTACTCCTCCTGGAAGTCGATCCTATGTGGTGTGTTGGGAATCTTGCTCAGGCGAGGACAACTTTTGAGTAACCAATTCTTGTTGATGATGCTCAAGCAAGTGTGTGGATCATCTTCGTACATGGATCTAGCTCCTTCCAAGCTTTTGTAAATCATATCTTTATGTTCTGGCAGATGGAGAGCTTCACTGATAGCCTCATCTGAAAGATAAGCCAAAGTGTTTCCTTCCTTGGACACAATCGATCTTGACTGTGGGTCATAATGGCGAGCACACTCGATCATCAACTCATGGCACTGGATTGCTGGAGGGAAGCTGGCCGCCTTGATAATGCCACTTTCAATTATTCACCTTGCGACAGGTGATGGCTTTCCAATGTAAGGGACCTCTCGAAACTTCTTCACACTGAAGTTTCCCAACTTGGTATCTCCAATGTTGCTCCACTTTGACACGATCTTGGTCTCCATTTCTTCATTCCTTTGATCTTCCTTCATGACGGCCGGACGACTGGTGGATGCTCCTGCCTTCGGGGTCGCCATCTTGACACCTACACAACATTTCATAATGAGCAATATACCTTGGAACGTAGAAATATAGATTGGATTTAAGCTTTAAATTTAGGAAACTTCATGATAAATCTTTGAATTATCATTTCCTAAATACGATTATGCAATTGGAAATTCAAAATTTCAAAATTTAAACAAGGGAGATCTTGCCATACCTCTCTTTGAGAACTAGCTCTAAAAAACGATGCAAAAATTAAGAAATTCGCTAGGCAAAATGAAGATCGAAGTCTTCTAGCAAAGGCGCCTCCTTCATCAACTTCACCACCCTTTGGGTTTTCAATGCCTTGAGGGAAACTCGCTCCACCTCTAACCTCCAACAAAGTTCGCACTCCTTCTTGGATCAAAATTCGCACCTCTCCTTGGATGAGATTTCGCTTCTTCTATTGTTTCTCCAAATCGCATTTAAACAATGATTGAATGATGGATCAAAATGTTTCAAAATACCTTTCTTATATAGGCGCTCATGCATTGCAATTCCCATAGGCCGACTTGGAAAATAAGCCAAAAAATAAATAAAAATTAAATAAAGAGGAGGCCGACCTTTATGAAAATATTAAAATAATACCCCAAGCGCACTCTTTTCATTTAATTTTAATAATAATTAATTTAAATGCCTTTGCAATTAAAATTTCGATTTTTTAAAAGGCTAAATTAATTATTAAATGCCTTATGCGAACTCATTAAATGCCCATTTTAATTAAAAAAATATTCCAAAGTTTTAGCGGATTTAGCATTTAATGCGATTCAAAAAATTTGGCGTCTAAGCATGGGAGGAATAAGGGACATCTATCAACATCGCTCTGGTCCCTGGGAGAGGGACAGGAGCGCCCATGTATTTTGGTCCTCCATCCTTCATTTGCAAAATGGCGTTTTATCTGGAACTTTAATTTCAATTCATGTGATCTTTGGAAGGGGCGTACCTTGGAACATTTTCGCCCTGGTCCCTTGGAGAGGAACAGGAGCGATTTTCTACTTTTGCCCTTGATCTTTATCTTCTAAATCGCCAATTCATGTTGCAAGGCAATCAATGATCTTCCTTGTTTGTTCTATGCATGCCTAACTCGTTTCTCCAGTACCAAATGAGCTCTTCCAAGGATATTCGCCCTGGTCCTTCATTGAAGGATAGGAGCGATTTTTTGCTTTTGAACTTAAAATTGTCGATTTTGAGGTTAATTCTTCGTTCATTATCTTCCTAAAGACATTTTTGACTTTGCATTATCTCGCCTTGATGTGGTTTTGAAAGGGAATGATTGTTTTTATGAAAATCGCCTTGGTCCTTGAGTGAAGGACAAGAGCGCCATTTAGTTCTTGGTACAAACCCTTGATCGTGTCAACTTCCAATTGCCTTCAAGGCGAAAAACGTCATTGCTTACTTCATCTTGAATGTTGGAAACGAAAGTGGCATTTTAAAATTAGGCATACTTGAATATTTCGCTCTGGTCCCTTGGTGAGGGATAGGAGCGCCTTGGCCATTATAGGCTCCACTTGTGTTTTGCAAACCTTCAAAATTATCTTCAATGGATTGATTACGCCTTCCTTAACTCCTCTCAAACGAAAAACTTGCTTTTCCTTTGCCAAAAACTTGTCTTGAGGGAAAAATCGCTCTGGTCCCTGGGAGAGGGACAGGAGCTACCTTTGAAGTTCGCCTTGGTCCCTGAGAGAGGGACAGGAGCGCCTTAGCCAATTTGGATCGATTTTCTCCATTGTGGTCCATTCAAGTTATATTCAACGAATAAAACACACTTTCCTTGTCCTTCTCAAATCGCGAAATCATTTAAATCTTGCAAGGATAAGGCAAACTTGGAATTCAAGCTCCAGTCCTTCAGTGAGGGACAGGAGCGATTTTTGTCATCTTAGCATATTTCCTTGCTAGTTGGTTACTCAAATTATATTCAATGGACAAAACATGCCCTCCTTGATCTCTTCTAATCATAAAATTGTCTTGATCCTGCAAGAACAGTGCAACTTTGAAAAACAAGCTCCGGTCCTTTAGTGAGGGATAGGAGCGATTTTGGTCCTCAAGGTCAAATCTTCATAATTTTCATCTCAAATTTCCTTTGTTGGGGAAGATACCATCATTTCGCAAGCTATGAACAAAAGTCCAAATCCAAAAAATGTCCAAGAAGGTGTGCTTGAGGAAAATTGCTCTGGTCCCTGGGTGAGGGACAGGAGCGAACTTGTCTTGTTAGGCCCAAAGTTCAATCTTTCGTTGCCAACGACGAAGTCTGGATACTCCTTTATGCTCATTTCATCCTTCATTGCGTCCTTGATGCTTCAGTTCGATCAACCAAGGCCCAAAATGATCTAAGAAAAGCATTTTGCCCTGGTCCTTCAGTGAGGGACAGGAGCGATTTGGTCTTAACCTTTAAAAACTTGTCATTTTGAGTCTTCAAAATCTTCAAAATCTTCAATTCACGTTCGACCATATCCCCTGGCAATCCTGCACAAAACAACTAAAACATGTCAATAACCAAGATGCATAAAATATCACTTTCGCCCTGGTGCCTGAGATAGGGACAGGAGCGATTTTGCCTTTATAAGCCAAAATATCAAAAATTAGGTCTTCAAATCACTTCATCATGCAGGGTTAGGTCGTCTTTAAGTCCAGGAATCAGTTACCTTGCTTCCAAAATTTTGGTTAGAGTTTGCCCAGACAAAATGTATAATTTCATCATTAAAATGCTAATACTTAGACCAAATTTGAATTTGCCCTCAAAATCTTGACTGGACCCATCCTGAGACATGCTCAACTTCCTGGCAGGCTCATCTTATTTCAAAATTGCAATCTCCGTGAGGATACTTAATAATCTTTCAAAATTAGACTGGACTCAGCTTGAAAATATCAAAAGGCAACTCCTAAGGCTTAACCCTAGTCCAGATGACTCACTCACTAACTCAAAATCCTAAAAGCAGAGAGAAGAACAGGCAAAACAAAAGCAAAAAAAAGGGGGTCCCCATTTTAATGGGGCGATGTGTGAAATGGTCACAACAAAACCCCAGATAATTATGTAATTAAAGAGTAAGGGATTTCGAATCATGTCTGTGAATGATGGTGGCTACATATGATAGTGCGACGACGGCATCGACCTTCTCTTACTAGCAGAGCAATGTGACTGTCTCCTTTGCACCTGACGATTTTGCTAGGGTATTTGGCATACCAGACAAGGGAAAGAAAATTGACAAGAATGCCACTAAGATGTCGCTAGAGAGGAAAGAGCAACTGTTGCGGTTAATTTGTCGAAGTGATCTCTCAGAACAAGAATGGGCAACCATCAAGGCACCTAAGGGCAGAGGGTTGAAAAAGTCCTACATCTTTCCAGGAGATTGGCAGTGTCTATTGGATGTTGTGAAAAATAGACTTACGGGAGCCAGCAGGGCATCAAACACGGCGGTACTCATGATTGCACTTATGAATGGCCTGAGGAATGGGACGGTGTGCAATTGGGCAACAGATTTGTCCAACAGAATCCATGGATTCTTGATCCTGCGACACAAGGCTTTTTACGTGTCGTTTCATGCCATAGGGTTGTTCCTTGACGCTGTACACACAGGTACCGCCGGAGAAGCATGTTTGGAAACCTCGGGAGACGAGGGTCCCTTCACAGCCAACCATTTTCTATTGGACCCACCTGGATACCATGGCAGGTAGCGGGGAAGCCCATTCTACTAGGAAGCAACGAATACCACCACAGGTAGACACGGAACAAGAGACAGAGACAGTTGACGAGGATGCAGAAGAAGTGGCTGCAAAAGAGGTTGATAGTAGTGTAGAGGAAGGGGAAGATTCTGAGGAAACTTCTTCTAGGAGCAGCCAGAGTCACGACACATTCCGCCTTGCTAGCCGGAAGGAAGTAGAGAAAGCCCCTAGTACAAAGGAGAGTAGTGGCCATGCAGTGTCTTTTGGGCATGTGACGAGAGGAATCCGTGGACTATTGGCAGGTGGAGTGCGACCTGCGGGAGTAGGCTGACTAGTGTATGCATCGGTAGTATTGACTTAGGATGGAGGACTGACACCTCTCTTGACTTCGGGGGTGATGGTGGGAGCCATACCAGCCGTACCCATCCCAGGATTTGGGCAGTTGAGACCCCGACCTTCATTTCCTACACCCTCTAGGGATGCCACAACAGTTTCGACAGAGGATGTTACGACAGTGTCATTGGTTCCCAGCGAACCTCCTTGTATTGGGTCTACCGTACGGAGGGAACCGATACATACGGAGGTCTTGGCAGCAGAGGGCATGGTGATTGGAGATGATGATTCCCCCATGGATGCATGGCTGGGTCGCTATGAGATGCCTCCTATGACACCACTGTGACCCCTGTCTGCCTCACCCCAACCACGTCCCTTTCTTGAGATTGTGGACCTCGATGAGGGCAGTTCTCAATAGGAGGCGGGACAACAGGAGTTGGCAATGGACTTCCTGTAGGACACCGTTGGGTTTGAGGAGGAGATGACAGAGATGCAGCAACAAGAGCAAGCCACTACCGAGTGCTAGCCAAAGGGCATATAGATATTTTTGGCAGAGATGGGAGCCAATGTGCAGGGAATAGCAATAGAGGTTGAGGCCAGTGCACGGAGATTGGCAGCCTCTATTCAGGAGCGGTCTGTCTGGCAGTCTGTTGTTGAGGGACTCCTCGCCTTTGCCATCGAGGGATGTGCTGAGGAGTTTGAGAGATGTTTTAAGGCCAGGGGTTGACCTGTTGTGGAGACTCCCGAGATGTTGGTGGATTGGAGGAGTGAGTAGACGATTGGGGTTAGTGGAGTACACTTGCTGCTATAGCGGGTAGAGAAAGCCTTCTGGGACGGGTACTACTAGCTCAAATGTACCCAACATGGTGCCTCGACAATAGAGACAGAGCGGGTGGCGACCATCACAGCTTGGGAGGAGTTAGCCACTCGCCTGCATATGATGGAGATGGAGTTGGCACAATAGAGGGCTCGAGCGACCAACCTAGAGGAGGAGTTGGCTCTTGCCAAGGTAGAATTGGCCCAGGAGACGACGGGGCGTGCACATGAGGTAGCAGAATGGGCAGCCCTTGAGACCCGTCTCACATCCACCTTAGAGGCATTGGATGGGATGCAGACGGAGCTTATGGAAGCAGTTTTTATGGTGAAACGATCTAGGGAGAGGCAGTTGGTAGCTAAGCGAGATCTCCAACATCAAACACAACAGGTTCACCAGCTGAGGGAGCTGTTGGCAGCAACAACACCACTGGCCCCTTCTTCATTAGGGACGCCCTCTGTACCCCCTTAGCTTTGATTTTCATGTTTGGTCGTAGTGTCATTTCCCATTTTGTTTGTACGTTGTTAGGAGACAACCTTCTTTTTTGGGGGGGATGATGTTGTCGAGTAGTTATGTCATATTGTAATTAGAATGTTACGTGTGTTAAGGGTCGGTGGTTACGTGACGGTTGTCGGCAATTGGCATTGAACAACCTGTATCAACACCTATATATATGTACTTGCTTTCCTATTTCGGTATGTAGATATTGTGGAAGAAAGCTATGTTTTGAATGTAGTGGCATTCGACATTAATGAATACAGACATATGAGTTCTTCTGTTTACTTGCATTGTTGTATATTGTCACATTTCCGACATTTTTGTACTGTTATGCACTACTGAACGCACACACCCCTCGGTGGAAAACAAAAATTACTATTAGAAGCCAAACAATTGGAGACCAAGAGTCACCACATCGAATTCCACCTTAGGTGTCACTTTGGGGAATCGAACCTGGGTCTCCACAATGAGAATCCAATGTTTTAACCACTTCATCTCAACCGCTTGAATGATTGTTGTGTTTTGAAAAATTTGTCCTCACATTATGAAGTGCATGCCTTTTTATTGCCTCGTGTCCTTTGAATTTTCTCTTTAGAAAGGTGTGCACCATTGCTTGTAGTTGCATGCATTGTTTTTTTTGAAATGAGTCATGCATGCATAGACAACTTTTCAATTTCATTGAAATTCTTTCTAAGAAAAATGAACACCTCTTAAGACTGGAGCATGTTATTAAAAGACCAACAATTTTGCATTCCAAAATTTTATGTATCTCTTTCGAGAGGTGTGCAACTCACAATCGGGAAACATTATTTTTTTTAATCTTGAAACCTGTCTTTCTTTATAGGGGCATCCACTCATACATTGAGTAACATTTTTCGCTTCGAACTTTTATGCACCTCTTCACATAGGTGTGCACCATTGCATTGACAAACATATTTTCAAATTATAACTTGTGTACCTCTTTGCTCAGGTGTGAGCCACTGCACAAGCATGGCACCTTTCTCGATTTTTGACTAAAATTTGCTTTCTTTCATTGATGCATGCACCCTTCCATTGACTGACATTTTTTATGCCTTAGATTTTTTTTTTCCTTTTTCTCACTCGTTTGAGCTTTAATTTCCGTCTTGTTGGATGTGTTGGAAAACCCCTTTTGTTGGCTTTTTAATGTAACTAACTAGAGATCACAAAAATGACATTGATGATCATGACAAGGGTTCAAGTATGTTAATAGAAATGAGACTCAGACTCGGCGAGGGTGACTCGACTTGGGATTCGGTTAAAAAACTTGGTGTGGATTCGACAAGTGAAAAACCCAAGAAATTCAGATATTTTTAAGGGTTTAAAACTTGTTTCATGCACTCTTTATTAAATAAATCTTAAAGACACTAACATTTTCAAATAGAAGCTAATTTGATCACATACACAACCATACATCGATCACATAATTATAAACACAAACTATAGTTGAAGGAAATAATATACTTAGATATATAAATATTGTCAAATGTATACAAAACTCATGCAATATGAAATCCATGACATCAAATGTTCCGAACAAATATAAAAACAATAACTAGAAGTCTATGGTTCAAAGGGGCCTGCATTCCTCCTACAAAGGCATCTAAGGTAGGTCCCACTAACTAGTGGTGGTTTGAGAGTGGAGACACTAATAAGTTTGAGGGGTAGCAATGATAAGTTGCACAAGGTGTTAGATGTGAGAAATACCCAACGATAGAAAAAGAGAGGAAAATGATCTTTGTATTGGGCAAAATGGTGCTTTTAGGGACATTTTAGGGTTTTTGGATGTAAAGAAAGGTAAAAAGCGTATGTTTTTGTTATTTTTTGAGATTTAATTTTTTTTTTTTAGTTTGCCTGAGCCTAGGCATCAAGACTCACCGGCTTCGGGCTGAGTCACAGGTCTGTATGAGTCTCACCTAGGACTTTAACGAGCCCGAGTATGGGCCCCTAGGACTCACCTTGGGTCAGCTAGCTCAGGACTCATCGAGTCTTGGCATGTCCCGAGACTCTGTCTATGATTCACAAAACAAGGAATTTCAGGCCCCTGGGACTTGCCCTGGGTCACCTAGCTCGGGAATCGTCAAGTCTTGGCGAGTCTCGAAACTCTGAATATGATTTACAAGACAAGGAATTTAAGAATTTGACTCGATGACTCAATTTGACGTAAATCTTCCTAAAGTTAATGTAAAAATCTTCATTCATGCGTTTTAAAAAAAAATCGTATAAACAAAACCTACACCAAATGAAATGATTTTCTATTTCAGCGACCCTTTTTTTGGGGTTATCTTCCAATGCAACTTTACTATTTTTGTATATTTTAAATTGTTAAATCAACTTATAATTATTTATGTGGCAATTATGTGTTTGTATTGCTTTTGAAGTAATGAAAATCTCCTCTAATAACTTAGCAAATTATGTTAAATATATGTGTTTGTGTTTCTTAACTATGTCGTATCCAGCTATATCCTTATTGGGGATCTTAAAAAATGGCCATATCTGTATCCGATACTATATCCATATCCATTTTCATGCAACTTTGTATGAGAGTACTAATGCTGGACATAGGTGTACCAACTACCAAACAATGATCCCATCACCAATCTATAAGAAATACTCAACGTAAAAAGGTAGTTTGTGGTTTTGAGAAGTGAAAGGGAATGTCCAAGTGACTTGGATGTAAAGATGGTAAATGTCCTTTCTAATGGATCATTTAAGCATCTCTTTCCGTAGGAGGTGGCAGGGAGTGCATAAAGAGTACTTGAAGGAGGGAGCTGGTCTAGAGAAATGCCACTAGACTAGAAGAATAGGGTGACCTTTGAGAACCAACAATGATGAGGCCTAGGGATCCGAAAGATGCAATCACCTCTGAGGAGTAAAGTGCCAAGAAAGGATATATCCTACAAGACAAAGCAAAAGTGCTCATGGATCTTAGTCTATATATTAAACTAGTTGAGCCTAAAGGCAGTCTTGAGATGAAGGGATTGGGCAGTGAATTTAGTGTGGAAACTATAGTTAGGAACTCTTTGTTTACTCAGGATAGTATGTTGTGTTGTGACGTTTTCATACATCGCCCAATTGCAAATGGGGACCCCCACTTTTCTTGTTTCTAGAGTAGTTGTCTTAGTTTAGTCCTCTAGCTTGGCAATAGTTTTAATGACTTTAGCCTATTGCTTGAGAGGGGATGCAGTACTGTAAATCTTAAAAAATCAGATTTATACAGTAAACTTGTATCAGATTTATATGAATATATTAATCAATGTATAGATTATATTAATCTATTTGAATTACTGCTGAATAATTACAAACTTTAATTTGTCATACACATATATATTCATGCACTGTGTATTTGTAATAACAACTGCTGTATATATCTTTGAATATAAACTTGAACTGCTGTATATATTTTATATTAATCTGAATCTGTCGATCTGCTATTGTAGTTCAGTCTGTATAAATAAGTGCTTGACTAAAGACTATAATCAAATTCTTGTATGGAATAGTTCAGGAACTGATTCAATGAATTCTGATCTGAAAATAATCCAATCTGTATGTGCTATGAATGCTTGATCCTTTATTAGTCCGTTCAAAATATTCGATCTTTGTTACTTCGATCTGCACATAAGATCAATGTTCGTTGTGAGAGAAGAGTCTGAAGGTTTATATATTATTGAGATAGTAATTCTGCGTATTCAACAAACATACATTTAATCTGAAAGAACATTTAATCAAACAGTTGGCATACGTTCTCAGAACGATATGAAATTAGAATGCCTTTATTGCCATATACAATGACCAAGCATCTCACAGAAATACCTTCACCGATAACTAGACAGTAGACATTTGTTATCTAATACTCAGAATTTTCTGAGGACAAAGGGCAGCAACTAATTCTTATGCAATTACAATGTAATTATTGGAAGTGAACCTGGAATAATTCGCTTATCTTGTGGTATGAAGAAACAAGCAATACCCTGCCCTTTTGATGCCTTCAATCTGCTAAATTATGACTTGTAATGGACATTGACATTTTGTCATATAATTGTCATACATGCTTCGGAATTAAACATTGACTGTTGGGGATGCTGTTATGAATTTCTGATTTCATTTACAGTCATTACATGAACATATGAAATTCTCCTTCTCAATAACCCATTTCCTAATTCTGAGGACAAGTACTCAGAAAATGACCAAATGATAAGCCAGAAATATGTCAAAAACCTGATTTAATGATGCCAATCCGAAGAAGAATGCCAGGCGATGAAGTCTGATTATTTTGGTGATTTTTGGAAGCCTCCAAGCATGAAATCGCCCCTCCTAGAGCAAGCCGCCCAACCCTTGAAGTTGCAGATTAAGATATAAAATAATGCCAGCTTCTTTGCCTCCGAATTAGTGATCAAAATGATTGTCTCGACAAGGCGATCTGATTTAGTTTCTAACCACGAAGTTCTCTCCCTCTAATTGTTAGCAATGAACAAATATGTGAGAATCAATGGGTCTGGTCGGACCCCTATGGCAGACCTGAAAGTATATCAAAACTTCCTCAAATGCACTCTGTTTGCCCTGTTGGGTGAACAACTTAAAGCATAAAGCATGTAATGCAGAATAATGCCATAGATATCAGACAAGTATAAGAGATGTTATTCCATTCATAATCAGTGTGTTGCAAGTTACATTCTGAAGTATATAAAGATACCGAGGGGGTGCAAGCGTCAACCGTTGCACCACAACTGCCACCCCTCAGTTGCCAACTAACCAAAACAATTACAGATAATTAACTAGTCGTATTTTCATATACAATAATGCCGCCAACATCATCCCCCCCAAAAGAAAAGTCGTCTCCAGGCGACTTCAACAAAAATGGAGATCATGCAACCTATACAATATACATATCAAAAAAACTAGGGAGGGGGCTGAGGAAGCGTCCCTGAAGCAGAAGGCTGAGATGCCGGTGTCTGGGCCGCCAAGCGGGCGCGGAGCTCATACACCTGCTGAGTGCGTGCAGTCACATCCCGCTCCGCCACCAATACTTTCTCCAAAGCTGTCTTCACCATGTGTGCGGCTTCCAGCAACTCCTCCTCTTTTGTATCTGCTGCCTCCGTCGCGCAGACCAACCGAGTTTGCAACAGACTCCTCTCGGTACTGACGGCATCCAACTCCTGCTGCACGTGGCTCCTCACACTTTGCTCAGCTGCCAGACGAATCTCTACCTCGTCCTTCGCTGCCTGGGTCTTAGCCGTCTCTGCGTGGGCCACCTCTAGCTGTGCCAACAACTGTGCCCGCTCGGCTGCCCATGAGGCCTACTGACTGGCCACCTCCATCTCCAATGCTACTCGCGTAGCCTCGCGAACCGCAGACTCCTGCTATGTACGCCTCAATGTACAATAGGCATCTTGGTAGACCTGCTCGATCTCGCGGACAACTGTCGTCACCCGACTCTCCACAACGCGCTGACATAGCCTCCAAGCTTGGAGCATCTCCTCTGTCTCAGTAGTTGGCCAACCCTGAGACTCAAAGCAGGTAGCAAAGGCTGCCGGGCAGCCCACCCGCATAAACTGTAAGACCTGCTCTAGCTCCACCACCACCTGTTGCAATGCTTGCGTTTGGGCAGCGACCACCACCCACCTACCCCTCGTCACCATGTCAGCCATGTCAGCTAGATAGGTCTCAATATCTTCCCCCGTCTGCGCCAAAGGCTGTGAAGTCTCTGGTGGAACGGACACAACCGCATCCTACTGTGAAGGTACCTCCTCCGCCACCAAAGGTGTACCATCCCTTGGCACTTGCCAAGCAGAGGCGACCTCCCCTGCCTCGTTCCCAACTACGAGTCCATATGCCTCGCCCGATGAGTCGTCCAAGTCAACTACCTCCGCTCTAGTCTCTCGACACGGGGAGAATACAACAACTCCCTCCGGTTGTGCCAATGTCATCTGAAACCGCTGTGTGAGCCAGCTCTGCATAGCCACATCCGACGGGTTGACACACATCTCTACGACCAGGGGATGGTTCGCTGTTGTCGGCTCCTCCAACAAAGACGCAGACATAGTCACCACTGCGTCACTCCCCACAACGTCCAACCACACTTGAGGCTCTGTATCCACCACCTCCCTTAGCCCCCCCTCTTCAGCGACCACTACCCGATGCGGTGACTCCTCCGTCCCTGACTCAGCCATGTCCTCGGTAAGTGCTGCTGTAGTTGGGCCCGGTGATGCTACCTGGTGCGGGAGAGGGCCAAGTGTAACCGGCGTGTGGCTCTGCTCGAAGGCCGAAATACAGGTGCCGCCCACTCTAGATGATGGCATCGGCGTGCCCATCGGTAGCAGGGGTGGGGCAAACAGGACCCGCTCCTCCGTCACCCTGCTGCTATCATCCTCCTCTTCCGCTTCTGATTCCTCTGTGCTACTGGAATCCCTCCCGTTGTCAGGCTCCCCTGAAGCCGAGGCCGTATCTATCGCCCGTTTCTGCTTCGCGGAAGAGTGCCCAATGTCCAAGTGCCTCCAATACATTATTGGAGGCTCACCTGCTACCAACGGTCCCTGTGGCCGTACCTCCAACTCTTCCTCAGGCACTGCTTCCTGCGTGGCCTCTAGGAACAACCCTATAGCGTAGTGTGGCATATAGAATGTGCAATGCTGCAACGTCAAAAACTCATACATGCGCTCTGCGAGTAACGCGGCCCAATCATACACGATGCCATTCATCAACTCGTTCATAAGCATAATCTGAGGGAGGGCGATGTCCGACGCCCTACCCGACCCTGTCAATCTGCTTTTGATGACATCCATAATGCATCGCCAGTGGCCCTCTGCAACAAAAGTCATACGGATTCCTCGACCCTTCGTGGCATTAGCAACTCTGTCCAACACTGCTGTCGTCAAGTTCTTGGAGATTAATTTAATCCACCGCTCCTTCTCTTCCCACTTCATCTTTTTAGCCTTCAATTCTATTTTCTTGCCCTGTCTGCCTGGAATGCCGAATACCCTCGTGAAGTCCCCCACTTTGAAGGATATGGTAACATCCCTCCTGAGGTATTCGAAAGTGCTGGTGCATGTGTGCTTGTCAAAGGTGTCTGCCATGAACTGTAGGGTACCCTCATACTCGCGGATAGGAAATACGGGCATCCGAATAGCCCACTCCACTTCCGCCTTACGGAGGTTTTGCTTCACCAGATCATTGTCGGGAGTGTCCTGCCACCATCTGACATTCCGACCCATTCAAGCCTTCAAAGGTGATATTCTGGGGTGTTAATATATTTTTCGCACTTATGGCAGCCTGTGGTGCTTTCTGCTTTTGCTTCTGTCGGGTGCTGGCATCATACGCCTGACGTTAAAATCCTGATATTGCTATCCCTCTGGCTGCTACTGGAGGAAGCTTGCAGCTGTTTTTTCCAACTTTGTTTCCCTGCTGAATTCATTAATCTTTGGTATAACTGATTTCTCGTTAAAATCGTACGGTCGTTGGACACCTTCGTAACGGCCTTCTTCTGTTGTGTATGGCTGTTGCTGTGCGGCTGGGTTGCCTTCGTGCGTGACGGCTATGGTTTCCTTCGCCTTCTTTTTCCCTTGCGTTCCTTCTCCTTTTTCTTTTGCTCCTTTTGCGTGGGCTGCGTGGTGTGTTTGCGGGGGTTTTATTTTCTTGTTAGCCTCTTTTTCTCCCTTTGCGTGGGTTGCGTGGTGCAGGACTATTCAGGGTTGTGCGGGGTTGTGCAGCGCGGCGCGGGCGTGTGCGGGCTGCGCCTTCCTTTGTGTTTTTTTTTTCTCTTGCGTTTAATGCTGCGCGGGGGGGGGGGGGGGTGTTTATTTGTGCGGTGTGCGGGTGACCACTGGATGGTGGCATCCACTGCTGGTGGCCCCACCGTCGGTGTGACCATCGCACGGAGGTTCCACCGCATGATGGTTCCACCTTCTGTGGTTCCACCATACGGTGGCCCCACTTCTTTTTTCTATATTTTTTTTTCCGTATGGTACTGTTGTTGTACGAACCGTACGTTCTTTTTTTTAAAATTTTTTTTCATTTTTTAAATTTTTTTTTAATTTTTCAGTAGACTGACAAATACCTGACTGGAGGGTCTAGGTTCCCTCCGTTCGTGATAAACCTTTAATTTCGATCCATTGACGACATCTAGCACCTCCTTCCCGTCCAGTGTCCACATCTTAATCGCCCCGTTGGTATTGACCTCGCGTACCTTGAAGGGCCCTAGCCATCGCACTTTGAATTTCCCAGGTTTGATTTCGTTCCTTCCATTGAATTTCAACACCAACTGCCCAGGAATAAACTTCATTCGTCGAAGATGCTTGTTGTGCCAAACCTTCCGTCTTTGCTGGGCTGTCTCTGTCGCCCACTGAGCCATCATCCTTCGTTCATCCAATTTGTTCAAAGCGTACAGTCTCTGTCTTAGGCTTTCCATGTCGCCAAGTCGATTATCAATGGCGATTCGAAGATTCGGCACCATGAATTCAACTGGCACCATGGCTTCTTGTCCATACATTAGTTGGAAGGGAGTCTGTCCAGTAGTTACCTTGTAAGTTGTTTGCCTCGGCCTGCCCGTTCGCCTGCGGATAGGAGGGGCTTGATAAGGAGTGGAAGATTTTGAACTCCGTTGTTAGCAATCGGATTATATGATTTACAAAATGTCCTCCTCTGTCACTCGTCAATTGGATTGGAATCCCCGCGTAATGATGTGCTCATAGATGAATTTTGCTGTATTGACCGCTGAGTTGTCCGGCAAGGCCCGTGCCTCAACCCACTTGGTCAAGTATTCTGTTGCCACTACAATGTATCTGTACCGTCGGGCTCTACTTGGTTTTAATGGTCCGATGAAATCCAATCCCCATCTCTCAAACAGTTCCTGGGCATTCGATGGGTTGAGGGGCATAAAATCCCTCTTCAATGGCCGTTCGACCAGTTGGCATGTGTCATAGCTCGTCACCCACTCTCTGGCGTCATTATGTAGTGTTAGCCACCACAGTCTTGCCAACAAAACTTTCTTGGCCGTGGTGTCGGGCCCCATGTGTCCACCTGCAGGCCCTTCATGTGTTTCCCTTAGGATGCCTTGAATTTTCTCTTCCTGCTCCTCCGTACCTGTTTCCTTCTTTCTCGTGGTGGCATCTCCCTCGGAAACCGTGATGTCGACAACTATCCCCCCGCGCTTGCGTACCAGGCGGGGCGGACCGCGATGCGAAATAAGTGAGCGTCTGGAAAATCTTCATTCACTCCTTCGGCTGGTTCTCCTGACTGGATTCTCGATAGCCGGTTAGCTATCACATGGCTCTTTCCGGGTCTTACGATAATGTTGAATGTAAATTCCTGAAGCAATAGCAGCCATCGGTTGATTCATCCTTGGATAATTGGCTTGTTTACCAGGTACATTAACGCCTGGTGGTCCACATAAAATGTGAACGGGGTGGCCAATAAGTAATGTCAAAATTTTTGGACGGAGTACACCATCCCGAGGGCTTCCCTCTCTGCGGTGCTATAATTTTTCTCTGCCTTCGACAGGAGTCTGCTTGCAAAGTAGATTGAGTGATCTAGCTCGTGATCGCCAACTTGCGCCAGTGTGGCCCCTATGGCAAAATCGGATGCGTCAACGTGTACGTGGAACTCTTTGCCCCAGTCAGGATATGTTAGGATTGGCGCACCCACCAACCGTGACTTCAGTTCTTGGAAGGCCTCTTCCTGAGCCGTCCCCCATGTGTATCGTTCACCTTTCCTTGTCAGCTTGTCCAGAGGGCAGGATACTCTAGCAAATTTTTTGATAAATCGCCTGTAATACCCTATGTGTCCTAGGAAGGATTCGACTCTCGTGACATCTGTCGGTGCCTCCATTTCCACTATCACCCGAATCTTGTCTGGGTCAGTCTTGAGTCCAGCCTTACACGCTATGTGTCCTAACGGCTTCCCTTGAGGCACCATGAATCTGCATTTTTTGGGATTGAGTGCTAGGCGGGCTCGCCTTCATCTCTCCATGCATTCACCAAGTGCGGCCAGATGTGCATCTTGGTTACTGTAGATGGACCAGTCGTCAAGGAACGCCTTGAAGTTCCCTACTGACATCTTTTCAAATATGTGAAGGATTATCTGTTGAAATGTCGATGGCGCGTTGCATAATCCGAACGACATTCGATTATACGCGTACACGCCATCCTCCACTATGAAGGTAGTTTTTAATTTGTCCTCTTCGGCAATGGATATCTTGTTATACACAGAAAATCCATCCATAAATGAATAAATTTCATGACCGGCCACTTCCTCCAAGATGCTATCCGTAAATGGTATTGGAAACAGGTCTTTTATGGTGACCGCGTCAAGGCATTTGAAATCCACGCAGATTCGGATCTGGTTTGCCTCCTTTATAAGGGATATCACTATGGGCGACACCCACTCGCTGGTCTGCACTTTAAAAATAATCCCGGCTTCGAGCATACGTTCAATTTCATCATTCACTCTCGCCGCATAGTTTTTATTCATTCTGTACGGCCTCTTCCGTATAGGTACGGCCCCAGGTACGAGTGAAATTTGGTGTATGCACAGTTCTGGTGGCACCCCTTTGAGGTCCTTATACGTCCAAGCAAATACATCCTTGTATTCCATGAATATTTTAAACGCGGCGGCTTTCAAGACTGGATTCCAGTCGTCGCCAACCAGGATGTTCCTTGGCTCTGCTTTCGTGCCGAGGTTTGTAGGTTTTACGGACTCTTCGTACCGGACTGGTTTCGTCATGTCAAACCTGTGCGCTGGTACTTCGTTGACAGGGGCATCCCCTTCGGTGTATTCCTCGTACGCTGGCGGAAATTCGTTCTCGTCCGGCTCCTCGTCAACCTGCAACATGTTGCACCCATACAGCAACTCGTAGTCCTCCATTTGCCAGTGGAAGAGCCCATTAAGGGAATCGGTCTCGTCCTCAGAACATCCTTGGATTCCTAGGACGCCTTCCTCGTTCGGTTCCCTTTCGTACTTTCCTCCGTCAACTCCGCCCTCGCGGTCTGATTCCGATTCTGACGCGAGTTCTTCACTCACAAGTTGTATTTTCAGGTCGATAATAAATTTTCGCCCGACTTTCCCCATTGACAACGTGTTACGCTTCCAGTTGTGATTCAATCTGGCTGCCACCAACCACCCTCTGCCTAGAATGGCGTCGTATCCTTTCTTGGCGAGCGGAATCACCACGAAGTCGAGGACAAATGGTTGTGTCCCGATGGTCACTTGTTGCGCCATGAGCGTTCCAAGGGTTTTGATACCATGTTGATCCGCTCCCAGTAAGTTGAAGGTTGACGGCCATAGTGTCGGCTTGCCAAGTTGCTTCCAGGTTTCTTCCAGAAGCACATTCACTCCGGACCCACCATCGACAATAGTGTCAGTCAAAATGGTGCCAAGTATTCCCATTTCTACCACCGCCAGGTGCTGGCCACTGTATAGTGTCAGGACCAATGGGTCTGTAGGTGTTCCGTCGGAAACATCCGTATTTCGGGTCGCCTGACTGTGCGGAGTTACTTGCACCGTATGTAGGAGTGCCATATGTAATTGCGACATCATTTCCAGGAGGTCCTTCATCTTCACAGGTACTTCAATCTACAGCATTTGCTTCAGGATATTTTCCTCGGCCTCAGAGCGGAAAGTACTCGCCACTTCTTGGGTGTTCCCTTGTGCCAACATTTCCTTCGCTACTTTAGCCTTCACCTCCAGCGCCCGCTGCTTCTCCGTGTGGGGTCTCGGGTATGTGGCCTTCTTTGCTTGTGACCCTGTGATTGCCAATACCCGTTCGTCCGTCCTGTCAGTGTTGAGCAGGTTCACTCCAGACTTTGGGCAAGTTCCATCATCGTGGTCTCCAGGCCCACACCATTTGCATAGTTTTTGTGGAGTTTCTTCTGGGGTGCATTCCCTGGCAAAGTGGCCCCGTTGATTGCAGGCTTGACACTGGATTATTGGCCGTCCCTTTGCATCATATTGGATCCGGCTCCTATTATTATTATTGGTCTTCCCCCCTCGCCGGTTGTTCCAGTATCTGCCAGATGATGCACTATTGTTGGCGGTTTGCGAAGTTCCGACGGCCGGCAGCTCTTGCGTGAAGAGAACTTGTTGGCTCCTGGTTTTCATATTGTAGGGACATTCCTTTGTCAAATGTCCCGCAATCTGACAAATGTCGCAGAAAGCCTTCTTGGGGCAGAACCCCTTGGTGTGTCCATCACTCCTACAGTCGGTACACCACACGTCGTTTTCTTCAGTGTTACTTGTACTCCCCTTCATGGCTTTGAATTCTTTCAGCATTCGTTCCATGTCCTTTTGGAGAGCGTGCACCTTTTTACTCGATTCGCCACTGCTGCTGCTTTCCCCGTCAGAGTCTTCATCATCGTCAGATGAGTATTTATTACTTTTCTTCTTCTTTGACGTTTTGTATTCGCTCTCTAGGTCCATCACCCTATTATAGGCATCGTCATATGACGTTGGGGGTACAATTTTCATATTTTTTCGTAGGTAGGATTTCGATCCTTCAATAAACCATCATTTCTTCAATCCCTCTGCTGGTTGGCTTTCCATTTTACCCAACAATTCCTTCAGCCTCCTGCTATATGCCCGTACTGTCTCCTTGGTACCTTGTTTGGTACTGTATATCTCCGTTACAATTTCATTGTCATCACGGAGCAACCGAAACTTCTCCGTGAATTCCTTCTGTAGATTGGTCCACTTGACCACTTTTTGCTTGTCCACATCGGAGTACCAATCTATGGCAACTCCACGTAATGTGGCTGGGAACTGCTGTACCCAGTCATCCTGGTCTGTCACTCCATTGGCAGACCAAATGGTTTCACATGTACGACAGTGCCGTAAGGGGTCTTCCTTCTTGTCCCCTGTGAACTTTGGCAATTTTTGTTTACTCGCCATCTCGGGTCGTCTTCCTGGGGGTGGTTGTGCCTGTGTCTGTGGCCCTGTGCTGCTTCCTCCAGCGGCGTCGGTGGTGTGTCCTGCATGGGCGACTGGAGGTACGGTGTTTTGCCTGTCGTGTGTGGCACCTACACCTGTACGATTGCCCTCCCCTTCCCGTTGGTGATCTTCACTTTGTGGTGTAAGGGATAAGTTTCTGAACCGATCCCGGGTCTCTTCGACTAGATCTCGTCGTAACCTTGTTTCTTCCAGAAACTCTTCGTGGCTCCACGCCCTACGGTGTTTTGGCAACGCGTAGAAATTTCACTCGGCTTCTGCATCGTCCGTGACACCTTCGTGGTTCCCTTCGGGCCACCCTTCGGCAGTTCGTCCTTCGGCAAGTTGCCTCAGCCTTCGTCTCCTTTCTACTTGCTGCTCCAGAATCAAGGCCCTCTGCGCAGCCTCCCACTCGCCCGTTTTTGCTTTTTTATTTCTATCTTTATTCAATAGATTGGGCATTAATTGCCGCACATTTCCATAACTCACAATACATAAATCAAAACACGTCTTTATTAATTCATTCCCTCAAATACAACACGTGTCAATGGCACTTTTATTTGAATATAGAAGATTCAAGGTTCAATTCCTTCCTGGCCTGGCGCCATCCCGTTCTGCTTCTCGTCGGTTGTTATCTTCGTACTGTTGAAGGATCTGTTGGCGTCGCTCTTCCTGGGCAATCTCCTCCAGGCGAGCCTGTTGTGCCAGCGATGCCTGTGCAAGCTACCGGGGAAGATGGTTCATCAATCGATTTACTACCGGGCTCACCTCCAATGCTGTCCACACGACGCTTGGTGGGATTTCCGCCTCCGTCGCCTCTCGTCGGACGTGGGTCTGGATGGCTACTTGAAGCAGAATTGAAAATTCTCTCGTTGCGGTGTCTTCTCCTGTGTAAAGTTCTGTTCGCGCGTCGTCGGCCTCTGGGTTTATTTCACCAATGGGTAGGCCCATCGTGTCCGTACGCCATCCGCGTCTTCCGTTCTTGAGTACGTCTAGGCAACAACGCCAAATGTTTGCCCTCTTGGGTGAACAACTTAAAGCATAAAGCACGTAATGCAGAATAATGCCATAGATATCAGACAAGTATAAGAGATGTTATTCCATTCATAAGCAGTGTGTTGCAAGTTACATTCTAAAGTATATAAAGATACCGAGGGGATGCGAGCGCCAACCGTCGCACCGCAACTGCCACCCCTCGGTTGCCAACTAACCAAAACAATTACACATAATTAACTAGTCGTATTTTCGTATACAATAATTTTGCCAACACAGTCCAAACACCTCCCAAATATTCCCTCATAAATTTCCTATCACTCTAAATGAAAAAATAGATGCACTTGGGAGATTCCGAGCCCTTATTCTGAAGTATAACCTTATCACCATGAAAAAGCAAAGTAGCACAATTAGAAAGACTGAAATGTCGTTCTCTCTGAGCTGCAAATTTGTCTTCAAAAGAAGAGTTCACAAATTAGGCACTGATGTAGATTCTGTCACAAACCCACTCCCAAGATGAAGAACTAGGGTTTCGTCCAGCCCCTCTATCAATTTGCTGAAGGTTTGCGTCCTCAGATATTCAACTAATGGAAAGCATCAGTCAATTCATCAACTCCATAATCCCAATCTCCAATGATCATACAATGAGGCTCAACCTCTATTTATCTTTTTTCTCAATACGTCTCGAACTTTTAAAGGATTCTAGAAATAATATTATTTTATTTTAGTGACTTTATAATTTAATATTTTATTTTAGTCACTATTTAATTAAATTAATTAAATATAAAGTTACTTTTTAATTTTGAGTTTATTTAATGACTTTATAAGAAATTAATTTAATTAATTTCTCCTTATTTCTCCACTTAGCCAAAAGGCGAAAACTTCATAAGAAGCTGAGAAAAATAGGGACATTACACATTAGAGATACAAGTGTTCGAGGAGATCAGACCATCCAAGGCTTGCATTGCAACATGGAGAAAGACTCATCATCATAAAAAGAAGGATATCGACATCAAAGGTCTAGACATGAAGGAGAATGAAGGTAGTGAATGAAAGTAGGCAAGCATGGCAATGCAATTGCAAGTGGAAGAGTAAGAACAATGCATTCAATATCAAGATGGTCAAGCAATGAGAATCAATTGCAAGGAATTTTATGACATTAGAAGAGACAAGGAACGCTCCGACAGGGAAGATGGCATCAAAGGAAGGACATTGCAAAGTGAGTATAGGGATCAAAGTTCATGGGTGCAACATGAAAGGAAAACACATACAATTCACTCTTTCAACATTACACTTCAAGCTAGGGAGGTATACGCAATACGAGGATGCCATCTTGCTTCATGAAGACAAATTTCACCACATAGAAGAGATCGAGGGCAATATGAAGGACTTGAATAATGTGACCTAGGACACTTCAATGTAACAAGTATGAAGGTCAACACAAGGAAGGAAAATTTGACAACCTTGGATTTCCGAAGATCCAAGGATACTATCAGTATAGGAGGTGGATATCTGAATGAGGATTTCTTTACAAGGAGAAACTCTTACATGCAAATTCATATACATGGAGATACTTCCTCACATTATAAACAAGGGAGTAATCCAGGAAAGGGAATCTCAAGATCGAAGAAGGTCAAGGATAGTCAAGATAAATGATTCCAAGGTTAGGAAGTGAAACACATCCAAGACGAACGAGTTTCCACACAAGATAAAGAGAATGCAAAGGTGATCAAGGCGGAAGATAGTTCCAAAAGAGTTAATCAAAGCTAAAAGATGAGGCAATTTGGGAATATATCCCACCATCATCTCATACATCAGGTGCTTGGAAATGTTGAGTGTTAAGAGATATGCCTTGATCACAAACACTTGTGATGAGTTACAAAGGGTAAGTTGAGGTGGCGCCTAGTCATCACCACCCAATGACATTACTCCAAGTCAAGGCATCCAGATTCAATGCACTTACTCATCTATCAAGGATGATAACTACCACATGGAGGCACAAAGTTCAATGTACCTAATCCCATCATCCATTGGTCGATATTCAAGGAAGGACATGTGTCCTATTTATTTCAATTTTATCATTGGTCAAGCATTAAATGCTATGTAATGAGTGTAACAACCCCTAATTAGGGTTTCTATCTTTCAATCTCGGCCATTAATTTGAACTTGATCCTAGCCATTCGATTGTATTGAGAGCACTATATAAGGCTCCACTCTCTCATTTGTTAAGGTTAATAATAGGTGAATAGTTCAGTAGCAGACAATAATTAGATAGCAACTAGAGTAGAGTAGGAGGAGAAGGCAAAAATTGTTGCCAAGCTTGTAAATAAACATCCTTTTCAATGAATTTATGGTGGAATGTGTTGTTTCTTCTACATAATTGCATGGTTTCTTGTTACATCCTCATGCTAGATGGTGTTGATTAGATGGATGTAAGCTATTGTGGATGATTAATGGTGAAATTCATATGTTCACACTACTAGTATTTCGCTGATTGTGATGTATCTTGCATGGTCAACTGAACTCTTCATAAACTTAACTTCGATTGCTATTTGCTCATGGATGCATTTCCTTGATGGTGTCTATGTTGTTGGTGGCAATTTGAATATCATAAGAATATATTAGAAGATCACACTAAGCTTTGTGGAGTTGTTGCTTTGCATGGCAAAGCAAAGTCTAGTAGAATTTCATTAAATCATTCTGTAATGTCCCTGATATAATTAAATAATATTAATTATTTTATGGCCCTAAATTTAATAATAAAATCTTTCGGGCCCCTTTTTATTTTATTAGTTAAGTTATGTCGGCCTGTTTGTAACCCTTCGAGAAACTTCCTAGAGCCCATATATATGGCCGAGATAGTCATTGTCGTAGGAGGGAATCTGGTATCTTTTCTTGTTTGTGCGAATTCCAGTTGGAGTTCTGTTGTCCACCATTTCAGAGGTGAAAGACCCTCCCTACTTGGTATCCGCAGTTTCGGTGGGATTCATCCCTCACCCTATTCTACTTCTATTTGGAGTGTGTAATCTGTTGTGCGAATCTTATCAATATAATTTCTCTTTTTATGTTCGAATCTTCATCTGAGTCTCTTGTGTTTGGCATAACAATAATCCATTCCACACCTCTATGCAACATCGAACTGACGAAGTATCCGGAGGGCTCTGAGGGTGGAATTCGACGGGTATTCATCCACTGCACTGACCCCTACTGTACACCCCGTACGACCAAACAACATCTACCGGTGGGTATTCACCCACTGTACGGCCACTACCGTACACCCCGTACGGCCGGACAACATCCACCGTACGATATTCCTAGCCACCGTACGGGTGACCAATCACCATACGACACCAAGCCATCGGGTGACCCCAGTCATTGTACGACTCAGCCACCGTACGGGTTCACTCAGACCACTCCACCGTACGACATACATCCTCTATACGGGCTCAGGACATTACACATTCATAGTTTCTTACATTCCTAGGATAATACTAGCTTCATAAACCCTATCTCTTTTGCCTTTTGTTTTAAAGTCAAGTAAATTCCCAAGTTCTAGCAGCCTTCAAGCATTCAAGTATCAACATAAGTCCCCTTTGTGATTCCAGCAAATCTCATCACAATCACTAAGTCTATCCAAGAGCACGTCAATACCTGACATTCAGAACCTTGGAGTCATCCCATTTGATCACATGGTTTAACACTTGCGAGGATTTTGTTCAAGAGAGGTTAGAATAGGTAATATTTTATTTTGTGTTGTATAGTGTATTAAAACACATCAACATGTTGGAGCATAATTGTTTGAAACATATCAACTTGAGCCTAGTCACATGATCCTAACCCAAGGCCCCCAATCCATTGGCATTCAAGAAATAGAAAGTGAGGCATATCCCTTGCGAAGACAAGACTGAGAAGTAGGCTAGAAAGAGAGAGGACTTGTAGATTGAAGAAATGAAACCTAGAAAGAGAACCCTTGGTGGTGTTGAAGACCGCAACTATTGTTTTATTGAGGTTGACTACTGGGAAAGATAACCAAACTCCAAAAACATGAAGCTAGCTTTGTAAATTGTTGAGGGAATGAGAGAGGAAGATAATATCATCTGCAAATAGTAAAATAGCAGTCACAACATGGTGAGTAATGAAATTATATTGATGTCTTCGGAGGTGTAGTTTTGCGGTTAAAACACTTCGTTGGTGAAGCGGCCACCAAGGTTCAAATCCCTGCTTGACCATTGTGCTGGCAGGCCTTGTGTCTTCGCTGGGCCATTGTGCTCGCGGGTTTGAACAAGTGAAGTGTGGGCATGAGGTTCCCTGTTTGTGGCCTTATCGGTTCATAGCTCCGGGTCAAAAGCGTTTCACGTGGAGCCGGAGGGTGTGTCATGCCATCACTGCCAATCACGTTAAAAAGTTTACCAGGCATTATTTAAAAAAAAAAAGAAATTATATTGATGTTCATAGGCGATGAAACTCATATGTAAGTTACATCTTGATACAATATACAATTACTAGAGGAGAGCCCTTGGAGCTGAAAATGTCACAAAAACTAAATATAAGAAAGCAAAACAGAGGGAAATTCTTCTTGTTGAGAAGTTCTTAGATAGATTTTTTGTGGAACTTGCAATTATCCTAATTTTTTGGTTGGCAACTTATTCAATATTTGATTAATTATTTGTGTTGTTTTAGTATAACACATTTGCAGCACAATATAAACTTTTCTTCCTAAAAGTGCTTCATGCCAATAGAGACACTGCATTGTTAGATTCACCAACTGATGCATTATAATGCTAGAATTTGGAATGACATGTTCTTTTTGTATCAATAACATGCTCTCAATAATTTAGGTTTCTTCTTGTTGAAATAGTGATTTGACTGTATGGAAAATTTGAACCAAAGGAAAACAGAAGACAGAATATAGCAGTGCCTTTGTTGGATGAAGTTTATTATACATTATAACGGAGATATGTTAGTAATTTTTATATGATTTCTGGATTATACAAACTATAAATCTCTGGGTCTGGCTTTATTTGACATAGTCCGGGCCCATGGTTATCTCCTTTGTTGATTGCTAGAGTGAAGTATCTGAAGAAAATTGAGTTGTTGAGGACCCAGAGGGCCCATGGTTATTTCCTTTGTTGATTGCTAGAGTGAAGTATCTGAAGAAAATTGAGTTGTCGAGGACCCAGATAAGTCAAATGAATACACTATTGAGAATAGATAGCTAAATTGTTTTTTCTGCTTTATTTAGGACATTATTCCTGGCAAAATACTAGTAAAGAACCAAGTGCCAAAACTATATTTAGGAAGTTTAGAAACAACTGCCAAAATCCTAGTTCCAGTTAGTATTAATGTCGTGCTGAAGAATGGTAGCTGTTGATGCTGGATAGAAAGAATTGTGTGAATCGTTCAAGAAAATATTTGTAATCAATACCAGCTTTGATTGAATCGAAGATCTATGGATTGCAAAATTGTATTGAATAGACCAATCACTGCCCAGAGGGGTCTGCAAAAATGACATGGTTACGTGTCCTTTCTCATATGTGGTTACCTTTTGAATAATTGTGATCGGAAAAAGAATGGGGAGTTCCGGTGGTGTATATGTTGTCGCATTGGTATTCGTATAGATGTGGTATATGCTAATGACTAAAACTGTTCACATAATTTTTAAGGGATTGGAATGATGATGAATTGCTTGAATTCTGTTTCCTGGTGTTAAGTTTCATACGGCTCTATCACCCAGTAATGCATACCACAATATGATTTTACAGGAGAAGCGACTAACCTCTTCATGTATTTCTTTGTCTCATATAAAAGGTTTTATTGACAAAGTTCAAGAATTAGTTGCAATTTGGTTGTGTCCTTTTTCCATCACCCAGGGTAACTCTTGTAGATCTTGTACTTAGCATGCATAAGAAAAATTTATGCACATCATATCTTTACAAATTGTAATTTGCAATTATTTCATGTAGGCAGCGATGGTTGGCAAGCTGGTGGGATTCTTGGAACCCAAGCTGGTTTAGATGTTGTAACTGTGAGATCAAAACGAAGTTCCCTTGTTACAAGAGGTTCCAACTTCAGAAGTGGATGTTTATCATCACCGGGTCCCAAGGTGAGATACTATTTATGGCTGATCAATGTTGACTAATCATGATTTTTTTAGCAGAGATATCAAGCTAACAGGTTCGATATATATAAAATCTTAACAATGGATGTTGAATACTTTGTGCTAAGATTTGAATTTTGCATGAAGTGTGGAAGAAGCTTATTTACTTGAGAACTTGGAATGAACACAGATTATGTAGCTGTACAAATATGATGCACAACATTTAGTTTAATTCGTTACCAGTATATAGTTTGCATGAATATTAATTCTTATTAGTACAAACTTCACTGGGAAGTGCTCTGATAATGCACAACATATATGTATTGTGTTTGGACAGGTTTTTATTACTATGTTACCCGGGGACGCGTCCCCGGTATTTTTTTCAGCTGTCCCCGTCCCGGGGACAGGGGACTCCTAGGGGACGTCCCCATAAATTCTGCATATAGACAATGAATTTTGACAATGAATTCTATAAGCAATTTGACTTTGACTCTCAATTTAACACAAATTTGCCATAAGAACTCTATTAGTTCTTATATGTTAAGGTTCTATAATGGATATGTGCATGTTTTATCCATGTTTTCATATGAATATTTTAAATTTCCCTATTTATTTTAATTTTCCCTACTTTTATATAGCCGTCCCCTAGCCATCCCCAAAATTGGCCAAAAAAATCACCGTCCCGGAAACCCGTACCCCCGTCCCCTGCCGTCCCCGTCCCGGAAACTTGGGGTAACATAGGTTTTTAATTTAAATTTAAACATCATACATAGAGATTTTCTGGAAAAACCATAGTAGAGAGTGATTGCCATTCAACGTATGTGTTTAATTTTCCCATGTACTTTGAGTGGCACATGATATCTACTTTTAGTAACAACTAATTAACAATTTTTCATGGCTTGATCTAATTAGTTCAATTGTAGAGAATTGCACTGTTTGAAAATAACTTTTATTCTAACTCTTTGTCATGTGTATTTTATCAATCACAGTTTGTATTAGATTTTGATGCCTTATGCCTATTCAAAGATTTCTTCTGCAGCTGTTTAGATTTTGATTTTCTTACAAATATTGCTGAAACAACATATTTATCCAGGCATTTATTTCTGGTGCACGAAAACGATCTTGTATTGGAAATGGAACTACACTTCATCCACTGGTTGAGAAAACGAGGGAAGTGAGCTCCTTGAAGACAGTAGACACCAAAGAAACAGTTGATGTCAAGTGTGATGTATCTAATCCTGGAACAATTCAATTGGAGGTATTGCAAATGATAAAAAAGGGCATGGCTAATTTAGAGAAAGACATTCCTTGGATATGCTTCCAAAGAGTTTGGAGGAAACAGCGGTCTCCTTGGTATAAGGGGCTAAGAGAATCTACTACTCTTCAGGTTTGGACTTTATGATCCCTTCATGAAGACACTTTATTCTGTCTGTGGATATGGGTTCTAGATCATTTATTTAGTGATTCACATGATGGTTTCTGGTAGGATTATCTTGTTTTTTCTGCTCCAACAATGGCTCGTGAAGTTCACTTGCTTTGGTTTTATTTCCACTTTAGAGCACATTTAGTTCTTTAGGTCCAATAACCTACCATGGGGAATTTAAAGCACAATGATAAGACAATTTCGTGAGATTTGAGATAGAGATCCATTTACTTAACCCAAGCTGCTGCCCCTGCACCCAAAACAATTTAATATATTTTTTTTCTAAGAAGTATCAAGCAGTCTTACATAATATTGAATCGTCCAGTCAAGGAGAAGTATTCAACAAAATCTACATTGCTTACAAAATTGATCTTGTTGTTCCTAAAATAGCCAGCAAAATGATCAAGCAAACTACAAAATATCTAACATGTTCATTACATCAAGTTTAAATCATATGAGACCATCAGCTGTAAATAATGTCTTCCTCAGGTTGACTGGTATCTCCAATACTATCTATCCAGTCTGTCCATCCTAGGTTCCCTTCACACCATATCAGTATCTTGCCCCACATCATTGGGTCTGCATAAGGATGAGTGACTGCCTCTGCCACAGGGATGCCTTGGGTCTGCACTGGCTGACTTCTGTTTATATTTAGCTCTCTCATGAATTCCTCCAAGCCGATCTCAAAGGGAGTCTTCTCTGGTGAGAACCTGGACCAAGTGAATCCATGCGAGATTTCCGATGTGAACATCATAGCCGCTCCATCCCAAAGCCATCTTTCAAACTTCTTCTTCTTGATTCTGGTCACCACTGTTGCCTGCACATTTAGATCATGAAGGATGAGTCTCCTGAGAGACTCAGTAAGATTCCAGCCACTACCATTAAACATGTTATCATTCCTATATTTCCAAATAAGCCAAAGTAATTCAACAGACAAAATAGACCAGAAAAGGTTAGCCTCTTTCTTGAGACCCTGGATATGAGCAGTTGCAATCTCAAAAATGCTGACATTTTGTCCAATACCAATTCCAACAATATTCAAATCTCTTTTGCAAATAAACAGTCAAAGAAGATGTGAAAGACAGATTCCGGAATTCTGCAACAAGAACATATATTGAGATCACCATTAGAGGTAAGGATGGGAAGCCTATGTAGGAGAAGAAGCCAGCCAAAATATCTTTTCTTAGGAGCTATTGGTCTGACACATATAGAGTCAAAAAGTTTCTGCCACTGTGCATTAGATAAATTAACATTCCAGCAAGAGTTAACATGAGAGGAGATATCCATGTTGTCAACAAGAAAAGCATGGATTGATTTAGCTTTGGAATCAACAAGTAGGGATCCATCTGGCCATTTGAAGGAGCAACATTTATTGGGCACAACAGAGCAGGGCCTGGGAAGGCAAAGAGGGGCAGAGGCTGATATGAGCATTGTATAGGTTTTCTTGTGAGTGGGGGGGGATATCATACTTGGAGGCAAGATCATCCCAGCCCAGCAGATGTCCATCATCCAGAATATCAGAGATCCAAAGAACCCCTTTATTAGCCCAAGACTTGGCCGAACAGCCTTGGACCAGGGCCAATGGCCTCCATTGTACTTGAGACTCCACCAAATAGAACGCTCTCCACAAATACTTCCATCATCCCAGACCAGACCTTTGCACGAGATGAGTCCTCTGACCACTTCCCATGCCCTCCAAATTGATTTGAAAACAGGAGACCCAACAGGTTTAACTTGAAATTCACCAGAAATAATATCACTTATGCTAAGTCCTTTCCATTTGGGGCTCTGCTTGGGGACAGCCCTACTAATGTTATGTCTGATCAAAACCTTCCATGGTTCTTCTCCCCTAAGAGCTTTGACTATCCATTTAGAAGCTAGTGCAATCCCTAGCCATCTTAAATCCTTTAAGCCAATTTCTCCCCTGTTCTTGCTCAAAGTGCACCAACTTCCATTTAACAACATGTTTCTTTCTCCCTCCTTTTCTATCAGACCAGAGAAATTCTCTGATGATCTTTTGGATATAATTAAACTGATAATTGCTGAATAGTCATGAAGATGTATAATAAATGTTGTAGGAAGATAGTATCTTTTGACAAACTTGAACCCTCCCTGCAATGGTGAGGTAGTGCTTATTCCATTTCCTTAACTTTTTATCAATTTTACTTCTAACCCATTTCCAAATAGCTTTCAGATTGAGCTCTACTGCAAAAAGTATACCAAGGTATCTAATCAGTTGGTTAGGTCCTCCCCAGCTGAAGGAGTATTTATTGAACCAAATTGGGTGTAATGTCCCCTACTAGGTTTAGACATGTTTTAACCATAATCAATCTATTTCAATATACTTATGACTCATGTTAATTACATTTTAGATACTTTATTGATACTACCACTGTTTTAAACATTGGGTTTTACTTACTATATTTAGGTGCTGGTAAAAGGGCAGAGAGATCTGATGCATAGCAGATCTGGTCTGCCACTGTTATGGAATTAAGTATTACTGTTATACAATATTGCAGTCTTGGTTAATATTGTTATCAAATTTTATATACGAACATTATTGGGCTACATACCACCCAAAACAAGGATGTTACTGCCTGTAACTTAATAACAGTTCTGATCTGATCTGATTTGATAGATGTTGTCATATAATGTCCCTCTCTTCTCCTTAAATATTTATATATTTAATATTTTTAGTTGTATGTAATTGCTAATTTTATCCTTTTCATATTTGAAACTTCTTTATACCTTTATCTCTTAAAGGTCACACCTTTTGAAGAATCACCTTATTGAAGAGTCATGTCTTGAGTTGTCCCTAATGGATAATGGCGATTCTTGGTATTTGTTAATTCTTATCGATGTTAACATGATCGCCGAACATTGCACCATATTATATATTTTCTTGGACTCATTGATATTTATTAATCTAGTTGATTGTGTATGGGTAATATGATAGGTCGATAGCATGCAGTGGTGGTCAATTGTTAGTCTTTGATACTTAGTCAATCCTTTGGATGCATCCATAATATATCCATATCGTTGTTTGTTAATTGATACATGGGTTAATGCAATATTCAATCTTTCATATACAAAGATGATGAGAGTATATAAATTTATTTTTTATTTGAATATTTCAAGAACATTATTAGTAATAAATTTTAATAAATATTAATTAAATAATAATATTTAATAAATAAATAAATTTCAAATAATCATTTGATGGTAATTTTCATATTAATTAATAATAATAATAATTTTATTTAGGATACATATATATATATATGGAGGGGACATGACATTGGGGGTTGTGTTGAAATATAGCTAGGTCGTATCCCTTGAATGGGCCGACCTAGCTTGGTAAATGTTTGATGGGCCTACTTATGTGATTATATTATGTAGCTTGTGAATGTTAAAGGGCAGGCCCTATTTGGGCGCTCAACTTGTGTAACTTGTAATTGGGTCTAGGCCTAAGTGGGCATTGTAACTTGTGATTCATGTTGGGCCCTAAATGGGTGATATAATGTAACTTGTTGATGTGATAGGGCTGACCCTATAATGTGTAACTCGTCATTATTATGGGTCAACCCCTATTTTGTGCGCCAACTTTAGATGCCTTATAAATTTACTGTAAAGGCCGACCTAACTCAAATAAGATGTAAAAGCTCATATATATTCAAGGCAATGCAAACATCAACACAATATATATACACACTTAGCGAATTACCTCTGCAAGGTTAGTGAACTTCTATTGTATGTGATCTGCAATTTCCTTCATTGATTAGCATTCGTGATCAGCAAATCTAGAGCTGCACTCTAGGGCAGTGAATGCTTATCAGTCAACGATTTGTCTACTAGGCTGGGCGAAGATCTTTTGAGCTGCCGAATTTGCCTTTGGTCTGCTTGAACATATCAAGGCTGCCCAACGGCTGTCTAAGTTTGACAACGATCTGCACATCACCCTGACTTCCAGATTAAGATAAGTTTTGCTATAGTTGATTTATGCCCGAGAAGGGTAAACTTGTAATCTGCTTAATCAAATCAGATTTGAGATTATTGTTGCTGTGTTTTTTCTCCAAGAGGGAGGTTTTTCCTATTAGAATTCTAATTATATTTTAGTCACCTATATTTAGTTCCTTGTTTAATGGGTCATTTAGCTTTTAAGCTTTATTTAGCGTTTAGCTTTTTAGTAGTTCACTTTAAACGACTTGTTCTTAATTTAGAACGTCGTCTTGTAATCTCTATATATACGCTTGTATATTGTTGAATACATTATCTGATTATTGAATCATTCATTCAATTTATTTTTCATGGTATGAGAGCATGGAAATTAAAAATTTCGAAATTTTTCATTATTAAAATTTTTCGAAGTTTTTATTGAAGAGATTTTTTTAAAACTGTTTTTTTTTTTTTTAAAAAAAAGAGCAGATTTTTTTTGCAGGTTGAAAATTTTCCTAGGGTTTCTGCAATTTTCGACTAGGGTTTTGACCCTTCAGTTCAAGTCAAAATTTTATTGTGGTTGCAGATTCTTGGTGGGTTTTTTGAGACCTCAACTGAGTCATCGTTAGATTTTTCTGTGCATCGTTTTCCGTGCCTCAAGTTTTGAGCTGTTGGATCTGCATTCTGTTTTCAGATTCTTGGTGGGTTTTTCAAGAGCTTTTCTGGGTTGGTCTCATATTTTTTTGGGTGCCTCGTTTTCGGCACCCCAATTTTGTGCCAGTAAATTTGCCTTAGAATTTAAAAACAGTTAACAATTTCTGCTATTTCAGTGGATGTTGGGATTTTTGCTTTTTTTTTGGGCACCATTTAGGCTGTTTTAAGTTTGCAGAAAATTTTAATTTTTGGGTTTCTTCCAAACCTCGAAATTTGCACCTTGGAATTCGTGCTAGAATTCTCCTATAGTGTTTCAAATTTTTTGTGCAGCTGCTTCTATTCTGATTTTTGAATCAGATTCTTTTGTCTCATGCTTTCACTAGGTTGACTTTGTTCAACCTCCATTTTTTGTGATGGCATCTTTGACCAACATCATGTTGGAACACAGTCAAAAGTTCAACAACTACCACAACACTTGGAAATAGTGCATGTTCACGATCTTTGAATATCGTTGCCTTGATTAGATTGATTTAGGCCAGACCTCGTCTTACAGGTCCCAGGGTTTTTACGATTTTGTCTTGAAAAATTGTCTATCGGTTTTCTGATTTTTTCCACAAAAAATCATGGGAGGGTTTTCACGATTTTTCCCTCAAAAATTGTTCGCAGGGTTTATAATTTTCCCTTAAAAATTATCTCATCTATAATCTGCGATATTTGCGTAAGATTTTAATAATCTGGGTTTAATCGTTTTTTCCACAAAAACGATGATTTGTAACCTCAGATTTCTTGGTTTTTCGATTTTCTCCTCAAAATCGTAAATTCTCTTTTCGAGGGTTCCTATTTTAGGGTTTGCCGATTTTTTCCTCAAAATCGTGCTTTGTTGCAGTTAGTTTGGGTTGCACCTGGTAGGGTGAACATCTGCAACCGTGGTATCTTGCAATCAGTTTTGGAGTTGGTACTTTTCTGCAAAAGGGTTTGCCGATTTTTCCTCAAAATCATGGTTTCAGGTTTCAGTTTAGTTACCCAACGTCAGGTTGGATGGATTCTGGTATTCTTGGTCATTAACACTTTTCAGATCCAGGGAGGGTCTCCACCGCAACAGAGTGTTCTTTTCATTTGTGATCAAAAGACCCGTGTCTTCTGTAGGGTAGTTAGTAGATAGAATGACCTTTAAGGGAGGGTATTAGAATATTTAATTATATTTTAGTCACCTATATTTAGTTCCTTGTTTAATGGGTCATTTAGCTTTTAGTTAATTAGCTTTTAAGCTTTATTTAGCGTTTAGCTTTTTAGTAGTTCACTTTAAACGACTTGTTCTTAATTTAGAATGTCGTCTTGTAGTCTCTATATATACGCTTGTATATTGTTGAATACATTATCCGATTATTGAATCATTCATTCAATTTATTTTTCATTCCCAGGGTATCGCTGTGTTATGTGTGTATTTGTGTTTTCTTGTTCTTTATTGTCAATCTGATTGCTAAGTTTAACATAAAACTAATAGGTTGCTCATCCCATCCTAGGAGAGTAAATTTAGCCATTGAGATCTTGCTACCAGATGCTTCACAAAAGAGCTCTAGTTTGTACAAAAGTGCATTTAGATTTTCTTCTTTCAATTTAGTGAAAATTGTAGTATCATCTACAAACTGGATGTTAGAGAGAGTGCTTCCATTGGGTAACTGTTGTGCGAATCGCACACCCATCCCCGTCTTGGACAGGGACCCCCCAGTTTGTGCCTTTCTGTCCTGTCCTGAAATTTGGTTAAGTCTGGAATGTCCGGATATCTCGAGTCCTCCGTCTAGCATCGAAGAATTTACAAGGTTCAAGAATTTGATTGAGAATCAGTTTGGTCTCGAAGGGGAGTTATGCTTGGAGAACATGCTGTCACCTTGGTGGTGCAGAATTCACCGCACCCCACATTCAGAGTTCACCTGCTCGCTATGCATAGAAGCAGTCAGTCAAGTCAAAGCCCAATTTGGACTACCGGAAGAACCAGAGGAGAGCATCACCAGCAAAGTGTGGAGTGCCTACCTTGCTGCAGACGAGTATAGACGAATGCAAAATCCATGCAGCGCTGCACTCCCCAATGGTGAAAGGATAGAGTTGCCAATTGCTAAGCAAGATGGATCGGTCAATCAGACCAAGGCAGCAAATGAATTTGTTATCCCCGCAACTAATGAGAACAGTGTTCAAGAGGACGATCAAGGGAGCTTTGTGGATCAGCCACAGGTTGAAGAACAGTTTGCAGCAGCCCCACAAATGGACGATGCAGTCCAGGAGTCTATTAAGGATGTTTTTGAGAGCCAATCAATCAAAGAGTCTCTGCTGTTGGAGGAAATACTAATAGAAGTACATAAGGCTGCATTGTTCATATAGCCCAAAGATTCACCAACGGGCAATGCGCCTCTCTTTCCTGAGTTCGAGTTCGGTTTCAAGACTAATTATCAGCCTACGCAACCCAATGAAAAATCAGATGTTGATTTACATACACCAGACGCTATCGAGATGTTGCACCACCAATGGCGACCTCCTGATACAGCTGTTGAAGCCTTCCCACCGCACAATCCACCGTACAAAACTCTGCATGACTCGGAAACCCGCCAGGTTGTTTCTTTTCCTCCTGCTGTTAATTCTGAAAATTTTCCGTTTAATTTTGAAAATGCTAGAAAAACAACCTGTAAATGGATTAACCACGGACCTAATGAACTCCCTCAACTAATAATTTTGCCCGATGTCCTGGTTAAACCTGAGAGTGGCCAACTGAAAATTTTCTTTTCAGAGTATAAAGACTAACCAGCCAAACTGAGAACTGTTCCCACTGCCCTGTTATTGCTGCATATACTGAGAAATCACCAAGGATCGGGAACACATGCATATAGTCCGCCTTTTGTGCAGTCGGTCTTTTCTTGTACATAGTTAGTCTAGGTTTTATTTCCTGTTTTGCGAATAGTTTGTTTTCTATTTTAGCTTAGATTTCCCCGTTTTCTGCTTTAGTTTAGTTTGCTTTCCGTAGTGTAGGTGTCCTTTCGGAAGGGTCTGTCTCCCTGTCAGTTTTTGAAGGGGTTTGTTTGCTTTTCCCAGCTTTGGTGTACGAAGTTGAATTTTTTTTTTTTCCAGCTCATTTCTTGGATGCTGACTTTGGTAGAGTGCCTAATTGACGGTTGCCCCCGTAGTCAGTCCATTTTGGTTTAAGGCTTAGTCAGTCTAAAAATTTAGTTGCTTACTGCGTCTTGTCGCCAACGTTGTGTTCACTGCACTTTTAAGTGCTTAAAAACGCTTAAGTTTGTCGTTTTATCAAAGGGAGGTCACTGCAAGTGAAAAAAATTTTGAAGCTCTGCTTCAGCGACCACTGTAACGCTCAATCCCACGTAGGCTTTACTGCTTACCAGCCAAGGTGAAAAAGTGAAAATAAAAGAGAAAAATCAAAAGAAAAGAAATTGAAAAGCAAAGAAAGATCAAATTGCTTGGCTTTGGGAATGCAGACACCTCTGTCGGTTTTCAAAAAGAAAATTTATCGGAAACAGAGCAATCTCTGTGAGCTTACAGGCGATAACTCCGTCGGGGCTATAGACGCTTGCTGGCAGCGGGGCTCTATCCAGGTTGCTTTTGGAGTTAGAGTCGCTCTACGTAACTTGCATTAACTAAACAATGATATCTCAACCTTCTTTAGGCTTGAATGAACTTCACTGCACACACTCGATTTTTCAAGGTTGGTGACTTGATTCAGTTTGCGACCTCATTTTTACTTTGAATCTGTCTTCTGTCATTTGGGTTGTTTTGTGGGGTATATACCAGAGATTCTCGGGTTCGATCCGGATAGTCATCCTTGAAATGTTCAAGAACATTTCCCAGCCGAGTCGCCATTTGTTGTGCGAATCGCACACCCATCCCCGTCTTGGACAGGGACCCCCCAGTTTGTGCCTTTCTGTCCTGTCCTGAAATTTGGTTAAGTCTGGAATGTCTTGATCCTGAAATTTGGCTAACTCTGAAAAACTGAGGAAACCTCCAAAAACTAGAATTTGCAATATAACTCCTGGAGGGCCGAAACCACTCTCAAACATCCTGAAAGTATATATGGAATATAACTTAAAGTATAAGAATTTCTTATACTTAAATGTTATATTCCATATGCTCAATTTCGGACCCTGGGGCCGAAATTTCTAAATATGACAAAATCGCGAAATGTTTAAAACACGCCCCAGGTCCGAAGTTTAAATCGTGAAACGTTTTAAAACAAGATAGTGCTTTGCTCCGAAAAGTCACTTAAGTTCTTTTCGGACCCCTGCGTTTAAAGTGAATCGCGAAATGTTTAAAACGCACCCCAGGTCCGAAGTTTAAAACGCAAAACGCCTCCGCCCCCCGAAATCAATTAAAACCTTATTTTCGGACCCCAGGCCCGAGGTTTTTCAAAAGGGCGAAATGTTTTTTAAAAAAAAAACGACGCACTAGGTCCGAAAGTCCGAAAAGGCACTTAGATCCATTTTCGGACCCCCCAAGAAAAGTTTAAAGTGCGAAATCTTTTAAAAGCGCCTCCAGCTCCGAAAGCGCGAAAGTCCATTTTCGGACCCCTGGGAAAGGTAAAACGTGAAGTCCCATTTTCGGACCCTAGGGGCGAAATGTTTGAAAATCGCAATTTTTGCAAAATATATGTAAGCTCCGAAATTTGCAAAACGCATTTCAGATCCGAAATTCGCCAAAGCGCTTCAAGCTCCGAAAAACACTTTAGATGCTCATTTTCGGACCTTGGGGAGAAAACTAAAAAACGTGAAGAGCTGCAAAGTGGCCCTTGGGTCCGAATTTGCCTTTAAAATTTGCGAAATATATGTAAGCTCCGAAATTTGCAAAAGGATGGCAAAGATCCGAAATTCGCCTTAAGTCCTCAAAATCGGACCCATGAGCCAAAAGTGAAAGGTTTTGAAAATTCGCAAAAAGTTTAAATACTCCAAATTTGCAAAAACGCCAAAGGGTTCGAAGCTTTTGCAAATTTCAAAGGTGCCCTCCGTTCTCCAAAATTTACCACAAAGCATGAGTTAGAGTTTTAAAATCTGCAGAAGTTCTCCAAACCTCCAGAATCACGCCATAAACCCATTTAAAACGCCCAAGACTCCAAAGGTAAAAACACGTAGAAGTAAATCGCCCAAACACCATCAAAACCAAGGATCAGATTTCACAATCGAAGAGAAGGAGAAGCATTTTCAAGATACATCTCACGAAGAGCTTCTCAAGCCAGACGTCGTAATTAAAATTAATGTTTGTTAAAATTAAATTATTTAATTTTTCAAATTGATTTAATGAAATGAAATTGGTTGATCGCAGGACGTCATCGAAGAACCAGGAGAAAGACCTGAAATGCAAATCGAGGAAGGATCGTGATTCAAGGCCAGGCGCTGAAGATTGGAAAAGAAAAGATGCAGGAGCGCAAGAACAACCGAGCATTGGGAACCGTGCCGTTGAACAAAGATGAAGTCCACTGGCAGAATTGGAGGCAAAAGGCAAAAGAACACTCGGTCTATGCATTCTCGAGAAAAGAGACACAGATGGATTTAATTCAAGGAATTCAATTCCTAAAAGGCTGAAACTGCTTTATTGTAAACTACCTATGGGTCCTGTGCAAGATATTTTTGTGGATAACTATTCCCAACCACCAAGAAAATTGGATAGGCTTGAATTAAAGCCAAATAGTGGCAGGTAGTTGAGATAGTTGCTGGTTGGATAACTGAGAATTAATTCGGCATTGGTCAACGCTGTCAGCTTCTGGAAGACAGATCAGGACCCTTGGATGCAGTCCATCCTGGCCTCTGATTCAAAATTGTAATATCTATAAAAGGCAGAGGCCTTTCTTCTGTAAAGGGTTAGATTGTTAGAGATTGAGAGATTGTTAGATAGTTAGATTTTAGAGTTAGAATAGGTTAGATCTTAGCAGTAGCATAGAGATGCTGCTGAAATTGTTGTAATAGGCAGATGAGATCAATATATAAACATTGATTTGGTGTTTATTGTCTTGTTTTCATCCTGTTTGCATGGTTTCTTTCAGCATTTTAGATAGATCTTTATGTTTTGGGTGTGCAGTTATTTGATAGATTCGGGCTCATACCACTGAGGATATGCTGATTGTGTATCCTTTTGTGTGGTTAACCTGAGCCTTCGATTGTGCTTAGTTCAATTGCAGGTGTTCGTCTGAGCTGCGCCAAAATTGGGTGCTTAGCCGTGCGTCTCCTATCTGAAAATCTTCCAAGTTCCTTTGAAGATTGCACCGTTCCTGCAAGGTTGTGAGCCATTCTGGCCAAGCAGGAATTGGTTATGTTGAATCTGTCTACCCGCATACCCGTGTTGTTAGTTTTAGATCTCCTAAACCTTTCCTTTTGCTCTTTATTGCGTAATTCGAGAATCACAGTAGACTAGCTTGTTGCAAATCGTAAGTCCCCTTGTGTTTCCAGCATAAACACATCAAGCCACTGAGAGATCCCGCAGTCAAGACCTGACAAAAGAAACCTCGAGGTAGTCTCCTTTGATCAAACTTAGAAAACAACATTAGAGACTTCCTTATCTCAAGAGAGAGTAGGATAATCAGTCGGCTATTCTATTCTGCGTTGGCCGTATGGAGTTTGCAGCAATGCGATTTCATCCACGTCAACAGAACACTGAGTTTAGAATAAACAGAGCAAACTCAGATATTTGTAAAATTAGTTGATGGAATTGAGATATTTGAGAATATAGATGTTTGTGTGGCATCAGAGACATAATCCTAAGGTTTAGAAAATGACCAATATTCATACTATTGACAAATTGTGGAGATAATGTATGTCAAATGATGTCATCTAATGAATCATTTTTGAAGGCATGAGATTTGACTAAGAGGCCCTTTAAATCACATAGATGGTAAGGTGTAATTATATTCAATCTAAGGAACACATTTTTTGCTAATGCATGTCAAATCTTTTCACTACAGTTGTTCAAAAACCCTCTGTGAATCTCAGGCAAGATGGTATACTCAAACTTTTACGGTCAAAAACCATAATTAAGAGGTCTTACTGTTTTAGTGGCTGTTACAATGTATCAACATATATTTGATATATTTTTGTGCTTCTTTACTTCTCAGTTCTCAAAATACATCAAGATTAAGCACAAAATATTAGTTGAGCCATTTGACAAAAAGCTTCTTTTTCCTGAATTGTATAGCACAATGCATATAGAATAAGCTAATAAACATTAGCTCAAATGTGTTCTTTCTGCATTCTACCTCATCTATAAATCTTAATATGCACATGATCAAATACAACTGAATATAAAGAGCATCCATGCTTTTGACAAATTGAAATGGTGGCAATGCCATATAATGAATAAATCTTAGCAGACACAAATTCCCCTTTAAGGGCTTTTCATGACAGGGCTTTTTATTTCTCATAAAAAGCAAAATGTAATTATATTTTATCCAATGCATTCTTTACTTGCTATTGCACAGTGACCAATCTCAATATAGTTATCAAGTGACAAATCTGACTTAAGTGACAGCTCTCTGTTCTCGTAAGTTGTGTACCTCGCTACAATAATCTGCTCTATTTTCAGTCATAGTTCCATTTGGCAATTATTCTTATAATGAAATCATTCTCATGAGTTGCTTTCACTAACAACGCACATAAGTTCTAGTAATTTAGATTGTTGTCCCCCAGATACTCCTAGGATCTTGATTACCCTCTCTGAATCTCAGGCAACTTGTTGCACTCAATCTTTTACTTTTGAAAACTGTGAATCACAGGCTTTAGTACCAAGTCACGAAGCATCAACATATTCTTGATAAGGATTCTGTGCTTTTCTCAAAACTTATATGCATCACACAAGATTAGAAACATTATATATCTACAAGCTGTCTAAGCCATTTGACAAATTGTTTAGTTTTCTTCACTTCTAGAACATAATTCATCGAGAATACCTTACCAAACATTAAAACAAATGTATTTCTCTTTGCATTAAAACCTTACCTGTAAATCTTAGGATGTCCCTGATTAACCATGATCAATAGCCATGCCTTCCAAAAATTGAGGATGATTTAGATAACTAATGTATCACAGGTTGATACATTATTTCACTTTGTCTTTTCTACTCTCATTAAAGTTAAATGTGTCACATTTAATATGACATATTTTACTTGTTCTTGCATATTAAGCCACTTCCAATTTTTAAGAGACCCTCTCTGAGTTAAGGGAGGATGTTTTACAGTTTACTCAACCTCTAGAAGTCAAAAATCCCAAATCAGAGCTTCAGTGCCTAATCACAAGACATCAACATATTGTTAATAAAAAATTTATGCTTCTGTTCCTTCAACTTCTTAAAAGGATCTGTGGAGATTAAGTATGTCATTTACTGACAAGACTATGGATGAGCCATTAAACAAAATGTTTTCCTTTCTTGATTGTAATACATAATTCATTGAATTCCTTAGTAAACATAAACCCAATCATGTTTCTTGCTAAATTTGTCTTAGCCAAAAATCTTACAAGAACTGTTGTCAGTTACAAATCAAAATTATGAATCTTAATATAGTCATCCCATATCATTACTCTATACATTACTAAAATGTGTTGATAAATATAGAAGCCTCCAATTCGCTTGGATCTTATTTTAAAAATATTAAACAAGTGTTCAGTGTGAGATACTGCAAAGAGCTTTACTTCCCTCATGATGTCATAGTATCATCCTAATTTCATCCAAGACAAGGTCAGAATAAATATTTGGTAAAATCACAATACAATAGTGAGAAAATGATGGCTATCCATACATTAAACTTCCATTCATAGTATATGGATCAGTTTCTATAAAATATTTTAAAAATTTGCCAGTGTTTATGCCATCTGGACACTGCCTCCTTATATGCACATTCTGCTGTGGCACTCGTTTTGTAGACATCTTCCATGGACCAAATTGGGAAGGATTTACGAGGGAAAGATTTGTTTGATGTTGGTAATTGTTCCTGCCATACAACATAATATCCTGAATCCTACAGGCAACGCACCCCTATGCCTGGAGAAATACATACGATGAGCTCATAAGCTATAGGTTCTTACCTTTATTGAATTTCATTCATGTGACACATGAACCCAAAGACACTCATAGGTATAACCATATTCCAAGTCAGTCGGGCATAAAAATTATCATGAACTTTTTAATCACACAGTAAAATGCTCTCACATAATTACATAGACAGCCATCTTAACAAGAAGCAAAATCACAGATTACTAATATTACTTTCCTACTCAATCAACCCAAAATCCCAATGAACATATCCAAAATGTGGCATCTAAAAAGGTGACAATTTTTATATGAGGTATGCAATGATGAGCAGGACTTGAGTAGCTCCTAACAAAAATGAATCTCTCTTTACATCCAGGGTAAGTCTCCTACATAAGATATTGAGAAGTTCCAAGTACATCCTCTTGCAGAAACCCTAAAGTGACAAGCAGGGATTCATGTAGCATACAAAAAAATTATCATCAAAGCATGCTCATTATTCAAGAAAGACAAAATGAAAAGAAAGAAAATAAATTATATTAATGTCCATGGATGACCAAACATAGGTCAATGGGACTCGAGCACTTCAATATAGACCAGAAAGTTATAGGAGGAGAAAATCATAGACAGGCCCAAAATGATAAAAAACGAAAACAAAAATACAGTATAATTGTGGACAACCAACACATGGTCAGGAAACCAATACGAACAGCCGAGTGGGGGGAACAAGATCCCCAACGAGCATGTGCTGAGTAGCGTAGGAAAGATAAGAGACAAGTCTCATCAAAATTCTCTGTTCACGCCTGAAAAGGAGGAGTGATTGGTGTCATCATAAATCGATATGAAAGTACAAATATAAGATCTAATAGTGCTCATGTCTAAGGCTAGGAGACTGAGCTGTGGGATGATAAGAGGAAGCAAGGCACAAACTCTAGAATCACACCTAACATTTCAAGCCTTAAAAACCTAAAATGCATTTTAATACAATTAAAAAGTTGATATTTGGGACATGGTAAACCAGAATTGAATTGTAGTCAAGATATAATGCTTTTATTATATTTTGTTAATATGATTGGATCTAACTATGTATTAATTGTTTGTCACCTTTCGAGTAGATACAAAAGTTGATTGATGGATGATTATGTTCTCATGGCAACGATCAAGTCTTTTAAATGGCCTTAGCATAGTCAAATAAAGGAGTCAGATCCTTAGCTTACCATCTCTCATCTACTTCTCTAATAACTTCATCTATGAAAAAAGATATACTTTCACTCGTTTGTTTGGCATGCAATATCATCTCTAACATTAATTCAAGTATTAGTTTTATCAGATAGAAGAGAAAACATTTGCCATCATATGGTCCATTGTTGTCGTACGGTCCACAGTCATCATATGGTCAAACTTCATGCTCCTCATGCAACCTTCCTCATCCTACTCTGTCATATGCCCAACATTAACTTGTCACCATTGTACAGTCTGTCCAAAAAAGGGTTTTCTGTTGATGCATGTAGCTAGGTCGGAGCCCTTCTAGGGTCGACCTAGCACACCTAGCGTGTGTATGGCCCTGCCAGCCGTAGAAGGCTTAAATAATTTCTGTTTAAACATGACCTATCCATATTGGCGCCAACCTTAAGTGTTGTATTGTCGTTGTAAAGCCGACCTAAGGTAAATGGGAAGGCTAGAGTTTCACACATATGTAACGACAATCTCATTGTTCAAAAACACACAACGAATTATCTCCTTCATTCAGTAGACTGTTTTCTGAGTCAGCGAACTACAACTTAAGGAAAGCGAACTGATTTCCAGTGATAGCGATCATCACTGGAAGGACAGTGATCATCATCTGAAGGACAACGATCATCATCTGAGTGACAGCGATCATCATTTGTGTGACAGCGAACTATTCTTGAAGACAGCAAACCTCAATCAGCAATCTTCATCTCTGTGACTGCAACCCTGTTTGTGACAGCAACATCCTATGTATTGCAGATAAGTTCATTATACTACCGTGCATAGTTTGCCGATTGCTTCAAGTGTTGAAGCTCATTGTAAAGATACATTTGATTATTGCTTAATAAGATCTGAGAGTTATAGCTGGGTTTTTAACCTCCAAGAGGGAGGTTTTCCCAGGGTATTCTTGGTGTTTCTTGTGCACATTAACTTACTTTCTGTTCTTGCTAGTTAATTTGCTACAGTCTGATCTAAAATTTAAAATTTTCTTAATCACAAAACCCTCCAATTTGCTTTCTTCATCGTACAACCGGGGAGATGGAGTCATCTCTTAGGAGATAATAGAGAGCATCAACAGTAATGATACAAAGTGCAGGGGCAAGGGGGCATCCTTGCCTTATTGATCTAGAAAGGCAAAACCTATCAGATTTCACACCATTGATTTCTACACAGGCCTTAGCATCTGTCATTAGTACGTTGACCTACCTACAGTAGTGCTCCGAAAACCGAAGGCATTCCATCATCATATTGATAAAACCCCTTTCTATTCTATCATATGCTTTTTCAAAGTCCAATAGTAGTATGGCTGCATCTTGTCCCGAGTCTTTAGCCCATCTCATAGCCTCCCAACATGTGAGGAGGTTCTCCAAAATGCATCTTCTCTTTACAAATCCTGTCTGAGTAGGAGATATGATCTTAGGCAGAATGCTCTCTATCCTTTGTGCAAGAACCTTGGCAAGTATTTTATAAGAGACATTTAACAAGGTGACAAGCGTCCAATTTTTGATCAATGTCTTGTCCCCTTCTTTAGGAATAAGTTTTATGACCCTTGTATTTATATCCTTCCCCAATGAGCCATTAATTTCAGCTTCTTTATAGACTTGTAGTAAGTCCTCCGCAATCCAATGCTGACAACTTTTGTAAAATTCAATTGGTAGACCATCAATTCTTGGGGCCTTGCCATTATTAAGAGCTGAGATTGCCTCTTTGATGTCATCTAAAGTGATTCTCTGATTTAACATGATAGCATCTTCTTCAGAGATCTTTCTTGGGATAATGGATTTAAGTTGTCTCCTAGCATTATCTTTTTGTAGTCCACAGTCTTCACTAGTGAATAGTTTTTGATAAAATCTAGCAAAAGACTCTAGAATATCTGTCTGATTGGATATAACCTTACTTTCATCACAGATAGCATTGATATTAATCCCAGCCTCTTTTGCTTTCAATATCTGAAAAAAAATAAATTGGAGCCTTTGTTTGCATGTTCCATCCATTGAATACGGGCTCTAGTCTTAGCCCCTTGTATCTTATCATTTTGAATCTTTCTCAAGGAATTCTTGGCCTTAGACATCCTCTCAGTAGCTTCAGTATTGAAAGGATCTTCTTGTAGTGATCGTTCAGAGTTTTGTAATATAAGGTGAGCTCGCAGTTCTTCTCTTCTAGCATATTTAGCAATCTTTTTGCCAACTGTTTGAAACAAAACTCTCCAACTTGCAACCTTCTGGTTCCATGCCTTTATAGCCCCACCCTCTCTCAGAGTTGTGTTATTGAAGTGTCTGGTGATTAAAATTGCTTGGAAAACTTCTTCCCTATCTAACATGCTGGTGTTTAGTGCAAATCCCATACTGTTATTCCTATTGATACAATTCATATCCCTCTGGCATATAACGGCCTGAATTGGATGATGGTCAGACAGTGTATAGGGAGAAACTTTGTATTGAATCCCCTCATCCTTCTTGCCTATACAGAAAAAATCTTTGTTAAAATAGACTCTGTCAAGTCTGGAGTATATTCTTTTGTTACCCTTTTGCAAGTTGCACCAGGTAAACTAAATGCATTGGTAATCTTTCTTACAACCAGCTAGGGGGTTCAACAATCTAAAGCTTATTCGTCATTGTGTTCTAAAAGAATTGTCCTTCCCCTTTCCATTCAAATTTGGAACTCCGTGTTTTATCCCCAGAGTTTTCTACCATATTAAAGTCCCCTCCCACTATCCATGGAATATTTTCCATATCAAACATACACTTCCACATGTCCATTCCCTGTCTGTATTCATTAGGAGCATACAATGAGCAGATACCAAAAACCGAGTCTTCAACTTTTAACACCACCCACACCACTCTATTACATGGTGAGTGCCCCCATTTAATGACATAATCAGCCCATTTTCTACTAAGAAGAATAGCAACACCTCCTTTTCCTTTCAAATGATTGGTAGTGTAGTAGGAGGCTTCCTTCTAAATGCATTTCATATTAATATCAAGCCAAAAGCCAACTGCTTTAATTTCTTGCAACAAAAGAACATCAATATTCCTATATAGTCTCAAAAATCTTTTAACAACATACTTTCTATCCAGGGTCTCCAACCCTCGAACATTCCAAGAAGCTATGTTTACTTCCATTATCTGATTGACTTCTACATTTTCATTGGAGCTCGGAAGCTGTCAAAACATTTGGGGATATTGCCATTCGGCTTATTCCCTATCTTATCCATATTGGCAGATCCAATTGGTCTACCTCTTCTTTTCTTAACCCCAGGCTCATGATCTGCAGTAAGAAGAGGGGGGTTATTGGTTTTTTGCTTTTTATGTTTACTAGTGCATTTCTTAGATTTAGCAACCTTCTCCCCATACTGTTTCATAGCCTCCACAAGTAACTCTTCCCTTGATCGTGTCCCATAGGGCACCACTGCCCATGAGATTCTTTTCTCTTCCTCATTTGGAGTGTAGGATCCATCTTTTGCCTCAAAATCCATAATTTGTTCACCACCAGTACGATTGGTATCCATCTTGAAGGGAGGGGTAGGAGAGACATCATCTAGAAGTTTTCTCTCAAGTAGGGAGTTAAAGAATACCTCCTTAGGGGATAAAGTATCAACTTTATCACTATGAGCCTCATTTGAAATCTTATCAGAGATGGATACTTCCTCTCTGGAGATGGGAGTGGGAGGCTTCTAGGGCCCACCACCATCACTGGTAGTGACCTTCTTGGGAGTGGGGACTTATTGAACAACTTCTGAGATCTTGCTTTTGGAGTTTCTAGGATGCTCTACACCCTGTCTCTAGTTTCATTAATCTTTTTGAACTTTTCCAATATAATCTGCTGAGCATTCAACTTCCTAGGAGCGGAAGGAGGGGGGCATGATGGAGCAGAATCTCTTCGGTTTAGGGCAAAGTTCAGAGGGGGTGAAGAGATAGAAGAGGATCTGCTCATTTTCCTAATTTCAGCACATAGAGCCTCAAGTTTGTCCATCAACGGGGGAACAGGGGAGGAATCATCCAAATCCTTGGAAGGGTCTGGGTAGGATTCGCCAGTAGGAGAGGTCGGGATCGAAGTGGGATCACAATCAGCGGGGATCGGTGGGTTAGGGTTAGATTAATCATTTAGATTAACAATTTTTGGGGGTTTCTTTTTAGAAACAAGGCAATTTCTTCTCAAGTGGCCTTCTCTCTTCCAGATAAAACAAGAGTTCATTCCTCCCATGTACTCGATAGGGCATGTTAAAATTTCATCTTGAAGCTCAATTTTAATGTCATCTGGCAATTATTTGCTAGGCTCAAAGGCAATCAACATTGTTGTGTTCATATGAGGGAGGAGCGATGTTGTGGCATCCATTTGCAACACATTACCAAGAGGTTCAACCAATTTAGACAAAATGCTCCGAAGAAATGGAGGGACATTTTTAACGGTAATCCATTTAGGGCAAGACCACGCAAGGATTTCCTCTGGATGGCTAGTTGGGTCCCAAGACACTGCTTGAAAGCAGGCGGAGCCTATGTTCCAAAATTGTTGCTTCCTAACAACTTATTTCTTACTGTTAGGGTTATTGAAAAAAATAATAAACAATCCTTTTTGAACCATTCTGCAAAAGGAAAAGGTAAACCCTAACTTCTTCTGCCATACATTTTACAACCAATTGCTTAAATAGTTCCTAGAAGGCAGCCTGCTCATATCCAGGGCCGCCAAGAAGATGGCCGTACTCCTAAGCCTAGTTTTCTCAAACATAATAACATTAGCCATCTGAACATTAGGAGTGACAACAAGGGAAGTGGCGTTAGGAATCTTACCTCCTCGTCCTCCGCCAGTTCCATTTGCAGCATTGTTCTCCTTACGCACAAACCTCGCGCATTCTGGAATCGCCAAGGTGTTTGTGACTGCTTGTTTGAAGGTTTTTTGGCCGTCTCCGTTGCAATTATCTACGGGCGGAAGGACACAACCAGGGGAGTGTGAGTCCATACTACGACGGGAAGGGGGCGCATTAAATTCGCACCAGCCACAAGGGCCGGCTACCTGTTGACGTGTATTTTGTACACTATCAAACACAGAATAAAATACCTAAAGGTACCTTATCCTCTCTTGAGTAAAGTCTTTGATTGCTGAAGATGTCGCAAAAAAGGATCAATCAGGGTGACTCCAATGTTCTTTTATGTAGGGTCTCTACGTGTGGATAAGCACCAGTGGTCGTTGTGATTGCTGTTTCATCAAGGGGGCCTTACGTATCCGAATTGTAGGAACAAGATTTCCTAATACTAATGAATTCCAAAAAGATCAAAAGGGTAAGGTTTGCAAGAGATAAATCCTAATCTAATTCTAAGAATGACTTAACGTAGGCTAAACTTGGCAAGATTCTACCAACTTCAGTATTGCCATGAAATAACAACTTTACTGAAACTGATGCGATCTTCTAGGGTGAATAATGATTTTTAAATCATCAAGAATCATAAGCACTACCATGAAGGTACATATCTATGACTCAATAATGACTGAAGTTTTATGCAATCCAAATATTTCCAGTCGACCACACAAGGCGTCCTTACAATCAGTAAGAAGCTAGTGGTTTGGAACGTGAATCTCACCAAAGATCAAGCCCAACACTTAGTCCTTCAAACTTAAACACTACTTTGACTGAGAATGATTCAAGAAAGTAAACAACCATGAAGATAGCCACAAGAATTGCAATAGAACACCATAACTTCAATATTTTATTGATCTCAAAGCCATCATAAACAACAATTGCTCGAAATTCCTTCTTCAAAGCTCAATCTTGCTACAAAATAACTTGCTTCTCCAAAAGCTCTAAACTCTAACTGTAAATCTTCTAATCTCTCTACTTCTAATTTCTCCTATATCAAAATGAAAAGGAGTGAGGGTATATATAGCATCCTCAATTACAATGAACGGTCCAGATCAAAAGAAGATCAATGGCCAAGATTATGACACCTAAACCCTAATTAGGGTTTATTACAAATAGCCCCCTTTTTATTGAACAATATTAAATGCATAGCCAAATATTAAATTTGGCACAAAAATCTAGGAAACATAGACCAATGATAATTAAGGTGCCACATCATCTATAACAACCTTTCTTCTAGAATCTTATTCCCTTTCCAATGCTCTTTCTTAGCATATGCAATGAATCTAGACACGATTCCTTCGATCTCAGCAATTGGAATCTCGGGAAGATTCCTCATTCGTTCCTCCAAGTGGATGACCTGATCGAAAGCCTTGAGAAGAGCAGTGTCCCATCCAGGTTCAAGTTCTTTGATTTTCTCAATCAGGAGCATGGTAGCAAACATCTGATCTCGTTGCTCATCTGTAATAACATTCTCATCTTTGCAAAAGATGACCTTGACTCTTTCTTCTAATGCTTGCAAATCCACATCTGTCTCAACTTCAATCCTCCTGCCAAGAATAGTACATAATACTTCAAACACCTTGTTCTGGATCGGATGGATAATTTCTTCAATTTGATTGCATTTGTTACTGATGTCTTCAAAAAGAACTTCCTTCATCTGGAGTAGAGTTGACCATTGGAGTAAACTATGAGGTCCCCCATCCATTATCTTTTCTTGTGCTAGGACCTTCCTTGATGTTTGTCTGATTACTTGCAGGACATGAATGATAACATCTTTAGTATGAGCAAAGGCGGCTACTGTTATCATTAGGTTGTGGATGATCTCAAGAACCTGGATAGCTCGATGAATGGTCTGTATCATTCTTGTTGCAAATTCAATAGCAACTGTATGGGATTTGTCAATCCAAGAGCTCATAAGCTGAACCAAACTCCTGACTCTCTCTGCCTCACCAACTGATTCAAGGGGTAGTGCCTGCATAGGAGATACTGCTGGATCCTGACGCCTCAAAGGCTGATTGAGATGGCTAAAGTAGCCTCTCCAAGCACCTCTCTCTCTCTCAAGCTTTCTATTCTTTTCCATTTCTTCCTTAAGCTTGTCCTTAAGTGCTTCAAACGAATCGGTTGCCTCATCCAATGTTTGCTCGGCTGTGAGTGGACCAAGCTCAAATGTCTCTACATCATATTCCTCTGCGAGGATCTCACCTTCATACCTGTCCACTGCTAGTGTAGCTATCTGCAATATCCTGGATCCTGTCTCATCTCTGATCATCTTGGACATCTTAGTAGCCTTCCTCTTTTCTGTCACTTCCTGAGAATTCCCAACAAGGCTTTCTAAATCAATCACATTATCTTCGTCCTCGATCACAATCACCCTTGTCAGTCTCTCCTTTAACCAATCCGGAATGGCAGATCTTGTTTCTCTAACCTGTATCTCCTTAGGCAATGTTTCTTCCTCTCTGGGAGGAGATGTCACTTCATCACCATCCTTGTCTTCATGTAACTCATTAACCTGGAGAGATCGGCTTGATGAACGTTGAGGTGCCTGTCCTTCTTCATGTTTATCGTTTTGTACCATTGATTCCATAGATTCCTCCATTTCAAGTGTCCTCTTCTCTTGTCGAGAAGATGTGCCGGATGAACGATCTCGATTGGCCTCTTGCTTCTTCTTGGAGGATTCTCTTTTCTCAGGTCTCTCTTTTCTCTTTGAGCCTCTAGGATGGGGATTGCCTTCACTGGCGCTTCGAAGATTGCCTTCGCTCGTGCCTCTGGGATGAAGATTACCTTCACTTACATTTGCTCCTCCTTCGCCTGGCCTTTCCTCCAAAGTAAAAGTCATAGATATGCCCTGCTCTCTCAACTTTTGATGTTGCACATCAACCCATCTGCGAGTACAAGACAAAACTGGAGCCATCAAGGCATCTGGATCCAAAATTTCAGGTTCATTCCAATCTAGCCTCATTGCTTTGTTTTCTCGGTCATAAGATGATTGGAGATGTCTGCCACTGTCCTGAACTTGGTCGGCCACTCTGTAAATTTTGCATTTCCTGATGAAGTCTAAAGGCAATCTGGAATGCATCTTTCTTTTTACTTCAAAATCATCTGAGAGATTCATCAAAAAGTCTTCTACCTGAAACTCATGCTTGTATTTTCTACCGACTGTCTCTTCTATATATCCATAAGGATCAAAACTCTCTCTCAAGGCAAAGAATGAAAATGAATATAAGGCCAACTCCTTTTCTGCATCATCCATGGCTAGAGCATTAGGACATACCTCAACTGAATTGCCTAGTATGATTGGCACAGGAACTCCATTTCCATGCCTGTGTCTGAATGCCTTCGCATAAGCTGCCAACTGTCTAGCCACCTCAAGTAACACTATTCTGTCTGTTGGATATCTCGGCAACATGTAGGGAGGTGAAGGACATCCATGAACTCTAATATATGTAAACTTCTGAAATTGGATGAACCAAGCACCATACCTCTTTACAAGCTCTTGTGCATCTTGAGATAGCCGATTGTGAATCCCGCCTTGCAATGCTCTGGTGATGTTCATCGTGAAGGTATCATTGACCAACTTGTAGTCACTTCCTGGAGGATGATGCAAATGAACATAGGAATCACAAACTCTGACTTCCCCGGGCCCTCTTCCGATCACTCCTCTGTGAGGTAGTCCTGCATATTCAAAACTCCTGATCAAGGCATATATGATGTATGAACTCATGTGGAAAGACTTGGTAGCCTTCAGTTTTCTTAACTGCACGTCCAAGCAATGGCTAATCATTCTAGCCCAATGAATTGTTCCTTTTCCTTGAACTATCACTTGGATGAAGTAGAACATCCACTTCTCAAAATAGAAGGCTTGAGGAGCCCCTGTAACTCGGTTGAGTAATGTTATCAAATCTCTGTACTCCTCCTGGAAGTCGATCCTATGTGGTGTGTTCGGAATCTTGCTCAGGCGAGGACGACTCTTGAGTAACCAATTCTTGTTGATGATGCTCAAGCAAGTGTCTGGATCATCTTCGTACATGGACCTGGCTCCTTCTAAGCTTTTATAGATCATATCTCTGTGCTCCGGAAGATGGAAAGCCTCACTTATAGCCTCCTCTGAAAGGTAAGCCAAAGTGTTTCCTTCCTTGGACACGATCGATCTTGATTGTGGATCATAATGGCAAGCACACTCGATCATCAACTCATGGCACTGGATTGCTGGAGGGAAGCCGACCGCCTTGATAATGCCACTTTCAATTATTCTCCTTGCGACAGGGGATGGCTTGCCAATGTAAGGGACCTCTCGAAACTTCTTCGTACTGAAGTTTCCCAAGTTGGTATTTCCAATGTTGCTCCATTTCGACACGATCTTGGTCTCCGATTCTTCGTTCTTTTGATCTTCCTTCATGAGGGCTGGACGACTGGTAGATGCTCCTGCCTTTGGGGTCGCCATCGTGACACCTACACAACATTTCATAATGAGTAATAGATTTCACAATGTAGAAATATAGATTAAAATTTAAATTTAGGAAACTTCATGATAAATCCTTAAATTATCTTTTCCTAAATATAACGATGCAATTCAGAATTCAAGATTCTAAATTCAAATTCAAAATTGAGGCTAGGACGATTCAAAATTCAAAATTTGGACAAGGGAGATCTTGCCATACCTTTCTTGAGAACTAACTCTAAAAAGTGATGCAAAAATTAAGGAAGTTTGCTAGGCAAAAATGGAGATCGAAGTCTTCAACGTGAGCTTCTTCTAGCAAATGCGCCTCCTTCATCAACTTCACCACCTTGGTCTTCGACGCCTTGAGGGAAACTCGCTCCACCTCTAACCTCTAACAAAGTTCGCACTCTTCCTTGGATTGAAATTTCGCTCTTCTCCTTGGATCAAAATTCGCACTTTCTCCAAATCGCATATGAACAACGATTGAATGATGGATTAAAATGTTTCAAAATACCCTTCTTATATAGGCGCTCATCTCTTTAATTGCCCATAGGCCGACTTAGAAAATAAGGCAAATAATAAACAAAATTTAAATAAAAAGGAGGCCGACTTTTGTAAAAAACATTAAAATAGTATCCCCAAGCGCTCTCCCTTTTTATTTAATTTAATAATTAATTAATTTAAATGCCTTTGTAATTAATAATTTCGATTTTTTTAAAGGCTAAATTAATTATTAAATGCCTTATGCACTATTTTTAAATGCCAATTTAATTAAATATTTCAAAGTTTTTATCGAATTTAGCATTTAATGTATTTCAAAAAATTATTGGCGCCTAGGCATGGGAGGAATTTGGGACTTTAATCAAATTCGCTCTGGTCCCTGGGAGAGGGATAGGAGCTAACTTGCATTTTGGTCCTCCATCTTTCATTCTTCACGTTTGAAACTTCATCCTCTACGTCCAAAATGGGGTTCTCGCTTGGTATTTTGAGTTTAACCTATTCCATCTTTGGAATGAATGCCTTTTAAACCATTTTCGCCCTGGTCCCTTGGTGAGGGATAGAAGCGATTTTTGCTTTTCCTCCTTGGCCCTTATCTTTTAAATCGTCAAATCAACTTGTGAGGGCAATTGATGATCCTTGTTTGTTCTACGCATGCCAAACTTGTCTCTCCAAGACCAAATGAGCCCTCCTAAGGATTCTTCGCCCTGGTCCTTGACTGAAGGACAGGAGCAAATTTTGCATTTGAGCTCAAAATTGTTGATTCTTGAGGTTAATTCCACGTTCGTCGTCCTTCGAAAGTCATTTTTTGACCTTGTGTAACCTTGCCTTGACGTAACTTTTGAAGGGAATGGTTGATTCTGTAGAAATCGCCCTGGTCCTCCAGTGAAGGACAGGAGCGATTTTGCATTTATGGCACAAATCCTTAATCATATTAACATCGAATTTTCTTCAAGGCGTAAAACATTGTTTCTTACTCCATCTTGAACGTTTGAAACGAAAGAGGCATTTAAAAATTAGGCATACTTGACTATTTCGCTCTGGTCCCTTGGTGAGGGACAGGAGCGCCTTGGCCATCGCTCGTCCAGTCTTGCGGTCTTTGCAACTTTGTTTTCCTTTAAAGTATTCCCAATATCGTCTCCATCATGTGCCTTGGCTTGGATTCACCTAAATTTGGCGGAATAGACTTGATAATACATTTTTCGCCCTGGTCCCTGGGAGAGGGACAGGAGCGCTTTGGGCAAAATAGGTCTCACTTGTGCTTTACAATCTTCAAATTTATCTTCAATAGAGTGATTACGCCTTCCTTTACTCATCCCAAACGTAAAACTTACTTCACCTTCGCCCAAAATTTGTCTTTTGAGAAAATCGCTCTGGTCCTTGGGAGAGGGACAGGAGCTATCTTTGAAATTTGCCTTGGTCCCTGAGAGAGGGATAGGAGCGAACTTGTCATCTTAGCACATTTCCTTGCTTGCCAATTACTTCAAATTATATTCAATGGACAAAACATGCCCTCCTTGATCTCCTCGAATCAAAAAATTGTCTTGGCCTTGCAAGGACAGTGCAACTTTGAGAAACAAGCTCCGGTCCTTCAATGAGGGACAGGAGCGATTTTTGTCCTTAAGGTCAAATGTTCAACTTTTATTGCAAACGACTAAGTCTAGAAACTCCATTATGTTGATTTCATCCCTTATTGCGTCCCTGACGCTTCAATTTGATCAACTAAGGCCAAAAATGCCCTAAGTAAGCCATTTCGCCTTGGTCCCTGGGAGAGGGACAGGAGCGATTTGGCCTTAAACCTTAAAAAACTTGCCATTTTGAGTCTCAAAAAATCTTCCAAATCTTCAATTCATGCTCGATTGTATCTCCTGGCGACCCTGCACAAGACAAATGAAATAAGTCAATAACTGAGATGCATAAAATACCAATTTCGCCCTGGTCCCTGGGAGAGGGACAGGAGCGATTTTGCCTCTATAGGCCAAAATATCAAGAATTTAGGCTTTCAATCACTTCACAAGGCATAATTAGGTCATCTCCAAGGCCAGGGGTCAATTATCAAACCTTCCAAAATTTGGTCAAAATTCACCCGGACAAATTTGCACAATTCCATCATTAACACTAGGTAAAATTTGAACTTACTTTCAAAATTCCGACTGGACCCAGACAGACTCATCTTATTTCAAAATTGCAACCCTCGGGAGGAGGCTTAATAATCTTTCAAAATTTGACTGGACTGCGGCTTGAAAATATCAACAGGAAACTCCTAAGGCTTAACCCTAGTCCAGACGACTCACTCACTTACCCAAAACCCTAAAAGCAGAGAGAAGAATAGGCAAAACCGGGCAAAAAAGAGGGGGTCCCCATTTTAATGGGGCGATGTGTGAAATAGTCACAACACTACCTCACAGCCTGCGCGAGGCAAGCCTTACACGCAAGGCCGACCAAGCTCTGTGCAATGTAGTTATTGCAGAGCGCTGAGCCCTCGTCCATCCCCAAAACAATTTAATATTTTCAAATAATTTAGTTAATTTAAAAGTTGGTATCTAACCTAGAAGGTTTAATGCCATGAAAATATTGAAGAACGTTTAGACCAAGCTGCATTGTATGCATGCGACTGCTGATGCCTCACCAGCATGGAAATGCATCTTATATATCATTTTGTTTGTGTGGGAACTGGATATGACGCCACTGTATCTGAGCAATATATGTTCCAATTCAGTCCCAATGGTTAAGAATCAAAACATCTGTGGACATGTTAATGCCCTCAATAACATCAGTTGTAAGATATGTTCTGGAATACTCTATTTCTGTCCATAAAGTCTACCTATGTCAAATGAGAAAGCTCTGTGGATTTGTTAATGGCTTAATGATAGCAGTTGTCCCCTATTTCTGTCCCTAAAGTTCTCACATGTCCAACAAGAGGAAAAAGGTTGAAGAGTAAAAATAATGTTCTCACATGACACAAGTACCAAATTTTGTGAGCTCCTTAAATTCTTTAGTATCAAACGCCAATTTGGCCAGTAAAGACAATATATGATCTTTATGTTCAAAATTAGGATTGTTGTGGAAATTAAAATGGGTGTTGTATCTAGTGTTTTGATGTTGTCCTCAATGCTATCTTTGGATTCACATCCTATCTCTCGTAGCCTTTGTCTCTAAAACTCTTCAAATAATTTGAATGTACTGTTGTTTGCTTATCTGAGAATTGAAGGGTTACTGATGGCTGCTGCATTTAGGACATTGGGGATTTGTGTAAAAGAAATTTGTGATATGAGGATGGTAGCATAAGTTTGTATCATAACTTTTAAATAGGACTTTTCACTATTCATCAGATATTATCAGCCAATAGAAATTCTCCTTTTAACATTTTCTTCTTCTTTGCATATTAATTTTATTAATATTACCAATTTGACACCTAAATATCTAGAATGAAAAGATGAAAGGCCTAAAATTTTTCAACTATGAAAATATTGAGAACCACAGATCTACCTTTAAAGAGAATAAAGAAGTGGATGATGTGAGGTTTAAGGTGATTCTCAGTTTGGGTTTGAAGTGTCAACTCAATAAGCAGCAGGTAGTATATGCTCCCGATTAAAGGCTTTGTGCAGATATGCAGTTTGCTGTTTGATCCAACATAGCCCCTTCTTGAATTTGCCATTAATTTCCTTTTATTTGGAGTCCAAATCACTGGTAGGTATGTGTTAGGTGTGCACTATTTGTCAGCATATTTAAGTACAGCTATACAACAGTGAATAGTCACCTTTTTTTGGCGAAATGGGAGATGAAATGTCCATACAGATAAAGTTAACTGTCATTCAAAATATGAATTTATTGGGTTGCAACAGCAGTAACTGGCTTTTAAAGCATAAGGGTTTTTTCAGTAGTCAGCTACCACAACTATATTAATGATTTGGTGGAGGGTGTTTTACATCTATTGTTTTTCTTTTTCATGTGATACACTGATATATGAGCTAATGCTTATTGAAGCATAAGGGTTTTTTCAGTAGTCATGCTACCACAACTATATTAATGATTTGGTGGAGGGTGTTTTACATCTATTGTTTTTCTTTTTCATGTGATACACTGATATATGAGCTAATGCTTATTGTGCTTCAGGAGTTGGGAATCAAACTTAAAGAGCTCCGCAGTTCATTGCTTTTGGCATCTGCAGGTGGGATGCCAGATGAAGAATGGGAGAAGCAATTAAATACTGCCAAGGATTCAGAAAATACTGATTTGTTAATATACCTTTGGAGGAACTTTAATGATGATGTTTCAAAATGGATGACAGCGAAAGCTAAGAGAAATCAAGTGCACTTGAATGAAAAAATTGATGATGATGAATATGCTGACCTGAAGAAGTTGTTTCCCACCCTTTTAATTGAAGGTTTTTCTCCTGCTGGAGTCACAGCTGCGGCTGCTATTGCTGCTGCTGAAGCTTTTTCACACGAGGGTTCCAAAAATACAGAAGTAAGTATCTTTATCAAATCCTTCTAAGCCAAAGGAATTCCATGGCAAGTTACTTGAGAATAGTATTTACGTGCTCATATTTAGAAAATCATTAGGGGTTTTCTAAATTCCAATACAGCAAGACTAATTAATAATGTTGTGAAAGGGTGAAAGATATAAAATTTGAATGCTTGTTGGCTCTAAACTAGTTCTCATAGTTTTTGTTTTCCTATGCAATGCTCAGCTTGTTAGTGATTTATACAAATAAATGACTTTCAATGATCAATTGTAATGTATGAGTATTTACTTTATTATTAAATGTTTTAGAAAGCTGGTACAGCTTATTTTGAGGCTTTTCCACTGAAAATGTACATATTCTTTTTTTTTTTTTTTAAGGTAAGTGCTATCTTTAATGGGGGTAGCTCCCTCTATTACTTTAAAAAAATGTACATATTCTTGTTCACTATGCATTTTATATTTTGTGAAAAATAAATTTGCAATTTGATAGTTGTGTTTTGAATAATTCAAATGTTTGGGATATAATGATAGATTTTCCTCAATGAATCATTTTGTACTAGATTGGTAGGATATTTCTTTGAGCAGCGATGCAATACATGGTGATTACTACAATTAGATAATGAATTAGGATGGAAATAATTCCTATTGCTTGAGCAAAAACTGCAGCATTCTTCACTTTAAAATATCTTGGTTTGTATATTATTGGAAGATCTCCCAAGTCACTCCAAAATCGGGAGTCCACAAATTGGAATACAGATTCTTCATATTGTGACAAGGATACAATAAGTAATATCGACAGATGATAGAGAAGATCAAGGGGACCATAATAACAAACCTTGATGAAAACCTAAAAAATAATCCTAAACTTAAAATTCAGGGGTAACGTAAGTAGTTAAGCCTAGACATGTAAAGGGAAGAGGATTTAGTGTATTCCATGCTACATCGAGGGTGTGTCCTCAACTCCATAGGGTCAAGTATACCATCTGACAATTGATAAGAGGATATGTTGCATCCCATGCTACAATGTGGGTCCATCCTCAATCCCAAGGATTTCCACAAGTAGTGAACCCACCTAGCCTGATGGATTTCAACTTCAATTTCCTATAGGCTACTAACGACAAGTCTGTCCACCCAAGAAGAAGTAGCTTTCAACATATACCACTTGGTGACCTTAGTGATATTATTAGCTATCTTCTTCACAATCTCGGGTAACATGTGGGATCGTTCACTCTCATGCTATAGGTGATTACTATTGAACCCTCCTTATACAACGGTTAGCTCCGGTTACTATTACTTGCATGGTATGGCAACTACCCATGCAATCATTTCCCTTATTAAATATCAGATAGCCCCTAGCAATCCTTCACCTTCATAAACTAAGTAAATGACGATTAATCCAAAAGATACCACAGTAGCTCTAAGCATTCGCCATTGGAACAATCCAATAATAGTTTGCTAATTGTTATTGTATCATAACTAGGGTAGCTTCTGGCAACCTTTACCTTTGTGAACTAGGTGAATGTCGACTAATCCCTTGTAGTGGCCCAGACGTTGATCATTGGCACGATCCAATGAATGCTTGTCATTGCACAAATATCTCTATTGTTCACACTTGTGGGGATCTTACATAACAAGATTCACAATACTGGTCAAGTGGATCAAGATAAGCATACCATAATTGAGCAATTTAGGAGCCAATAGGTCTAGGTTTAAATTTTATAGACACATAACTAGCACATAGAACCAACACAAGATGGCCTTGTCTCAAAATGTACTAAGACAAATATCGATTATGCAATGTCCCCTTCCTAAGCATTGACAACTTGGTGACAATTAGCCTTTTCAGTGGGTTCCTATAGGCTAATGTGGTGGGGTTATGGAACTCTTTGAGACCTGGAGACCTTGTGGTTCAACTTATTTTGTATTTACATGTGATGGCTTGAGCTGAGTTTAATATGTAATGTCCCCATTTTAGCGTGACATCAGATGATGTGTCGTTAGCTCGTTTTGCCATGGTCCCGAGGGCTAACCAGGACTTTACAAGGATCAGTGAAGGATTTGGCCTAGGCGATTTCAGTTTCAGGCCAATCAGAGGTGTTCTGATAGGGTTTCCAGATACTTACTATTTATAGTAAGTTGTGGCTTAGTGTTTGGTAATATTTGAAGCAATTTTGGATGTCAATATTTTGGTGCATTGAATTCTTCATCAGGATTGCTAATTTAATGAGCCATTAATTAATTGGGCAAAAAATTAAAAGTTCCTAAAGTTAATTTAAATATTTAACTTTAGTGTTTATTTAATGCTGGGACTAATGTTGGGAAAGGAAATATTAAAAGTCCCCTTGAAATGGGAGACATAAGGAGATAATGTTATTTTATTATGACGTTCTTTAGTCCCACATTGCTGGTGCATTGGGACTTGTGCCCAAAAAGAGCTATAAATGAGAGCTTTTAATGCTGAAGTGAACATCTTGGAAATGGCGTATTCTTGAAATTTAAGTTTCTGGAGTAATCTAGAGATTTTCTTGGCTTTTGAGGACGAAATCCCTCAGAAGTAACATTTCTTACGCCTGTGAAAGACCAAGTCTGAGAAATTAAGTATGAAATGACATTGAATGAAAGTGGGCATTGATATGGACTGCGATTACACAGCTCGAAGGGAAAATCGCAGGGCTTAGTGACTAATTTGCAGAATCTAGTTTCTGGTATCTACTAGGAGCCAGCAGTAGAGTCATATTGAAGTTGTACGATTTGTTGAGGAGAAGTCCCATTCCTACTTAAGCCGCAACCTACATAGGAGAAGCACTTAGCGGATATATTGTTGAAGGTGATACCCATATCTCCAACGCTGGTAGCGAATAACAACTGGCAATGTTGGTCGCAGCAAGGAGAGCAGAGAAATCAAGGCGTAGTTAAGTGAAGACCAGCAAGTGTACATTCACAGGGGTAATTGTGTGGAGCTGGCCGTCTCACTCCAGACAGAGCTGCGTTACTCTTGAGTTCTGCCGCCCATGCAATTAGCCGGGGGTAATGGTTGCAGAGTTAGGAGTGCCAAAGACGTTTTTCAGGCAGAGTGCTTATTCGGTGGTCCAAACGTGGTGCTGGGAGTGACTCAGTGAAGGGAGACGTTGGAGGATGAATGTAGCTGATTCGCAGGTTCATTAATCTCTGTATCTCAGTCTTTCCATAGCAGAAAATGTTTGGTTTTTTAAATAAAAGTTTGCCTTTGTCATTGGAAAGATATTGCTAAGTTGAGTGTTGGTGTAATGACTGTAACTTCTAGCATAAAGATAACTGCTATTTGCCATGAATGGGTATGTCTATGTTTATTCTGGTACTGAAAGAGAACATAAAATGTAAACGTTTTCAGTTCTAAGCAATAATATGAATCTGGAAATGTACTCTTGAAAAACAATTGCCAAACCAAACAAACAAACACAGACCTCATTGAATCAAGCAACCCACAGGAGACTTTTCACTGGCCATATGTTTGACAAATTCCTGAGTGAGTTGGAAGAGGAAAAGTGCGAGAAAAACTTGGTTACTGACGATGGGGGTGTACATTGAAAAGAAAAAATCATAACACATGGTGTGCTTGGCAACTGTTTGACAAAATACCACATAGACTGTTGAAGAAACTGTAACAAAAGGGGCAGCCTATTACATAGTAAGGGATGCATTATGACACTTTTTAGGTTGCTTACAGACAATTAGTCCATTTTTACTATTTTTAGTAAGTGTTAGTTTGGGCAGCTACTTGGGCAGTTGGCAGCAGTTTGACTTTAGGATATTCGGTAATTGCATCTAATGTTGATTATTTGGCAATAGTTGGTGGTTAGGGGAATTATTTTAAATAATGTTTATGTTATAAGTTAAATTAAGTATTTAACTTAACGCCATTTTAATATATTCAAGTGATTTTATGAAGTGGCGTTTATGGGACATAAGGAGACTTTAAAAGGTAAATTTAAGTTTTTAAAAGGGGGACGTCTACATAAGGACTCTTAGCATAGTTTGCCAAGTTTGTGGATGCACACTCCATACTAGCTGCTGCACTTGCCATGGAACTAGTTTGGGCTTTAGGATCAGCTCCATGGTCACCCACCCTCAGCCTCAGGTTCATATTCTGATTTAGTTTCACTACGAGAATGAACCTCTACCTCATCCTCACTCATGTCATGAGAACTTGTTGTGACACTGCAATAGACAATATAAATTCTATAAGTGCCTAGTTTTGGCCTAGTTTATTAAATTATTATTTAACAAATTTGAAAATAAAATTTGAATCTTGATGAGAAGATGAAAAATGGGACATTGAAATGAATGTATGAATATGCATTTGGAGCCATATATAATGGCTGCAAATGCATATTCATACATGAAAAATGAGCAATGTTACATTGAAATGAATATGTATTGGAAGCCATTATATATGGCTGCCAATGCATATTCATACATTTATTTCAATTTCTCAGTTTCATTTTCTCGTCAAGCTTCATGAAAATGAAACTTACAAAAAAAAAAAGAAGCAAAAGAAACCCAAAAAAATTTAAAAAAATGGTAAAAGAAAGCTACCTTTTGCTTGAAAAATCCTTTCAAACGGATGTGGAATCCTCCTCTCTGCTTGCACTTGCAAAACCCTCTTCTCATCCTTCTTGCAGTTGGAAAACCCTCCAATCTCTCTGCAGCCTTTACTCACTCTTTTCTCTCCTTGGCACTTTGTTGCTAAAAAAAATTGGACACCAAATGTGAATGAAAAATGAGCTAATGTGTTGTTTTATTGAGCATGGAGGAGTTTGATGGGGCCCAAATGCCTTTAGGGTTCGAGCTAGGGCACAATTTTTTTATTATTTAAAACCACCACTTTTTGTGTCCCTAGGGCAGGAGATGCCAAGACATCTCTAGGACCTTCAAGTGTCCCAGGGACATCTTGACATCTCCGGCATCTTAGTGATGTTTCCTCCATTCTGGCGGTGGTGGATGATGGCGAGGGGACGTCCCCACCCCATCCCTACCTCCCGGAGATGTCCCCGTCTTGGAAACATGGGGTTTTTGTGAGGGGCAGGGGCGGGGGTGGGGGACATGTCCCTGTGGTTCATTGATGTATTGTGAAAGTGAAAGATCTTTCTCGGTGGATTTGGAGGTAGTTTCATTCAGAGTATACGTAGGAATATCTGGTTTGTTTGAAAGAGGAATTTATTGGTAAGTTAACAAAAACAATGAGCAGATTGGGAGACATTTGTTGCAGCTCTTTCTTCATCCTTGCTAGCCGATTTCCTTGGTTAGCCGTACCACTTGAAGGGGGACATGGGAATTTTGGAGCCAAACACATAGAGTTCAAACAACCTTTTGGCATGGTTGGCAGCACCTAGTGTTAGCAAAGACAGGATATCAGTCATTGTGGGAAGAGGTTCATATTTGGAGGAATTTGGATCCATCATCAAAACCCTAGTTTGCTGGTTCAGAGTTTGTTTCTGACCTGTTATGTATTGCAGCTTTTGGTTATGTTTGTAATTTCACTTTGAAGCTATTTAGCTTTCTGGGCATTGTTAGTTTCATTGTGATTTCACTGTCCATACTATGAAATTAATCTGATTTTTCACTTGATACATTGTTTTCAATCTGTACCATGCATCCTTTGTAGTTTTGGCTGTTTTGATTGGGGTTGTACCTCATTTATGGCACCAAATAATATGATGAGTTCAGCTTTCTAATTGTTCTTATCAAATCTCCAATTTTCATTGGCATTTGTTGTAGGTCTTGTGATCCAACAATTTTCTCCCACAAGTCCTCAAATTTAATCTGAGTTTGGACCTTTACATTCCAACTCAAGTAGTCTATACTCAACAATTGAAAGTCTTAAAGTATTATTTTAAGTGTATTTGAAGCAATTTTGCAAAATATGAGGGTTCTTGAGCTCTCCAATAGGGCCTCCCTTGTAAACCAAATCAGAAATACTGAGAGGGGAGGCTGGGGGAGGGGGGTTGAATCAGTATTTCAAAAACTTTTAATACAGATAAAAACAAATCAATAGAGCTAAGCCAATAAACACTAAGAGAACACAAGATTTATCTTGTGGCAAACCCTTTCGGGTAAAAAACCATGACATCAAAAACTTTCATAAAATCAAATGGGCACCAACCCAAATACAACAGTGAGGTGCAACTCACATAAAGAGCACCGACTCTGAACAAAAGACGCACCGACCTCATAGAGAGCTCCAACTCGAACAAAGACGCATGGGCTCCAACCTCTTAATTGAAGAAATAAAACTGAACTTATAGCCTCTCAGACTTAAGACTCTACAAATATATCAGACTATAAATTTCTTGTAAAACTGAGGAATGTTTCTCAAACACCTTTTCTCTTCCAAAACTTTTGGTAAATTACATTGAAGTCACCTATGATATCTTCAGTATAGATTGAACAAGATTTCAGAACATGAGTTTTGGATCGGTCGCCTAGCAATTTGATATTCTTGCACGTGTATCTCTGTATATCATCTTCATAAAAATCTGCAACAAAACTTTGTGTGTTATTCTACTTTGCAACCCAGAAAGAAATGTCAAAAACAGTCCTCATCTCAATATTCACACTTCAAAAATCTTCTCTTAAGCTCATATCCCCATGCCTAACACCCACAACAAATGAATCGGATGTTTAACTTGTGAATAAAAACTCTCACCTTCCAACAAACAAGCTCTGAATTTAGCAGGAGAATACTTCAGAAAAAAACCTATTTCTTGTTAATGCATGGTAGTTACGGTAAGATAAATGATTGAATGAGAGATAAATGAAGTCTCTCATTCAATCATTTATCCTATCGATTAAACCATTAAGAAAACTTCAAGCTATTTTATTTGATGATTATTCCTCATGTATATCAATATCGATAATCATATCATGGCATATTGGTAATCAACGATAGTTATCTAATTAACCATCTATCCCGATCTATGTCGGATGTGTTCTCAACAAGAGATTATTATATTGCTATCGGGTGGCATAGTATGCACCGGTTAATGGATATAACCCTTAGTTAGTGACGGTGTCGGTTAACATAGACATTGATTCACTCCGTTTATTTTGCAATGCCAAACACCATCATTAATACCGATTGACATATCGGTTAATATGTTAATATGTTACGTGAGCCCCGATTAATATCGGGTTGGTAAATATGTTATATGTTACATGAACTCCGATTAATATCGGGCTGACAAATATGTTTAACACCAGTTGATATTATATACCAAAGGGTGCGATCAAGTAGTGTCTTGATCTGTCATGTCCATAAGACATGACCGGTCAAGGCACTGCTTGATCCTCCCCTCTCATATATATATATATATATCATTTGGCATTTGAGAAAGAGGATATTGAAATCGATAAATACTCCTCTTACCTGCCAAACAAAGAAAATAGTCAGAATTATAATAGAGATAAAATACATAGATATAAAGAATAAAATTAGAATACATCTTGCATATTGAATTATAAATTGAACAAACATTTACATGGTATCAGAGCTATAGTTAATCGAACCTGAGGCGGTTCAATTTTACGTAAAATTCAAATCAAGCATATATTCAACATCACAATCCTATCAATGGCTAGCACTATTAGATTTGAAGGCAGACTCTAAGGAGGTGATGACTTCTCTGCATGGAAATTCAGAATTCAAATGATTCTAAAAGAAAATAAAGTCGAATCATTTGTAAAGACTGAAACTGAAGAACCTGAAACTGAACCTAACAAAGCAATTTGGAGAGAAGGAAATGATAAGGCTATCAAAATCATAGTTGATGGGGTAAGGAACAACATTATGCCTATTATAAGGAAGCATGAAACAACCTTCAACATGTTCAAAGCACTTGAAGATGCTTTTGAGATATCTAATTCCAATAGAACCTTGGCTCTAAAAAGAGAAATAAATCACATAGCCATGACAAAAGGAGAATCAGTCAATGCCTACTTCATGCGAATATCTGCCCTAAGGGACGAACTGGCAACCCTTGGATATGAGATCCAAAGCAAAAAGTTAACCCTCATTGCTCTAGATGGGTTGCCTAGCATATGGGAAACATTCGTCCAAGGCATCAGTGCAAGGGATAACTTCCCAAAGTTCGATAGGCTGAAGGCTGACTGTCTCTAAGAGGAATCAAGGCAAAATAAGAAAGGGATCAAACAGAAGAATATAGATGAAATCTCCAAGTTCTTAATACAAACTCAAATAAGAAAGGCAAGCAGAAGCAATTCAGGAAGAGAAAAGGTCGTCACGGCAAGAACTCCTTCAAAAAGGACCTCTCTTAGATTCAGTGTTATAGATGCGACAAATTTGGGCACTATGTTGCCAAATGTCTAGAAAGAGCTAAACAAGCCACATTTGCCAAAACTGGAAAATCTAAAAGGGAAGAAGACTCCGAGAAGTATGTACTCTATTCAGCACTAACAAATCAAGCATCAAACAAAGTGAACTCTTGGGTGATCGACAATGGCTCATCCAGACACATCATAGGATTCAGAGAAGTACTAGACTCCATGAAAGAGGAGAATGATGAGGAAATAACCATCGGAGATGATTCTACACACCCTCTCAAAGGAGTTGGACCCTGCACCATCAAACTAAAGTCGGGTGTATCATTATGTAATGGACACCCCCTGTTCGGTACTAAATTTATGTCCTTTTTACTTAGTGTAATTTTGTCAAACAGTTGGCGTGCAAGCTGACTACTGGATTTTTTTGGTTCTTGATTTGCTATAGGATAAATTTGGTAAACTGATATTTATTGTAAAGCTTTCAAAGTTTATTCAATATAAAAATAACCAGACATATCAAATACCAAAAACAAGAGGATTAATGCTGATGGTATTTATTTAATTCCAACTCCAAGCATACAAATCAGATTTGAAGAATATTACAGACCATATGATAATAAACAAATTCAAACCTGGACTCCACAAGTATAGAACCTGCTGAAAACACTGTTTATGCACTGTAGCTGCACTATTCACGGTACTGTAGCATTTTTACTATTCACGCAGCACTGTAGCAAAACACTATTCACGCGGTACTGTAGAAAATCACTGTTCACGCGGTACTGTAGCAAAAACACTATTCACGTGGTACTGTAGCAAAAACACTATTTTCAAATCTGCACTTTCAAACCCCTGTAAAAACATCATGCGAGAGCACCAAATGAAGCCCAATGTGTTTCCTGAATGAAAACACCATTAATCCTCCTGACTGTGTCTTTCAACAGCGAAGAAAATGCTAGCAAAGAGGGATTCCGTCCTCCAAGCCCAATAATCAGATTTCTACGAAATCCAACAGCATAACATTAATTCATCCCAGCATATCCCAAAAGAGAGCTCTCAACCTCCATTTATATCTTCTCCCTGGATGCAAACACTTCATTTCCTAAATGTGGGATAATACAATTAGAATAAAATATTATTTCCCACAATGTACCATTAAAGGGAACTTTTAATATTTTAAACATTACTTTATATTCCCAACCTTATAAAATAACGATAAAGTTAAATATTTAATTTAACTTTACACTTTATCGTTAAATATTAAAACATTGTTGATAATCCCTTTAAATCATTGTCGCCTTCAAATATTTTTACTGATAGTTATGCCAACCAGGGAAACACTAAAAATTTCAAGTCACTGCTTGGAGACTAACTTACTATAAATAGTAAGTGTCTAGAAACCCTATCAAAGCAGCACCGATTGGCCTGAAATCGAAAACACCTAGGCCAAAACACCTCAGGATCCCATCAATGTCCTTGTTAGCCTTCGGGACCATGTCAGAATAGGCTAACGACACCCCATATCATGTTGCGCTAAAAAGCGGACATTACAGTCCGCCCCCCTTGAAATTGCTTGTCCTCAAGCAAATTCGGTCCTGAATGTTGCAATACCTGCTCATTCTCCCATGTAGCATCCTCATCTGGCAGGTCTCTCCATTTCACCAAGTATTCCTTAACGATTCTGTTCCTGAGTGTCCTTTCCCTGATATCCAGAATAGCTTCGGGTACTAACACAAGCTTCCCCTCCTCATCCAAAGGGGGTAAATCTGCAGAAGGCACTACACTCTGACCAATGGCTTTCTTAAGCCTAGACACATGAAACACATTGTGCACCCGACTGCCCTCTGGAAGCTCAAGCTCATAGGCGACTTCGCCCACTCTGCGAATCACCCTGTAGGGACCATAAAATCTATGCTTCGACTTTTCAGCTCCGCTCTTCTTGAGTGATGACTGTCTATATGGTTGTAGCCTCAAGTAAACCATATCCCCTACCTCGAAACTGCGCTCTATTCGGTGCTGATCAGCGTACAATTTCTGTTGATTCTGGGCCTGCTGTATATTCTCCTTGAGCACTTTCAGGATGTCCTGACTATCCTGCAATAAGTTTTTGGCTTTGGGCACTCTGCTGTCCCCCAAAACTAAATCCATGAAGCTAGGTGCATCATAACCATAGAGTGCCATGAAAGGAGTCATCCTGATGGACATATGATAAGTGGTGTTATAACAATACTCTCCCATATGCAACCATCTGACCCAAGCTTTTTGTTGTGCAGTTACATAGTTCCTCAAATATCCCTCCACCCATTTATTCACAATCTCTGTTTGCCCATCTGTCTGCGGATGATAACTAGTGCTAGGTGTAAGATCTGTACCACACAACCTAAACAACTCCTGCCAAAAAACACTCATAAACTTACTATCCCGATCACTGACAATGAATCTGGGCAACCCATGTAACCTGAATATCTCTCTAAAGAAAAGATCTGCCACCTGTGCTGCTGTGTAAATGGACGGAATAGCAAAGAAGTGAGCGAACTTCGTCAAGCGGTCCACCACCACATAGATGCAATCCCTTCCCTGCACTCGTGGTAAACCAGTGATGAAGTCCATCGAAATACTTTCCCATTTCCTATCTGGAATGGGCAAGGGCTGTAATAAACCTGCAGGAAATGTGTGCTCTCCCTTATTCTGTTGACAAACCGCACACTCCCTGACATACCTCTGAACATCATCCTTGAGCCCTCTCCATGTGAACCGCTCTCGGATCTGCCTGTAGGTCTTGAAGATCCCTGGATGCCCAGCTGTGGGTGCATCATGAAATGCCTTAAGTATCACCTCTCTCAAATGTGATGACGGAATCAAATAAACCCTGTCTTGAACTCTGATCAATCCATCTATCACCTCATAGCGATCATCCTGTATAGTACCTGAAATCAATCCAGAAGCCCAAGCATCTCCGACATACTCTGCTATAATCTGATCTCTCCAATCTCCTGAAATCTCTGCCAAAGCACATAAGTGAGGTCTCCGAGATAAGGCATCAGCCACCACATTTTTCTTACCTTTGAGAAACTCTATGTCAAAGTCATAAGCCTGCAATTTAGTAACCCATTTCTGTTGCCGGTCATTAAGATCACGCTGGCTCATGAAATATTTTATGCTATTGTGATCAGTTTTGATCACAAACCGTCCACCTACTAAGTATGATCGGAATTTGGCCAATGCATGCATTATGGCCAACATCTCCCTGTCATAGATAGAATAGCTCCTCTCAACACCTCGAAGCTTCCTACTCTCGAATGCAATGGGATGTTTCTCCTGCATCAATACTGCCCCTATCCCATCACCTGAAGCATCACACTGAAGTTCAAATGGCTTCGTGAAATCTGGTAGAGCTAAAACCGGACAAGATGACATCACTTGTTTGAAGTGGTCAAAACATCGCTGCGCTGCTTCTGTCCATACAAAGGCTCCCTTTTTAGTGAGGTCTGTCAAAGGTGCTGCAGTCTGTGAAAACCCCTTAACAAACCTCCTGTAAAACCCGCATAAACCAAAGAACCCCTTAAGCTGTGTGAGGTTTGTGGGAGTAGGGCAATCTACTATAGCTCTAATCTTTTCGGGATCAACCCGAACACCATCCGCACTAATAATATGCCCAAGGTATAGTAATTCTGTCATACCAAACTCACACTTAGACTCCTTGGCATACAAAGACTCTCTCTCTAGGATAGATAATACCTCCTCCAAATGCTGTGAATGTTCCTCCCAGGTCTTACTGAAGACCAAGATGTCATCAAAGAAGATCAAGACAAATCTCCTCAACTGCTCCCTGAATACCTGGTTCATACAACTCTGAAATGTAGCGGGTGCATTGGTTAGTCGAAATGGCATAACCATAAACTCAAAGTGGCCATAGTGACATCGGAAGGCTGTTTTCTCAATGTCCTCTGCTCTCATCTTGATCTGATGGTATCCAGATCGCAAATCAATTTTGGTGAAGAGGCATGCCCCATGCAACTCATCAATCAGCTCATCAATCCTAGGAATGGGATACCTGTTTTTAATTGTTTTCTTATTCAATGCCCTGTAATCGATGCACATGCGCATCGTCCCATCCTTCTTCTTTACCAAAACTACAGTTGAAGCAAAGGGGCTTTTGCTAGGCCTGATGTGCCCCATTTCCAACAACTCCTTAATTGCCTTCTCTATCTCATCTTTATGTTTCTTAGGATGACGATAAGGAGTGATCATCACTGGTTTGGCTCCCTCCTCGAGCTCAATAACATGCTCTGCACCCCTGTTAGGAGGAACCCCGTGAGGAATATCACTGAATACCTTGGCATGCCTGTCAAGAATTTCCTGTATATCTGGTGGATAACTCTTCACCCGAGGCTCCGGTGAAGTTGGCATAACTAAGCACTCTGTCGCCCACTCTATGTCGTTATGTCGAAAAAGTTTCTCCATTCTCCTCAAAGAGACTACCCTGCAACTCCCATCTGAAAGTCCCCTGAGTACAACAGTCCTACCCTCATGCTGAAACCTCATTTCCAACTTCGCTAGGTTGAAAGTGAACTCAACCAGCGATGCCATCCATGTCATACCGAGGATGACGTCGTAATCTCCCATGTCCACAACATAGAAATCATCCTTCAACTCATAACCATCTCCAAATCTAATGTGAAGATTTGAAACCTTCTGAGTACATAATAGCTTTTGGCCATTAGCCACCATGACTCTAAAACCATCATGCTCCTCTGTCTGTAAACCTCTCCTGGCTACCAACTGTGTATCTATAAAGTTATGTGTAGCCCCAGTGTCAATGAGAGATATCACTCTCTGCCCCTGGATAGTGCCCCTGACCTTAAATGTGATTGCCTTTTGGGCCCCTGTCAAGCGTGCCAACGATCTATCATCCTTAGGAATGCTGCTCTCCTCTATCGTGTTACCCTCATCTGAATCGGAGTGCTGATCCTCCCCCTCTGACTCTGACTCCTCTGCTGAAAAATACTCCTTTTGATTTGCCTTAGCCTTGAGAGGGCATTTATGAGATAAGTCCCAAGGCTCTCTACACTGGAAGCACAATTTCTTCTTTCGAAGTTCATTCAAGGTTTCACTGTCTAGTCCTTTTGATCCTTCTTTGGGTTTGTTATACTCTTTCTGAAATGGTTTTTTGTCTTTGTCCTTGCGGTAGGAAGAATCTGTTGAATGGTATTTTCCTTTGTATACCGAAGGCGCTAAATCTCGTGCCTTTTTAGTTGCTTCTGCTAAGGTGAGTGGATCATGTCCCTTCACCCAACCACATAATGGATCAGTAAGCCCATCACAAAATAACACCACCAATCTCCTAGGAGAGATATCAGTAACAAGTACAGACAAACGTTGAAACTCGGCGATGTAAGCATCCACTGAACCTGACTGTTTTAACTGTGCTAGCTCCTTGAAATGTAACTCGGGATCCCTAGTGTCAAATCTCTCAATCAATCTTTTTGTGAATTCCTCATAGGATTTAATCTGATTATGCCCCAGAGTCACCATGCCATGATGCCACCATTCATGCGCAACGCTGTCCAAATGCATAGCCGCATACTTGATAGCCTCATCCTCAGGCATAGGATTTAGCTGCAAGTATGTATCTATCTTCTGCACCCAAGCTCGTGCAGTCATCTTCCCTGAAGCATCATAATAAGGCAAGGAAAGTTTTCCAACTTTCTTCCTCAGCTCAAAATTCTGATTCCTCCCTCCTGCTCTAGGCATATGTCTCATCCTCAAGTCCATATAATCTCTGAGGGAAATATCTGCCTGAAACTCGGGTCCAGTGGCCTCCCAATCCCTCCTGAACTGACCCTGTAACTCAGTAATTTGCGGTTCGTTCACTGGTTGAACCGGATCCCTAGGTGGAAAGGTGGGTAGAAGAGGTCTCGAGCTCGCTGTTCGAGCTGGGCGTGCAATGTGTCTAAAGTTATCCGCCTCATTCCCATTGTTGCCATGTCCATTATTACCATTAATATTATTCTCAGGGCCATTGTTGTTGCCTCGGCCTCCATTATTATCATTGCTCCTATTGTTATCATTTCCCCTATTGTTATTGTTTCCATTGTTGGCATCACCTGGATTAATATTAACGCCCATCTGTCTAGCCATAAGCTGCAACATCATGTCCATTCGCCTATTCTGCTCCTGCTGCATACGCTGCCCTTGCTCTAACGTACCCAGCAACTGTCTGAACATTACCTCCCCCTGATCTGGAACGATATTCCTCTCATCTCGGTCACCCATACTGCTGTCCTGCTCGAAGAATATTTCCTCTATGTCTGTATGACTGGATTCTATGTCCACCTGCACGGATGAACTAGACTGCTCACTCTGACTATCCGGATTTCTATTTTGTCTGGCCCTGGTATTGCGAAAATTATAATGCCCCTGTCGCATGCTCAATCATACATTCTGGACCTGTTTTATTTCTGCAATATGTTTTGGTGAAAGTTTCCCACAAGATGGCAGAATCTTCTGCTCTGATACCACTGAAATGGACACCCCCTGTTCGGTACTAAATTTATGTCCTTTTTACTTAGTGTAATTTTGTCAAACAGTTGACGTGCAAGCTGACTACTGGATTTTTTTGGTTCTTGATTTGCTATAGGATAAATTTGGTAAACTGATATTTATTGTAAAGCTTTCAAAGTTTATTCAATATAAAAATAACCAGACATATCAAATACCAAAAACAAGAGGATTAATGCTAATGGTATTTATTTAATTCCGACTCCAAGCATACAAATCAGATTTGAAGAATATTACAGACCATATGATAATAAACAAATTCAAACCTGGACTCCACAAGTATAGAACCTGCTGAAAACACTGTTCATGCACTGTAGCTGCACTATTCACGGTACTGTAGCATTTTTACTATTCACGCAGCACTGTAGCAAAACACTATTCACGCGGTACTGTAGCAAAAACACTGTTCATGCGGTACTGTAGCAAAAACACTGTTCACGCGGTACTGTAGCAAATCACTGTTCATGCGGTACTGTAGCAAAAACACTATTCACGCGGTACTGTAGCAAAAACACTATTTTCAAATCTGCACTTTCAAACCCCTGTAAAAACATCATGCGAGAGCACCAAATGAAGCCCAATGTGTTTCCTGAATGAAAACACCATTAATCCTCCTGACTGTGTCTTTCAACAGCGAAGAGAATGCTAGCAAAGAGGGATTCCGTCCTCCAAGCCCAATAATCAGATTTCTACGAAATCCAACAGCATAACATTAATTCATCCCAGCATATCCCAAAAGAGAGCTCTCAACCTCCATTTATATCTTCTCCCTGGATGCAAGCACTTCATTTCCTAAATGTGGGATAATACAATTAGAATAAAATATTATTTCCCACAATGTACCATTAAAGGGAACTTTTAATATTTTAAACATTACTTTATATTCCCAACCTTATAAAATAACGATAAAGTTAAATATTTAATTTAACTTTACACTTTATCATTAAATATTAAAACATTGTTGATAATCCCTTTAAATCATTGTCGCCTTCAAATATTTTTACTGATAGTTATGCCAACCATGGAAACACTAAAAATTTCAAGTCACTGCTTGGAGACTAACTTACTATAAATAGTAAGTGTCTAGAAACCCTGTCAAAGCAGCACCGATTGGCCTGAAATCGAAAACACCTAGGCCAAAACACCTCAGGATCCCATCAATGTCCTTGTTAGCCTTCGGGACCATGTCAGAATAGGCTAACGACACCCCATATCATGTTGCGCTAAAAAGGGGACATTACACATTACAACTTAGAGGAGTACTATATGTTCCAAGTATCAAGAGAAATCCAGTCTCAATATCAGCACTAGAGGACAATGGATACAGAGTAACCTTCATGGACAACAAAGTATTGGCTTGGCCAAAGAACTCATCCATCAAGAAAGCTAAAACAATTGGTCAAAGACAAGGCTATTTGTATGAGCTATTTATAGAGTCCAACTTAGCCCTAATTCATGCGACCACAGATGCCAATGAAATTTGGCATAGAAGACTAGGCCACCTAAATTTTAGAGCTTTATCATCAATGGGGGGCCTTGTCACAGGTCTAGCCAAGTTAAAGCAATATCATTTAGGGGCATGCACAGGATGTGCCCTAGGTAAGAATACTAAGGGTCCTTTTTAGAATAGTACTAGGAAAACAAGTAAAATTTTAGAGTTAGTTCATTCTGATGTATGTGGACCTATGTCCGTACCTTCATTGGGGGGATTTCTGTATTATGTAATATTTGTTGATGACTACTCTAGGAAAACTTGGATCTACTTTCTGAAATGTAAAGAATCAGAAGATATCCTTAATAGGTTTAAAGAATTCAAATCACTAACAGAGAACTACTCAGGAAATAAAATTAAAACCCTAAGAACTGACAATGGGGGGGAATACACATCAGAATTATTTAAAGAGTTTTGTAAATATTCAGGAATTAAGAGGGAGTTAACAATACCTTATAACCCTCAACAAAATGGGATAGCTGAAAGGAAAAATAGGACAATTGTTGAAGCTGTCAAAGCTATGTATGATTCTTGATCAGAATCTAAATATCAATCTTTGGGCAGAAGCAACTAGCACTGCTGTATATATTCAAAACAAATGTCCCCACTTTCATCTTGAAGATAAGACCCCTGAGGAAGTCTTTACCAAATCAAAACCTGATATTAGCCACCTTAGGATATTTGGATGCCCTGTCTATATTCATGTACCTAAGGAGAAAAGATTAAAACTAGAGCCTTTTGGAAAAGGGGGAATCTTTGTAGGATATAGTGAAACCTCCAAGGCTTACATGATCTATATACCTGGCCAAAAGAATATTGAACTAAGCAGGGATGTGATCTTTGAAGAAGACTTAGCCTTCAAGAGAGCCCAAAGCTCTCTAGACCCTGAAGTCTATATCCCCAACCCTAGCGTAGATAGAGATCCTACTCCTGAGCTTCAAAGGGAGAATCCTGAGGAAACTATAAGTGAAACTCAAAGTCCACCTAGAGAAAACCTCAAGAAAAGACCACTATGGGCCACCAAAACTGTAGCAAAAGCTTAGAAGTTTGTTGCTCCTCCAGTAACCTTCAGGGAAAACAAAAAGCCTAATAAATTCACTAGCTATGTTGCCCTTATGAATTATCTCTCTAAAGCCGAACCAAACGATGCATCAGAGGCTCTTGAACATCAAGTATGGAAGGATGCAATGTCTGAAGAGTATCAGTCCATCATGAAAAATGATGTTTGGGAGATTGTTCCTAGGCCAACTAAGAAATCAGTTGTTTCATCTAAATGGATTTTTAAGATCAAACATGCTGCAGATGGTAGTATTGAAAACACAAGGCCAGGTTTGTAGCTAGAGGGTTCTCTCAAAGAGAAGGAATAGATTATGAAGAAACTTTTGCACCTGTTGCCAGATATACATCAGTAAGAGCTGTATTAGCCATTGTAGTAGCTAAGGGGTGGAAGGTACACCAGATGGATGTTAAGACAACATTTCTAAATGATGAGATCTCAGAAGAAGTCTATCTAGAGCAACCTGAAGGGTTTGAAATTCATGATGTAGAGTCTCGTGTGTGCAGACTCAAGAAAGCTCTTTATAGGCTTAAACAGGCTCCCAAGGCTTGGTATGAAAGAATTGACACCTATCTCTCAGGACTAGGCTTCTCTAAAAATGATGTAGATCCTAATCTCTACTACAAAAGAAACAAAGGTAATATGCTAATGTTGATTTTATATGTTGATGACTTATTAATCACAAGAAATGATCATCTTATAGATCAATGCAAGAAAGATCTATCCAAAGAATTTGATATGAAGGACTTAGGACTCCTTCATTACTTCCTAGGATTGGAAGTATGGCAGAATTCATACAACATTATACTAAACCAAGGAAAGTATACCTTGGATATATTTAAGAGATTTAGAATGCTAAACTGTAGACCCATGACCTCTCCTATGGAAACCAATTTACATAAACTTAAAGAAGCAGCAACAGAGTCACAACCCACTGACTCTACTCAATACAGACAGATGATTGGATCCTTGATGTACTTGGTGAATACAAGGCCAGATATTTGTTATGCAGTTAATGCCTTAAGTCAGTTCATGTGTGAACCTAAGGAGATACAGGTGGTTGCAGTAAAACACATCATGAGATACCTACAAGGTACCCTAAACCTTGGTCTCAAATATGAGAAAGTTGACATAAACCTACATGGATTTATAGATTCAGATTGAGCTGGAACTGTAATTGATAGAAAAAGCACCTCATGGTGCTGCTTCAGTCTGGGTTCAGCCATGATATTTTAGATCAGCAGGAAGCAGTCCTCTGTAGCACAAAGCTCCATCGGGGCATAATACATTACATCTTCTATGGCGGCTCGAGAGGCAGTATGGCTTAGAAAGTTACTTGTGGGGTTGTTTGGAGAACCTATGAAACCCACTATTATACACTGTGACAATCAGAGCTGCATAAAACTTTCAGTTAACCCAGTGTTCCATGACAGATCCAAGCATATTGAGATCCCATACCACTATGTGCGAGATATGATAGACAAAAATGTAATTCAATTAGAATATGTTTGTACAGGAGATCAAACGGCAAATATTCTAACCAAACCTCTTTCCAGGGTGAAGATTGATCACTTCAGAAAAGGTTTAGGTATGATAGAAAGGTAATTTGCTTTGTAATCTGTATTTACATATCAATAAGATGTTTAATGTGTAAACTTCTGTGTCATGATAGTACATTTTGGATTTTTATCCCTTGAGTTCATATCTAAGAGGTGACGATCTCTCAAGATAATGAACAATTGTATGGAGACATTATAAGGTGACGATCTTATGATGTCCAAACCAGTTATCATGTTGGATCTCTGGTGTATCATGGATGAGCCATGATTGTGTTGTGGTAAAACATTTATATGAAATGTTAGTGCACCTACCTCAACTTGGATAAAGACAAGAATTGAATATTTTCTCATATGATTATCCTACTGATATCACGTGCTAAGGTGATATCCTGTCATCACAAGATTGATGTGATGGTCTTTTGTATCACGTGTTTAGGTGATACTTCATATCATATGATTAGGTGATATGATTTCCTAGAAAGTTAGATTGTGTAAAGAATGCTAACTATCATTTAAAATTGTGATGCTTGATACACTGCTCTCATTTATTTTACCTAGCTAAGAGGGAGTGTTAATGCATGGTAGCTACAGTAAGATAAATGATTGAATGAGAGATAAATGAAGTCTCTCATTCAATCATTTATCCTATCGATTAAACCATGAAGAAAAATTTCAAGCTATTTTATTTGATGATTATTCCTCATGTATATCAATATCGATAATCATATCATGGCATATTGGTAATCAATGATAGTTATCTAATTAACCATCTATCCCGATCTATATTGGATGTGTTCTCAACAAGAGATTATTATATTGCTATTGGGTGGCATAGTATGCACCGGTTAATGGATATAACCCTTAGTTAGTGATCGGTGTCGGTTAACATAGACACCGATTCACTTCGGTTAATTTGCAATGCCAAACGCCATCATTAATACTGATTGGCATATCGCTTAATATGTTAATATGTTATGTGAGCCCCGATTAATATCGGGTTGGTAAATATGTTATATGTTACGTGAACTCCGATTAATATCGGGCTGACAAATATGTTTAACACCAGTTGATATTATATACCAAAGGGTGCGATCAAGTAGTGTCTTGATCGGTCATGTCCATAGGACATGACCGGTCAGGGCACTGCTTGATCCTCCCCTCTCATATATGTATATCATTTGGCATTTGAGAAAGAGGATATTGAAATCGATAAATACTCCTCTTACCTGCCAAACAAAGAAGATAGTCAGAATTATAATAGAGATAAAATACATAGATATAAAGAAAAAAATTAGAATACATCTTGCATATTGAATTGTAAATTGAACAAACATTTACATTTCTCAGACTAGTAACCTCTTACGCTCAGTCCAAAAATAAATCATTTAAATTCTGAACAAACTGAAACTGCTTCTGCGCACACATAAAATGATCAACAAACAGGCACAGCTGTCAGATCTGAAGAAGTTGTCGAAACAGTCAAGAATATTCTACCAACTTGTGTAGACTTCTGACAAACCACCAAAAATTCTCTGTCAATGTCAGTAAACCGCCAAATACAAAATGAACAGTTACAAAACAGAGCCAACCGATTCAAGAAGACAAGTAGCAGCGTTGGCAGCAAGCATAACTGTCAGTAAACCACGTGGCAGGAAAGCAGCGATTAAGCAAAAATAAAAAAGACTATGAAATACGATATTGTCAAATAACAAAAGATTATGGAATGAAACATATCATTATTATATAAAACAAACCCGAGATGGTTTACGATAGTTAAACAAACAGATATGTCTCTTTATTTTTAAGAGCTATGTCTGTTGGAGATAAAATATATATATGGAATGAATTGTGTGGTTTGTGATGAAGGAATATATGAAAAATATAGTTCAGAATAAAGAGAAATTTGTGGGTGTATATGTGCTGAGATTATAATAATTATATACACCTGTAAGTGAGAAGTGTATAATACTGAAGGTATAGGGAGAATTTTGAAGAGGATCAAGTGCAGATTTGTTGAAAACACATGGAAGAAGATTACTGTATAGACTTTGCAGACCCAAATGAAAGGAATGAACTATTGATAAGGAAACAGGAAATCTGCCAGCAAGGAATATAAATAGAAACTGCCAGGCAGGAAAAAGAGAGGAGGGATCGATAAAGGAGCTGCTCCATCAGACTGCACTCAGCAAAGGTATGGATTCTATATTACCCTATTCTTATCTAGAAATATATGCACAATGACTACAATCTGATAATGCAAATGATTATCTGGTAAATGATCATCTACAGTAAATAAGGTTTAATAATGCAATCAATCATCTGATAAATGATCAATAAATTTAATTTAATACTGAGATCAATTAATGAATATAATCAAATATAATATCATAATGAGGAATACGAATGTGATGATGATGGATTCTATAATGTTATTAACATAAAAATGGGATAATACAATGGTTTGATTTTAGTTTATCATAAATCTGATAAATAAGTGTAACCTGAAGACTATCACAGAATCTTATATAACACAAGAAACTAAGCTATCATTGATAAATAAGGCTGTGATAAAAATGAGCATATTAATAGTAAACTGATGTAATTCAACAATGGAACTTATAATCTATATGAGATTGTTAATCAAATCAACTGCATATTACTGCTTAATATGGGACCTTCTCTTAGGTACACGATTCCATAGTGGATGCCTAACACCAGCCACATGGAGCCAAGAGGGATGAAGCATCTGCTGTTGGGTTTAAAAGAGAGGATGGTTGTGATGAGGGGGAACAACGATAGAACTGGGTACGCCACTCCATGATGGATGCCTAACACTTGCCATATGGAGCGAAAGGGGATATGGTGTTCTGCCCTTGGGTTTAGTAGGGCTGGTTTCTTGGACACCCTATCCAACTAATGGACTAAAGGAATTGATTAGTAACTGATTCACAAACTGACTTTATATGATAATCTGATCTCATCTAGGAAATATAATAATCTGATTATGTTCAAAAATTATAATTCTAACAGCCATTAATATAGCAGATTTGATATTATTTAATATAATTCATATTTCAGTTTTAAGTATTGTTTCATATATGTTCTCTAATTTTGTTGCAGGAAAACAGTATATAAAGGTATGCCTATAAAACCCAATTACCTATTTATAGATTTGGCCAAATTTAGGTTAAAATTTAAGCCTAACTAATTAGGGGATATCACAGTTGACATAGAGACAAGGTCATTTGAACACTTTTGAGCTAATCTTTTGTGCTTCTTTTGTGAATGGCCTCAAACCACTCCAATTGTTCTTACAACTTGTTACCCTCCCCATTTTTGTGGGCATTTTGTTCTCACATCATCAAAATAAGGAGTGTTCATTTAGTTTGGGCTTGTGTAAGTCTCGGTTTTTGTCTTGTTGAAGTTTTTCTTGAACTGGAACTTGTCGATTGAACCTCTCCTAAGTTCAAGGTTCAAGTTCAAGCGGAGTATGTTGTATTGCAGCTTGGTTTTTAAAGAGTTAAAGCTCTTTGTAACAATTGACATTGAACTTGAACTGTTGAACCTTTTCAAAAAGTTCAAGGTTCACGGTTCAAAGTTTCGAAAGTTGAGTCCTGTTCTTGTAACATGTGAACCATGGCATTTTGGTGTCTTTGTCTTGGTTTGTCCTTTTCTGTTCTTTTGAACTTGAACTTTTGAGCCACTTCTCGGAGGGTTCAAAGTTCAAAGTTCAAGGTTCAAGGATCGATGGCTTTGGAAATAAAGAAGCGCCGCATCAACAACAATCATATAAGGAATATTCCAGATTTGAAAGGTGAACCTCGAGGAAATGAGTTGCGATGAAAGACCGTACTTGAGAATAATCATTTAAAGGAAAGATGTGAAGGGAAAAGACTTGTAATTAATGAATTGTCAGAATTGAGTCTTTTCGAAGTAATTTGGCATGGATAAGTATGCGGTTACAAATCATAGCAAATCGTGTGATCGATTTTTAAGCTTGCCCTCAAGATTTGTTTTTTAAAATAATTGCTTTGCCTTCTTCATTTGCCCAATTTGGTAAGTAGAGGATTTGCGTGGGTGATATTTTTTGTTCTCTCCCTTTGAATCCAGAGCTCTGCATGAAAGGTGAGTTAAAAATCTTCCTCGCACTCCTGTGATTTCATAAATTGGAAGCTTTATTTGGTAGTTCAATTGGTTCAGTCCATTTCCCTTACTGTGCTTTTTCTGTTTGTAAATCCAAAATGAGACCCACATTGCCTAAGATAGACCAAAGGTCATGGATAGTTTGTTCCTTGCTTGAATTAGGGGATACTTTTCTGCTGTCAGTAGATTTAGATGAATTTCATGAAAAGGCACAAAATTCTACTAGTTCTCCCTTAATGCAGAAAATTCTAGATAATGGGTTAGTAGAAGCAGTGGCTTTCCCTCCAACGGTGTCATGTCTTGAGCTGGTTTTAGAGTGCATGAATAGATATGACCCTATAATATCTCGGATAATTTTTTTTGTTTTAATGCAATAAGGATTACAAACAAACACCATAACCCATCAAGGTTAGAAAAACCATCCAAGCAACTTAAAGGAACCCTTCCACTTTTTGTTCACCGAGAGCCCAATCTGGGAGGGTGAGAACATACGGTGTTCTGGGGATCATTAGCACCATAAATCAAACTGAAATTACAATGCACGAGCGGCAAGCCAGCCCCTTATGCTTATCCAACAGGATAGAAACTGAACTCTTGGTGGTAAACCAGCCATGGGAAATAACAAGAAACTGAAACTCAATCACTCTACCGCGTATTTCAGCGGGGGGACATTACATTAAGCTATCACTCTACCGCATATTTCAGCGGGAGGACAATTGCATAAAACTTATCACTCGACCACTTATTCAGTGGGAGGACTGAGTACATAAACTGAATTACAAAGAAAGAAGGCGGCTAGGCCAGCCTCTTCCACTTATGCAGTGGGAATTACCAATAAGAATAACAAGAATGATTGATCAGTACTATTGAAACAATCTTACAAAATAGAGATATGAGATAAGATAAGATAAGAAGCTTAATGCTGATCTCAAACAATCCACTATCAAAATCACACCACACTTGAACACTACCGTTGTTCTAATTCTGCAAGCTAGGAAACACACTATCCAGCCACTACCGGAAACACCAAAACACTCTTAACTTTCTCAAAACTAACAAGAATCACACCAAATAAAATGCAAATGACTAATATAACATAGGCAACCAATCTGATACCTCAAACTCGCAACTTGAAAGCCCTGAATGTGTTGCACGCATCCCAAGGTAAGTCTGAAAATGATGCTACAGCAGCAAACTTCGATTTGCAACCAAAAATTGTGATGACCACCGAAAGCCACACCAAGGTAGGAGAATGATTGTCTTCCCAATACGTTTCCAAAGAGCCGATACCCAAAACGATGCAATCACTTGGTCAAGAGGTATGAGCAAAATATGGTTTCAACAACTCTGCGACAAGCAACAAGGAAACACTCCAAAATCCACACAAAACTCTCCACAATTGGCAGAACCCTCACGGACAACACTGGAATTACAGGAACACAGCTAGGTACTATCTTCCAAGTACAAAACTGAGGCTTAGCTAGGAAGCCACACTTCGAAGCTCAGATTTTCAATTGCCAAACCGGCAGCATAACAATGCAATTTCATAAGATATCCAAATGGGAGGCCAAGCACCTGTATTTATAGTTTTTTTTCCTCTGAAATTCAAATGTAAATGCCCTCAAATTCACCTCCAATTTGCATTTCATTCCACTCACACATGGCGTCCCAATGACATTTCGTTTCATTTCCCAAGGTGGGCGCCCAAGTTGTATTTTGAACAATAATTTAAACAAGTTCGAACTTGCCTAAGTCTTCAATAATAACATAATGCATTCTTCAAATTTCAACGCCCAACTTAGGAAAATATAACATTGATATTAGATATAAATATGTCTTTTCCTAAGTCCCCCAATATATCATTAATCAGTAATAAAATAATTAAATATTAAACCTTAGGCTAAGGAAATAATATTTAATTAAATCACTTATGACTCCGATACTGATTATCAACAAAATCTAGGATGAAGCTGAGCAATGAAGACCACTGAATTGCTACAGGATCAGGACCCTGTCCAAATTGCTAAAAATAGAATTGTTCAATACTGCCACTTACCTTGTCCAAACTGCTAAAAATAGAATTGTTCAATGCTGCCACTTACTAAAAATAGTAAGTCATGAAATACTCCTCCAAAAAACATGATCTTCGCACCCAGAGAAAGAGCTTGGAAAGCTTAGTAAGACAACATCAACCAAACAGCCAAACCCTAACTTACTAAAAATAGTAAGTTCTCACTTCACCAAAGAATCAAATGCATGTTATACCACCTTGGAGCTCATGAAAAACTCAGAAGGAAACCATAGACAAAACTGAAGAATTACCTCTTGGTAAACCCTAAAAAGCTCGTGCAAAAATCCACAAAAGTTGGAAATCCTAATTCTCCTTTCCAAATAGCCTATGGGTCTCCGGAATAGGCCAGTGGACCACTGAACTAATCACTGCGGAGAAGGGGACATTACAGACCCTTCTCAGAGATGTATAAAAGGTGCGGATGGTGAGGTTCTACTCAAGATTAGTCGGGAGGTCATTTCCGCTGTAATGAAAATTCCTGAGAAAGAGCAGTATGAGGATTGGACAGTGGGTAAGTCTTAGGGGCTTTTCTCTGAGAAGAAATCATTCTATAAAAGTGTCATTGCTAGAAACTGGTTGCTTAAATTTCAAAGGGGAGGTTCTCAACTGCCAAGTCCATTAACCCGAGAACACTTAATTAGAGAAGTAAAGGATATAGTCATCATGTTACACAGAGTAAGGGGGAACCAAATTGCCTTCTATTGGGAGGGTTGGATGTACTTTTTCATTCAGGTCATCCTTGGTGATAAAAAATACATTGATTGGGCAGAATTGATTGTAGACAGGCTAGATGAGGGTTTGAGTTGCTTTGGTAATAAGAACTTCTATATGTCTTCATATCTCTTGTATTGCTTGGCATGTGTTAGGCCGTGGTTTGGTTTGTATCATGAAGCGTGGGTTGATGGTATGAAAATATATGAATATCACCCACATCTACAACAACAGAGGTCTTGTGAAAACTATCGCAAGTTGCATGATATGTTTCTAGGCATAATGGTGTATAAACTAAGGGGGAATATTCATAAAAGGTTGTTGAATGAAAGCTATGCACTTGATAAGTACTTATGGTAGCTTCTTCATACAATTTCCCAGGTTCACTCACCTAAGGGTAGGAGGTTTTGAAGGAGAACCTTATAAGCTATCTAGGTATGCATTCGACAGTCAGATTCTGATGGAGATATGCAGGCAGCTAGCCTACATTGATACAAAGTATAGAGCCAAACATCAGTCAGGTGTCTCATTCCCTATTGAATTGACATATTTCATTTGTAATAGTGTCTCTGATGCTCTAAATTTGGAATTAGAGTTTAAGAAATTGAATCTCCAATTGTATGGAGCTTGAGCTAATTTTGATGCCAAGGGATTTGTTGCCGCCCATCTAACATTGAGAAAGGATTTCACTCATGTGCAAAATATGGAGGACTTTTGGGCTGACTGTTGTGATCAAGTTGAAGTCAGGAAGAGGGCACATCAAAGGTTCACCTTATAGGAGGTCAAGGCTTATGATCTGAAAATGAATGTTGCTAATATCGAAGATGATGATAGTGAATTGATTGATCCTCAGTTTGTGGATAGTAGACAAAAAAGAGTGATTTCAGTTTTGGATTGGGATAAAGATGAGGAGGATCGGATTCAAACAAGAACATTTCCAATCATCAGAAGGACTGAAAAATGGTTAAGAGAACGAAGAATGGGAAGGATTTCAAGAAAAAGCTCAACTTCATCCACTGAAGTCCCAGTAGCTAACTCTCTTGTCACACCTTGTGTTGTAGGTTCCTCCAAAACACAGGTTAAGACTGAACAGGCAGCAAGGCCAGTGAGAGTAAAAAAGGAATCAGCTCCTACCAGGACCACTCGGTCTAGAAGCAGAAACAAAGTAAAGCAATCATCTGTGAATACAGTGGTAGTTGATTTAGATGCCTCTCCTGACATGGACAATACTTCAACCCATCCAGACTCAGAGGTGCAAAATGTTGACAATGCAAGCGATAATCAACAGGTGGGTGATGTGACAAATACTGCTACCACATTGGTGGTAAGGAAGGAAAAGGAAGCTGAATCTGGTCCTGATAAAACTACTGTGCACACTGGACCCCTGTGGTTAGAGAACACTCTGAGTAGTAAGAAAAGGAACATAGCCCCTGTTTCAGTTCCGTTGGAAGATATGGTAAGGAAATGCCCGAGAAAGACTCCCAAGGCAAAGAAACTAAAGACAATTTCCAAAATTGATTTTGATGACAGCACAGGGAATTGGACAACAACAATTGCTTGCCCAAATACAGATGAAGTCGTAGCCAGCCCTATTGCAAAGGATTTTACAATTGAAAAACTAAATCTTGGCGTCGAAACCGAGCAGCTGATGCCTTCCATCTTGAAACATCGACCAAGAAAATACTTAATAGAACATGGAAGGATGAGAGAGATAAGCATGAGATGAAGGAAATTCTAAGGAAAATGGCAGAATATATTGAAGCAATTAATAATCCAAACCCTCAACCTCTGCTGTAGATTCCAACGACCTTTGACCCTAAGTCACCTGCTAATCAAAAGACCCTGGAGCAAATACAAAAATGTAGGTTGGTTACAGAAACTGTGATGGAATGGTTAGAAGGAATTTGAAAATCAGGTGCAGAGTATTTTATTTATTTGAGCAGAGTTTACGATGGGGCGTTAATGGTGATAAAGGAGTTGGAACCCAAAATCATAAATTGGAAAAATGAGGAAGCTAAATGGGCAGCGAAAGCAACGCAGATGCGAGAAGTGCAAATCTATGGGGTAATGAAGTTTCTCTTTTAGAAACCTGTAGTTGGCTTAGATGATAGTATTCTGTATGTTTGCTAGAGAAATATTGAATGGAGGAATTCCTTAATAAAGCAAGCTTATGAAGAATCTGCAAAACTAGTGGACCAGCTCGTAGAATTAGTTGCATCCATGCGAAATGAACTTGTCTGCATTGGGATCAAGTATCTGAAAAATGACGGGAAGACCCTCAAAGTTGCGGAGGTTATAATAGAATCATTTGAAGGCAAAATTAATTATGTCAAAGAGGCTACGGACCTAATTCTGGATGATCTGATCACCATTGCAAAGATTGAATCTCTTCTTTTTTTATGCATTGGACACTTGGACAGTCATTCCAATAAAGTTGCACAGGTTCGTAGGGAAAAAGAGGTCTGGAAACAGAGGATGATACATGTGGGACTCCCTCATGGTGCTTTAATTCGAGACTTCTCCATTGCTTACGCTGAATGGAGGAATGCAACAACTGCCAAAACTGCTGAGCCCAATCAGAATGCTCCATAACTGCTTTCTTATCATGTGCCATGTTAAGGTCCCATGTTAGTACCTTATCATTGGTTTTGACAAATTTAGTTTTTTAGTTTTAAGTGAACTTCTCTTTAACTTCAGGATGGAAATCTTGAATTTCCGTGTTTCCCTCTTTAAACCATTAGCTAGGTTGTGGCTATAAAAACTATTTTCTAATACTCTGGAAGGGTCTGAGAAATTTTGTTAGTGTGCTGAAATAAGCTCTAGATACTTTATTTGTTTTTTGAAGATATGAGGAAAGTTATTCATCTGTGATTGAATATATGGAATCGGTTTTGATAATTTGAATCTGTGTGTTTAAATCTGGGGAATTTATTTTTGTGTGAATGAATTCTTGTTCAAATTGATCTCATTCCTCATATTGAAAATACTTACAAAGTGAAGAGTTGAAAATTCTTCTTTCATTTCTGTGCATTAAGCTGGATCAGTTAAGATAGTCGGTGAGCTATTTTCTTAAATTAATATATGAGTATTTTGCATCTTCATAGCATATTGATGTATGGAGGTGAATGCCTTTAATGCTTTCGGGTTAAAAGTGTACATGAACTCATAGATTAAGTTAATTCATTGAAGATCTTTGAAGGGAACTGTACCTTAATTCAAAGGAGAACGAATTATTTTTCGTTTATCCAACTGTGCGGTTGCAAATTTGTCTTTAAAGGGTAACAGAGGTTAAGTAAAGAATAGAGATTTTAAAGAAGACAAATCTGTTAACCAACACAACTATAAGTGGCGTAGGACTGGAAAAAATGCAGACAACAAGATTTTGAAGATTATATGGTGCTGCACCAAAATCTTCTCACCACAAATATCAAAGACAACATTTATAACTTTGTAAGGAATCTAGTAAACTTAAAAGTTGAAGACTAAAATAAATAGTAACCTAAAATTAAATATATATGTTTTTCTTACTTGGTTGTAGAGTGGTTCTCCTTCAAATGCATAGAGGTGAAGAAAACAACCTTTTCGTTCCCTTCTAAATTTATAACTCATTATGTGTGGTGTTTCTGAGGTTCTCATTGAGAACCATCCTCACCGTACAAATTTGCTTTGAATGAATTGAGGTAAAAAAAGAAAAAAACACTTTTGATCAGTAATGCACTAGGATTGTAAGTGAATAAAAAAGATAGCTGTAATGTCCCCTTCAAAATAAATAGCGATATTGGGACAATTACCATAACTTCTCACACTTACCCCATCAAATGCTTGCACTTAGACCCAGTAATGGAGATTATAGGAAATTTCAACTCTTACACAACGTATATGTAATATGATATAACTAACAGCAATATCCAGTATATTGATATGGAGTATGCTATGGATGTGATCTATTCCCTATCATTTATAGTGATAGTATAATGATGCTATATTAGATATAAATAATAAGACTATACAACCTGTAAGTACTGTTTGTAGTAATATGCTTGCTGTTACAGATTTGCATATGAATATCTGTGATGATGTCATTGATATAATCTATTTCCTCTATTTGTTCTTGCAACAATAGAAAATGATGCTGTTTTTCCCTATCCTCCAATATTTTAGAGAATGATCTTCCTTATGTACCTTACACGATGAAATGGTTGCAACTCTTGAATGTCTAAGGGGCATGCTCCAAATCACACCTCTTTGCCAATCGCACTTCCTAGTTTTGCTTATGTTAATCAATGCTTCTTTTCATTGTATTAAATCGCACCTTAACTAATGCATTATTGTCTTTATCAAAGTGTATGTAATAATTTAGGATCACACTATCTGCATTATAATATTTTTTATAATAAATACGACCCTTTCTGTTTATTGGTTTGATGATCCCATTCTTTATATACTGCTTCTTGATCATAACTGAATTGTTGATCATTAATAGATATAGCAATTGCTCTATATTAACTAATAATGCCATCACAAAGCATGATCACTGCTTCTCATGATTATTTGTCAGTTCCAAACATAGAATGTTTGTGCTTAATCGTACCCTTTCCATAAGCAAATCAATGGTCATCTAAATGATTAATTAATCATTTTTTTTCGATATGGATTTAAACATGAAATAAGTCTCCATGAATTTCAGTGTAATAATATTAAGATTACAGATTCAGTATGCATCGTACTTCCTCCATCTATACGAATCGCAGCCTTGGCATTGTGGGTAATCGCAAGGTGCTATCTTTTAATTGTAACTCATATGAATCGCTGCCTAAGTTCCCCAAGGCATTCACACAATTTTATCAATGGAAATGGTTCAACCTCCAATAAAAGTCCCGGTAGATATAAGGAAGATTTATGGTATTCCATTTTCCTGCTAAATTTTTTTACGATATGTCATTATTGATCATCGCTGTCAAATATCTCTAATGAATTGATTTGCATCTTCCTTCATCGGTTTGTTTCTCAATTTTTGCGTGGACAGTTGCTGTCTTTCATTAAAATGTAATTGATATATGCCTTAGCCGATATTCTTATTAGTATACTTTGATCTTCATAATACATTTGGCATCTAACATCATTCGCCGTCAAAACCAATCATTCTTATCAATTTAAATACTTCGATCAACCATCTTCTCTGTTGCTCAATTAATATTCCTCAGATTGATATTTGCCACTTGATAGTTATTCTTCACTTATCAATTTAGGATAAGGGCCAGTTATTGTCATTCAATTATTGATATTCTAGAATATAATTTATAATATATAAATAATGTTTATAATATAATAATAAATTATTTGTATTAGAGTATATCAAGAATATTTATTAGTAATAAATATTAATTAAATAATAATATTTAATAAGTAAATAAAAATAATTCGTTGGTAATATTATATTAATTAATAATAATAATTGATATATATATATATATATAACGATCAAGGAGGGGACATGACAATAGCCCTTGAAGTAGAAGTAAGTTGAATCACCATACCTAATGAGAAGAGACCTGGATGCAACACTTAGAAAGGGGGAATGCCATCTCATTGACCTTTCTCCATTGATGTTTAACTCTAGTAGTGGTCATGATCATTTAAAATGAGCTTGCTTGGGTTTGGGATTTTGACTATGCGGCTGGGATGTACCTTTTAATTTTGGTACCTGAAGACAAATTGGATGTTTACTACATTCTAGAGTTTGCTGGATTCGGCATATTTGCTGATCAAGAAATGAATTGTTTGCAAATCACCATCCACCTTATTTGCTTGGCAATGCAACATTATATCCTTAAGGCAAGATGATAATCCTGGGAGCAGGAGCAAATGGAAATCCTTGCCATATGGATTTGAAATTGCTAATCTTTGCCAGAACTTTGGTGAGAGGATTATCCAAAGAATCTAGTACAAACATGTGAGTGGAGGAGCAAATGGATAACTGTGGTGTGCTGATTTGTAATTAATCTAATATCCAACCATTAAGTATATCAGAAGTACAGGCATCTGAGTACACATTTGAACTGGTTGCATTTTAGAATAGCTATTCAATTTCTCAAAAATCATCATGGATGTGATGTCCTACTTAGTGATCTGAACTCATTCCATTTTGTGCTATCTTGAATGAAATCATCTAAGTGATCTCTGTTTGTGAGAAATTATGTTTGCTCTTACCGTCTTTAGGAAGGATATGTTTCACCTTTCAGGTATATGGCTTTTAGAAGAATTTGTATTACACGTGAGTTCACTAGTAGATCTCCATTTACACACAATTTCATGACATTGGTATAAGTATAATATTGACACTATTTAATTCAAAATTGTATAATGTACATTCTAGCTATTTATATGATCTTGTCAGCATCCTTTTGCTTTGAATATTTCATGTCTTCTTGGTACTAGACAAAGTGAGTTTATAGATTGAAATGTGAAATAATTCAGTGATACTGAGAGTGAACGCTATTAGTTTTTTCAAACATTTCCAACTCATTTGCATGGTACATTTTACAATTCTGCTTTAATATGATTTTGAGGAACTAGTACTTGTTTCCATTGTCTTGAAATGTGGCTATTGTAAATGATGTTCAATTTACATTCAATATGCAAGTTATAATTCTATTATCTGATTTGTATTATTAAGTTCTTATTCTATATGTCTAACTATCTTCTTTCTTGTGGCAGATGAGAGGAGCATTTAATATTTTCTATGTCCTATCTCAAAAATGCCACTTACTATAAGTATATGACAAAGGAGGCACGATCAAGCAATGCCTTGATCGGTCATGACCGATCAAGACATTACTTGATCGTACCTTTTGTTTATACTTAACAAAAACATGTTACGGTAAATGCCAATCGGTGATCATAACCGAAGTTCATCGGTGTATTTAACCCAACGCTAATAACCAATAGTATATCGGTGGCTGTCAATGCTAACAGCCGATAGTTATCGGTGTGTTAGCCTTGACAACCGATAACTATTGGTGTAGACTAACACACCGATAACTATCGGTGATTAATACATTGCCACCTGGTATATATACCTTATATGCAACCCGGTATATATTATATGCACCCTGATATAATATTACATGTAACCCGATATAATATATATTCAGTTTGGTATATATTAATCGGTGTCATCATCTTTTATGTTTAGTTGATATTCATCTAAATACAGAATTCATTAGATGGATGAACATGAGGAAGATACATAGTGTGATTATCAATAGATTGCTCATATGCAAATATAGAATCGCTATAAAGGATGAATTAATTGCTTGATGGTTTTATCATAGTTATCTATATGATAAATGATTGAATGAGAGACTTCATTTATCTCTCATTCAATCATTTATCTTACCGAAGCTATTATGTATTAACACTCCCTCTTAGCTAGGTAAGATGAATGTAGACAATATATTCAAGCATCATAATTTAATTGATAGTGATCATTTTAGTCATTCATGGGAATCATACCATCTAATCATTTGGTATGTAGTATCACCTAAACACGTGATACTGAAGTTCATCACATCAATCTTGCGATTGATAGGATATCACCTAAGCATGTGATATCAGTATTGCCTACACGCAATACTTAAGGATAATCATACGAGAAAGATTAATTTCTCACCTTATCCTAGTTGTGATAAGTGCACCAACACTTTATACAAATGTTTTATCACAACACAATCATGTCACATCCATGACATGCCAGAGATCCAACATGATAACTGGTTTGGACATTATAAGATCGTCACCTTATAATGTCCCCATACAAGTGTTCACTATCTTGAGAGATCGTCACCTCTTAGATGTGAACCCAGGGGATAGAATCCAAAAAATTGTCCTAACATGACAAAGAGGTTTACACATTAAACATCTTATAGGTATGCAAATATGGATTACAAAGCAATTTACCTTTCTGTCATACCTAAACCTTTTTTGAAGTAATCAACCTTCACTCTGGAAAGGGGTTTGGTCAGAATGTCTGCAGTTTGATCTCCTGTACAAACATATTCTAGTTGGATTGCATTCCTTTCTACCATATCTCGGACATAGTGGTATGGAATCTCAATATGTTTGGATCTGTCATGAAACACTGGGTTTACTGAAAGTTTTATGCAACTTTGATTGTCATAGTGTATAACAGTGGGTTTCATAGGTTCTCCAAACAATCCTACAAGCAACTTCCTGAGCTATACTGCCTCTCGGGCAGCCATAGAAGCTGCAATGTATTCCGCCTCGGTGGAACTTTGAGCTATAGAAGATTGCTTCCTGCTGATCCAAGATATCATAGCTGAACCTAGACTGAAGCAACACCCTGAGGTGCTTTTCTTGTTTGTTACACTTCTAGCCCAATCTGAATCTGTAAATCCATGTAAGTCTATCTCAACCTTCTTGTATTTGAGATCAAGGTTTAGAGTACCTTGTAGGTACCTCATAATGTGCTTCACTGCAACCAGGTGTATCTCCTTTGGTTCACACATAAACTGACTTAGAGCATTGACTGCATAACAGATATCTGGTCTTGTATTTACCAGATACATCAGGGACCCAATCATCTGTCTATATTGAGTAGAATCAGTGGGTTGTGACTTTGCTGCTGCTTCTTTAAGTTTATGTAAGCTGGTTTCCATAGGAGAGGTCATGGGGTCTACAATTTAGCATTCCAAATCTCTTCAAAATATTCAAAGTGTACTTTCCTTGGTTTAGTATGATGTTATCAGAATTTTGCCATACTTCTAACCCTAGGAAGTAATGAAGGAGTCCTAAGTCCTTCATATCAAATTCTTTAGATAGATCATTTTTTGCATTGTTTTATAAGTTGATTACTTCCTGTGATTAATAAGTCATCAACATATAAAATCAATATTAGCATATCATCTTTATTTCTTTTGTAGTAGAGATTAGGGTCTGCATCATTTTTGGAAAAACCTAGTCTTGAGAGATAGGTGTCTATTATTTCATACCATGCCTTGGGAGCCTGTTTGAGCCCATAGAGAGCTTTCTTGAGTCTACACACATGAGACTCTGTGTCATGAATTTCAAAGCCTTCAGGTTGCTCGAGGTAGACTTCTTCTGAGATCTCGCCATTTAGGAAAGCTGTCTTAATGTCCATTTGGTGTACCTTCCATCCCTTTGCTGCTACAATGGCTAATACAACTCTTACTGAGGTATATGTGGCAACTAGTGCAAATGTTTCTTCATAATCTATTCCTTCCCTTTGTGAGAAGCCTCTAGCTACAAATCTAGCCTTGTGTTTTTCAATACTGCCGTCTGGAGCATGTTTGATTTTGAACAACCATTTAGATGAAACCACAGATTTCTTGGTTGGTCTAGGAACAATCTCCCAAACATCGTTCTTCATAATGGATTGATACTCTTTAGACATGGCATCCTTCCATACTTGATGTTAAAGTGCATTTGATACATTGCTTGGTTCAGCTTTAGAGAGGTCATTCATAAGGGCAACATAGCTAGTAAATTTATTAGGCCTTTTTCTTTCTCTGAAGGTTCCTAAGGGAGCAGCAAACTTCTGAGCTTCTTCTACAGTTTTGGTGGCCCATAGTGGTCTTTTCTTGAGGTTTTCTCTAGGTGGACTTAAAGTTTCACTCATAGTTTCCTCAGGATTCTCCCTTTGAAGCTCAAGAGTAGGATCTCTATCTAAGCCGGGGTTAGGAACACGGACTTCAGGATCTAGAGAGCTTTGGGCTCTTTTGAAGGCTAAGTTTTCCTCAAAGATCACATCCCTACTTAGTTCAATGTTCTTTTGGCCGGGTATATATATTCTGTAGGCTTTGGAGGTTTCACTGTATTCTACAAAGATTCCTCTCTTTCCAAAGGGTTCTAATTTTAATCTTTTCTCCTTAGGTACATGAATATACACTGGACATCCAAATATCCTAAGGTGGCTTATTATGGTTTTGATTTTGTAAAGACTTCTTCAGGGGTCTTGTCTTCAAGATGAGAGTGAGGACATCTGTTTTGAATGTATACTATAGTGCTGGTTGCTTCTGCCCAAATATTGATATTTAGATTCTGATCAAGAATCATAGCTTTGGCAGCTTCAATGATTGTCCTATTTTTCCTTTCTGCTATCCCAGTTTGTTGAGGGTTGTAAGGTATTGTTAACTCTCTCTTAATCCCTGAATTTTTACAAAACTCTTTAAATAATTCTGATGTGTATTCCCCCCCATTATCAGTTCTAAGGGTTTTAATTTTGTTTCGTGAGTAGTTTTCTGTTAATGATTTGAATTCTTTAAACCTATTAAGGATCTCTTCTGATTATTTGCATTTCAGAAATTAGATCCAGGTTTTCCTAGAGTAGTCATCTAAAAATATCACATAATACAAAAATCCCCCCAATGAATTTACAGACATAGGTCCACATACATTAGAATGAATTAACTCTAAGACTTTACTTGTTTTCCTAGTACTATTCTAGAAAGCATCCTTAGCATTTTTGCCTAGGGCACATCCTGTGCATGCCCCTAAATGATATTGCTTTAGCTTAGGTAGACGTGTGACAAGGTCCCCCATTGATGATAAAGCTCAAAAATTTAGGTGGCCTAGTCTTCTATGCCAGATTTCATTGGCATCTGTAGTTTCATGAATTAGGGCTAAATTGGGCTCTGTGCATAGCTCATATAGGTAGCCTTGTCTTTGACCAATTGTACTAGCTTTCTTGATAGATGAGTTCTTTGGCCAAGCCAACACTTTGTTGTCCATGAATGTCACTCTGTATCCATTGTCCTCCAGTGCTGATATTGAGACAAGATTCCTCTTAATGCCTGGAACATATAGCACTCCTTCAAGTTGTAATGATACACCTGACTTTAGTTTGATGGTGCAGTTTCCAACTCCTTTGACAGGGTGTGTGGAGTCATCTCCGATGGTTACTTCTTCATCATTTTCCTCTCTCATAAAGTCTAGTACTTCTCTGAATCCTGTGATGTGTTTGGATGAGCCACTGTCGATTACCCACGTATTCACTTTGTTTGATGTTTGATGTTTGATGTGTGAGTGCTGAATAGAGCACATACTTCTCAGAGTCCTCTTCCCTTTTCGATTTTCCTGATTTGGCAAATGTGGCTTGTTTAGCTCTTTCTGGGCATTTGGCAACATAGTGCCCAAATTTGTCACATCTGTAACACTGAATTTGAGAGAGGTCCTTTTTGAAAGAGTTCTTGCCATGGCGACTCTTTCTCTTCCTGAATTGCTTTTTCTTGCCCTTTTTATCTGAGTTTGTAGTTAGAACTTGAAGATCTTCATCTATATTCTTTTGTTTGATTCGTTTCTTATTTTGCCTTGATTCCTCTTGGAGACAGTCAGCCTTTAGTCTATTGAATTTTGGAAAGTTGTCCCTTGCATTGATGCCTTGGACGAACGTTTCCCAGTACTAGGCAACCCATCTAAAGCAATGAGGGTTAATTCTTTGCTTTGGATCTCATATCCAAGGGTTGCTAGTTCATCCTTTAAGTTCGATATCCGCATGAAGTAGGTGTTGACTGATTCTCCTTTCATCATGGTTATATGATTTATCTCTCTTTTTAGAGCCAAGGTTCTACTGGCATTGGATATCTCAAAAGCGTCTTCAAGTGCTTTGAACATGTTGAAGGCTGATTCGTGTTTCTTTATAATGGGCATAATATTGTTCCTTACCCCATCGACTATTATTTTGATAGCCTTATCATTTCCTTCTCTCCAAATTGCTTGATCAGGTTCAGGCTCAGGTTCTTTGGATTCAGTCTTTACAAATGATTCAACTTTGTTATCTTTTAGTATCATTTGAATTTTGAATTTCCATGCGGAGAAATCGTCGCCTCCTGCAAGTCTGTCTTCAAATCTGATAGCGCTGGCCATTGATAGGATTGTGATGTTGAATATATACTTGATTTGAATTTTACGTAAAATTGAACAGCCTCAGGTTCGATTTAACTATAGCTCTGATAACATGTAAATGATGTTCAATTTACATTCAATATGCAAGTTATAATTCTATTATCTGATTTGTATTATTAAGTTCTTATTGTATATGTCTAACTATCTTCTTTTTTGTGGCAGATGAGAGGAGCATTTAATATTTTCTATGTCCTATCTCAAGAATGCCACTTACTATAAGTATATGACAAAGGAGGCACGATTAAGCAATGCCTTGATCGGTCATGACCGATCAAGACATTACTTGATCGTATCTTTTGTTTATACTTACAAAAACATCTTACGGTAAATGCCAATCAGTGATCATGACCGAAGTTCATCGGTGTATTTAACCCAACGCTAATAACTGATAGTATATCGGTGGCTGTCAATGCTAACAGCCGATAGTTATCGGTGTGTTAGCCTTGACAACCGATAACTATCGGTATAGACTAACACACCGATAACTATCGGTGATTAATACATTGCCACCCGATATATATTATATGCACCCCGATATAATATTACATCTAACCCTATATAATATATATTCAATTCGGTATTTATTAATCAGTGTCATCATCTTTTATGTTTAGTTGATATTCATCTAAATACAGAATTCATTAGATAGATGAACATGAGGAAGATACATAGTGTGATTATCAATAGATTGCTCATATGCAAATATAGAATCGCTATTAAGGATGAATTAATTGCTTGATGGTTTGATCAAAGTTATCGATATGATAAATGATTGAATGAGAGACTTCATTTATGTCTCATTCAATCATTTATCTTACCGAAGCTATTATGTATTAACAGCTATAAGTAACCTATAATTTAGAAGCGCAATTAAAACATTGCACTTGCATTATTGTTCTTTGATTACATCATAAAAAGCAAGAAGGTTCCAAAGTTTATGTTCTTATGCCATTTTATGCCTTTTTATTGTTCAGTTATTTGAGTGTACTGACATCGTCATGTGCATTAAATGTTTTTTCTTGTCTTATAGGTACTCATAAAAGTGCCCATGAAACTTATTCGTCAACATAATCACCATGATCTGATAGTTTTGCGGGAAGCACTTGAAAGAGAAAAACGGCATATATCCGCAAAGCTTGCAGTGTTGGAAACAAAAGAATGTAAAATCATGAATGGATTTGGAGAATCAGCTGGTAGCGAGGAAAGTATGGATATTAAACGTTGTAAGATTACGACATATGATGATGATCCACATAAAATGCATGTATCAATCATGTCAGATCCTTCCTCGGAATTCCATGAAGATGCTATGTCACAGGAGTTGTAGCTTTATGGTGATTTTGTGCAGTGCAAGTCCAGTGTAATTTATGGTTCTTGGAATCAAGCACATTTATTTTTCAGGAACTTAGGACCTGAAATTCCTCTGCCACATTTCTACTTGAAGTCAGTATAACATGTAGTTTGCATGGTGGGAGGTTGTCTTTGATTACGGTTTCATTTGTATCTATAAGAGATGCTGAAAATACAAGCTCTCTCCACAGCAAAATTCTTCCTTCTGTAACATGGTTAAGTACGAAATTTACTGTCAAATTATGGTGTTATTTATCCATTCTTTGTTGAGACAGCCATTGTGTACAATGTGTAAATTTCTGAAATATTTCCTCACCAGTGGGGTTAATGCTTTTAATCTTTATAAAGTATTGTTACTTACTAGAACTTCTTGGAATTGCCATTGTTGTAACACGAGTGCAAAAGTGGTTTATAAATAAGTATGATTCAAGAATTTTTTTCTGCTTTCAGTTGGAGGCATGGGGCTTTCCTATTTGTATTGACAAACAGTGGATCTATCAAAATCTTTAGTTTGTTTAATATTTCTTTTGTTTTAAAAACTTGAGCAGTTTTGTTTAAGTAACTTTATGCATGAAATGTGAAGAATGGCTGGTTTGAATTTTGGGTCTAAAACATGTTAGGTCATATTGGAACTCTAATTTTTTCATATTGGAAATCATTTGGGACAATGATATACTATGCTATTTAATTTGTTGGAAATAAGGTTGAATTTGGAAGAATCTTTGACAAAATTAACAAGGGTAAATCTTTAGAAATGGATTTGACATAGCTATTAGTTTCATGCGAGAATTAAACATCTCTAAATGGACCTTGTAAAACATGTGATTCATGGCCCAGGTCTAACTCCCCGTGGACAACTCAGTCAAAGAGATTCAATTAGGTTACAGATGCAGAAGATTTATGCATGATAAGGATTCAAGCAACTTGCAAAGAAAATATTGAACAACAGAATCATAGAACAAAAATATTAAGCTGTAATAGCAGATTGTATTATGGTTGTTACTTATTGTGTCTAGCCATTACAAATAATGGCTATTCATAGTTGTACAAGAGAGGAATATCATTCGTCAGTAGAGAAGTGATGGTTCATATTACTATTGAAACTGTTGCAATTCCTCACATCTGCCAAGACAAATCGAGCTGTGTTACTGTGGTTTGGATTAAGGTTGTATTTGTGGTAGGTTTGAGTGGCCTAAATCCTCCTAGCCTAATTGCTCCTTGAAGAGCAATGATCCCTGTTGTAGGCAAGTACGATAAAAGATGCAAAATTTGACTTGCAACCAGAGCTTCTCTGAACCATTTTGCTTGAGAAGGAACTTGAATCTCTTTTTGTATTTTACTTTTGACCCGGGTGTGAATGAATTGAATCAAAATTATGTTAAAATGCCACATTTTGAACAAGCCTTTGTCTGTTACTATTTTTGCAACATTGAAAGAATCCAACAAAGAGTAACGTACTGACTTGAGAGTTTTGCGTTGAATACTGGATGTAACCCAGGGTAGGTAGTGATATTGACTTGACATTTGCTATCTACCACTTGTTTGGTGATTGTATAGGGCTCATATCGAAGTGCACTAAGCTTGCAGTAAGGTCCTGTTAGTCTTTCCTTGTGCAGATGCAATCGCATTTGATCATTGACATGAAAAGAGTGTGGAGTCATGGCATTGTTTGTATTTTATGTTAATATTTTAATTCACACCAACACGAAATGAAATATATATGTGGTAGCATTTTTCTTCGAACTAGAAGAGGAAACTCCTTGTAAAATAAAAACCCACCTATTAGTAACAGTACACGCTATTCACTATCTTCATACTAATTTGCTATGGTGGTTCACTTACATGTGAAGTAAAATTAATAGCGTATTTTTTTTGATTTGATAATAGCTAAAGGTTGGGAGGCACTTCAACTCAAGGCAAATAGCTGTACACAAATATATCTATATCAAATAATAAGTAACACAACTAAAGGACATTTATGAGTCTCAATTAACTGTAGAGGTCAAAATCCCTGAGTGAAACAAGATTGAATTGGAGATATAAACATTAGGCACATACAAAGTTGCAAGAGTTTATTTTTATAACAATTGTAATAGAAAGTTTACAGTATAATCAAATTAAACTCAACACAACAATTGAACAACACAAATTAGATGCAATTAACTGTAGAGATCAAAATCCCTGAGTGAAACAAGATTGAATTGGAGATGTAAACATTAGGCACACACAAAGTTGCAAGAGTTTATTTTTTATGACAATTGTAATAGAAAGTTTACACTGCAATCAAATTAAACTCAACACAAAACAATTGAACAACACAAATTAGATTCAATTCAAAACATAGTTTCAACAATATGTAGACAACAATTAAAAACAAAACTTAAGAGTCAATGAAATATAATTTTAACAATACGTAGATTTGAGAATCCCTATTAGGTATCGAAGTGCAAAATATAACTTATTTATAGAGGGATGCCTGAAAATAACTTAGTTATATTATTTATAGAGGCATGCCTGAATATAAATGAAATAAATTAATGGCTGCTACAACTCTATGACTACTTTAGGCCAGTTGTAAGATTAATTACAAAATAACCTATTCACTAATATAATCTAATAAATGGAACTGTCAGTTAATTGGCAATTCAAATTATTTTCAATGCATCCATTAAAAGCTCGTCTGTTAGAAATAACATGGGCTATACACAACTCTGGCTAAAAAGAATGCGTTTTGGGATGTGCTCTTCTCCCTGTAAATCAGACGGCTAAAAACAAACTTCTTTGAATAGGCGGCTTTAGAGTTAATCTTCTTTCATGTTGATCATGGCAAAATTCTCAAAGACATTCTCAAACCATGACCTTTTCTGATGCCGTGAGTCCGAAAGCTTCCTGTCAATTATGCACTAAACCTTGTACACCGTTGTTGCAATTTGGATATGATAATAAGTGCTCGCTGAACATCTAATACGACTGTTCCCAATGAAAACCCTCTTTTCTGATTAAAAAAATCTCTGAAAGATAATTGCTAGAAAAGTACGAAAGAAATGTGTTAGACCAAGCACTCCTATAGCTAAATGGGAAACAAATGAAATGTGAAGAATATTATTTAAATGCAAATCACTTCTACTCCTAGTGATTACCTCTGCTTTTGTTTTCAAACTTAAAGTTTAAACGAGTTAACTTATGCAACATTTATGATGCATCCTTGATCGTGTTTATTAATTTAATAAAAAATAAAAAGCTAATTGTAATCTAATTTTCAATTAATTAATAAACATAACAAATATACATCTTGAATGCTGCATAGACAATGACAACCCTGCCCCCTCTGTGAAGGCAAACACTGACGAATAGGATAGAAAGCTATGACATTCAAAAGGGCATGTCTATAATAGTCAATTTCATTAATAAAAAAATCAATTTTTAACACTTCTTAGTTGACTAGCATTATTATACATGTTTAGGTGCAAATTTGTATATACCACACATATAGCTTGAGGTTTTAACTTTACTTTCTTTTTGAACTTTTTCAGTTGATGGGGTGCGCGTCTCTATGTCCCATGCTTGCCCTAATATAGGTTTATTAAAAACACTGAAATCTATATCTTTAGTGGAGTGTAAGTCTGCACATCAGACGTGCTTTAATAAAACGACTTCCTGTGAAAAAAAACCAGTTGTATTAAAATCCTTCATTTCGTGCCCTAGACACGTCTTTTCAGTTTTTTTGATATTTAACACGTGATTCATAGGTGTGCGTCTTTGTATGATTGCCATTTGAACTTGAAATGTTCTGTTTTTGATGCCATTAAAAAACCCAGACGATTGTGTTTAGATTCTTTCGTTTTGAAAATGAATTCTCCTCTTTTTAGGCACGCATGACTGTGTAATTGCTTATTTCACCTGAAATTTGATGGCTACCCTACCTGTCATGAAATTTATTATAAGAAAAATATTAACTGTCAAAAATATTTAATTAAGAACAATTTTATCAACGATATTATAAACCCAAGCAAATTTGAAAGGGTTGTGCATTGTAAAGCTATGCTGAATGAAAGACAAACTCTCATCTCAACTGTGGTGCTTTTTGAATAGTTAGCACTATCATTTTGTTAACTGCCTTCATTTGTCCATCAATCTAGCGATGCAATACGATAATTTTTCCCAACTTTGTGTTCAACATACATAGACAGATCTATTCAAAATGATAAATTTTGAGATTTCAAAGTTGTGATGGTTTTCTTGCAAGAAATCAACAATGCTATTTTAAAAAAAAAATTATTAACACTACAAAACCACAATCATTACCATGTTTGGTTGTAGGGTAGACTATGAGAAACTTAATGGAAGTAGATTCCTTTTTGTCTCTTTGTAAACAACTAAGACATGCGTATACCTGAATGAAGGAAGGAATTTTAATGACGTCCACGAGACCAACAGTCTAAGGGACCCAACACCAAACTTATGTCATCTTCAGGTTCTTCTCGATATCTGCTCTTCAATTATGGATCTTTATAAAGAGACCAACAGTTTGTGTAGCCTTTCCTATTCAAAAAGTAGGTTTAGACAACCTTCTTTCACGCTGTTCTCATACTACCCATAGATATCTTGGTAAGCAACACACTAAAAAATGAAGTGCCTTTCAGTTTCAACAACTCCTTTATTGAAGAAAACACATATTCTTTCTTACCAAGTCTCTCTGGGGACCACCCATCTACCTGTTTCACACCTTAGATGGTGAGACCCAGTTCTGAGTTGCGCTACTAAAAATCTAGCCTTACTTTTAATTGCCATTTGTAAGTAGTCTTTCACATCATGTTCCCAAGTGGAGTTGAACTCTTTCACATAATGGGTTTTTTTCCGCCCCATTTGTCTTGTCCACATGGAGAGCCTGATTTATTTTAATACATACATCTGAGTTCTTCTATTTTTTTGCATTATTGTATACTGTCATATTTTCTACATTTCTATATTGTTATGCACTCTTGAAACACACACACCCCTCGGGGGAAAACATCTGGCATCGTTACCAAATTAAACTTGGAATGACAGGAATACACTACATGGCATGACGATAATGAGGCAACCAATGAGCGAGGGGACCAACAACAATCCCGAGGAAGAGCCGACGGAGTTATTCGAAGGAGAGGGAGCACTAACAAGGGATTTCACATGCATTCTACGAGCATCCATCGAAACTTACGTACGAAGGGAGGCCACGACCGAGGACGTCCCTGAGAGCGCAGTGTGGAGTGCCCTTGGCATAAGTCCGGCCATAAATCAGTTGATGAACAACTTACCTAGCTTGTTGGCACATGATTTCCTCGCTCTCCAAACTCACCAGGAAGAAACCTACCATGAGACCCGTCAACAACAAATTTTGTAGCAATTTGAAGAAAGGAGTCAACGAGAGGAGGAACGTGATGAAAGCCGTCAATGAACCTTCAACGCCATGGAAAGAAGGAATTGATGTCTGTGACGCTAAATAAGGATAGAAACCGTGTGTCGAGGGAGGAAGGAGACGCAAACGAGGCATCAGCGAGGATGCTGAGGTTAGAACAACAAGCAGAACGTCAGCGACAACCGAAGAAACTTGCGGAAGAAAGCGCAACTAGCAATGATGGCTCGTGTGCTGAGGGCCAAGTTTTCGTACTAATAGAAACCACCAGGAAGCGTTTGGGGGACCTTTCCTTGACATTGGAAGAGATTGGTGATGGGAGTACGGTAGAGCCGTACACGCCACACAAAGGTGCCGAGACTAGGAAGGAGGAGGAGATAGAGACCAAGAATAGAGAGGCGAAGGAGACCGGTGCGACTGAAGGTGCCGGGCGGACACAAGGTCACGGTAGTAGAAGCAATCTGTTCGGTGCAGGCTCATCACACCTTGGTAGTCAGAGCAACTTGGTGGGACCCAAGAGAACAGATCTCAGCGGAGTACCTTCGGGAGGACTAGTGTCTGGAGGAGGAGTTCCTGGAGGGTCAAGTTCGAGTTCCAGAGTGCAGACTGGGTTGCCGCCAAGGAATGTGATGGCGAATTGGCAAAAGTTGCCAATGTTTAATGGAGATGGGAAAGAAGACCTGGTATGCCATTTTCGTACATGTGAAACAATCTGGTCAGCCAATGGCGTGACCGATAGAGATGAATGGGTGGTGCAATTCCCTGCCACCCTACGAGGAGTAGCCATTGATTGGTACTCGGATGCTGATAAAACTAAGCTGACAACTTTGGATGAACTACACAAGGCCTTCGAAACATAATTTTGACTTCTTAGAGACGATAATGAAATCGTGGCAAAACTTCTAAGCACCAAGCAAGGGAAAAGTGAGACCATCCGAGCATATAGCTGATGCCTGAAGGAATTGTTGGGAAAAATGGACAATCAGCCCGACGACGGATTGAAGAAAAGGTGGTTTGTGGAGGGTTTAAAGTCGTCACTCAGAAGAAAAATGAAAATTGTACCCCCCACATCCTATGAAGATGCCTATTACCGAGCAATGGACCTGGAAAGTGAAGGGAAGACATCCAGGAAAAAGAAAGACATATCCTTTGGAGAGGAGGACTCCTCCAACGGAAGTAGCAGCGACGAGGGGTCGAGTAAAAAGGTGCAAGCCTTTCAGAAGGATATGCACCGCATTATGAAGGAGTTCAAAAGCATGAAGGGAAGCACCAACAAAAATGAGGAAGTGTGGTGCGCAAAATGTAAGGAGGAAGGTCACACAAAAGGCTCATGTCCTAAAAAGACCTTCTACAACATTTTCCAAGTGTTGGGACACTCCACCAAAGAATGTCCCTACAACATGAAGACATAGGGAAATCAGGTGCTCTTCACCCAGGAGCAACCATCACCCTTCGCGACAACATGCACATCACAACCTCAAGCCAACACCATGACATCATCTGGCAGTTACAAAGGTAACCGAAGGGGAGGAAGAGGCAACAACAATAATAACAATAATCAAAGTTGAATGCAGTATGATGCCAAAGGACAGTCGATGATTCAGTGTTGGCCCTGCAACCAGTGGGGACACTTTGCGCGAGATTGCTAGAAAGAGGAGACACCGCAAAACTTGTGTAGATGGTGTGGTCCTAGAGACAATGATGAGACAAATTGCCCCAAGCCAGGGCTTAATCTTCTCAATATTGAGAAGACTGGTGATAAAGAAGTACTGGCAATCACTCGTGCTCAGACCAAGAAGGCCACTTACCCCAACCCCCATACTGAGAAGGAGAGATTACGGGAGGCAAAGGCCAACATTGAGCGGGAGATGAGGACATAACGGGGGAAAAATGCAGAGGTGGTGAGTACATCATCTCGTACTGAAGCCGAAAAGAACATAATCGGGCTAATCTTGCAGATGGAGGTGCTAATAAGAGTGAAGGACCTTCTAGACACAATGCCACAACTAAGGACTGCCATTTTCAGTTCTGTGCAAAGCATTACACACGTAGCTTCGGGTGCGACCTAGATAGAAGTTCTGGTCTGCCCCTCGGCTGATCCAATGTTGTTGGCCTTAAGTAGTGGTCGACATCCTGCGGTAGTGGAAATGGGAATCCGTGGGGCTATCCTCAAGGACACCATAGTGGACGAAGGTTCTGGGGTGAATGGGCTATTGAAGGATACATGGAAGAAGCTCGGGAAGCCAACACTATGGCCACCCACATTCAATTTGGTGGGAGCAGACCAACACAACGTCAAGCCACTTGACACCCTGATGGCCCAACCCATGACCATTGGCACACAACCCTTCCTATTTGATTTTGTGGTAATTCCACTTAAGAAAAAGGGCTATGACACCATCTTAGGGAGAGGGTGGCTGGTTACAACAAAAGTGAACCGCAATTGAAGAAGAATACCCTGTCCATGGAGAAAGGGGGGCAGAAGTATATCATTGACCTGAGGACCCAGGTTGTTGGCGAGGAGCTTTCATCATCCGATTCTGATTCAGAGGACTCAAACAGATGGGAGTGGGATTCCTATGAAGGCAAAGATGAGATGAAACCAAACAATGAAGGAGTGTTGGAACTCGATGGCTGCTTGGAAGATGATATTTTCTCATTGAATGGACTCTTCCACTGGAAAATGGAAGATTATGAAGTGTTTCACCTTGCTTGTCACATGCTGCAAATTGAAGAAGAGCCAGGCGAGAAAGAGGAGTTCCCGCCAGAATACAAGGAGTATAAGGAGGGAGACGCCAAAGTAAATGATGTTACGACATACGAAATTTCAAAGGACAGACCAATGAGGTACGAAGACCCATCGTGAAGGAGACGAACTTAGGAGACGTTGCCACCCCTGAAAATATCTGGGTAGGAGACAATTGGAGCCCAGTGCTGAAGGCCGCAACATTCAAAATCTTCATGGAATACAAGTTCGTCTTTTCTTGTTCCTACAAGGATCTGAAAGGGGTCCTGCCAAAATTGTGCATCCATCAGATACCATTGGTCCCAGGAGCCTAGTCGGTACAGAAGAGGCCGTACCGAATGAATAAGAACTATGCTGCCAAGGTGAACGAAGAGATTGAACGGATGCTAGAGGTCGACATGATATTTCAGGTGGAGACAAGTGAGTGGGTCTCGCCAATTGTGATCTCACTGAAGAAGGAGGTCAACCAGATCCACATCTACGTGGATTTTCGGTGCCTCAACATAGTCACCATCAATGATCTGTTCCCTATACCTTTCATAGACAACATCCTGGAGGAGGTGTCTGGCCATAAAATGTACTCATTTTTGGATGAATTTTTTGGATACAATCAAATTTATTGTAGTCTAGATTTGTATGTATTCAGTGAGACTCCTTTTGTGATGAGCAATGTGCTCTAGGATATTGGCCTTCCTGCAAGTGCAAGCCCCTTCATTGTAATTCACATAGTTACTACAGAAGTATTATCTGATTGTGGGTAGGCTTCCCACCGTGGTTTTTCCCTTTACCGGGTTTTCCACGTACAAATCTTGGTGTTGTGTGAATGAATCTTATTTTGTGATTATTGTTCATGCTTAATTGGATTAACTGCTATTCCGGTATTAAAGTTTAAATTGTTGAATGCTTCTGGTAATCTATGACAACTGATTCACCCCCCCCCCCTCTCAGTTGTCTTCCAGTTATCTGAACTTTCTAACAATAGTACATTAGACATAGGGACAAAATTAACAAATGGAAAGATGGAACATGACACATGTGCACACATAATCCTTAATTAAGTGGGGATGGGGAAAATAGAATCGATAGTTAAATGGGGGATATTAAGGTAGGATGAATGGACTAGGAAAATGTAGATAAATGGATGGAGAAGGATTTGGAGGACTATATTAAAGCTTCCATATAGTGAGCACTTAATTTTATCTAGCATGGGATAAAATGCACCAAGGTATGAAGAACTAGTGTGAATTATTATCACATGTGTAAGATTGATTCAACAAAAAAGAAGATTATTCCAACATCTCACAAAGTCACAAAAGAATTTGGTGGGCACAATTTTGAAAAACCACAAATAGAAGGAATACCAGGTAGTATATCACAAGGTCTCGATGAAGCTTGGAGGAAACAATATGGGACAAATTATGAAAAAAGAAACATGAGAGCCAATAATCTCGCCTAATTTCACCATGATATGGTGGATAGTGGTGACCCACAATAGGTAAAAAAGGAAGCTCAAAATAAAGATTATACAAATCCAAAAGAACTAATCAAATAACAAAGAGTCTCAAATATAATTTTCTATAAGGATGATGGATTGGGGTAGATGCATCTAGATGTGAGAAACAACATATCTTTTGAAGGCCACCGATTAATGGCTAGGACCTAGGAATCCTATGATAAGAGACGATCAAGATACTCAACTTTGAAGGTACTAGGAGATTTATCTAAGCGTGAGCTCGATAAGAGTCTTGACGACACATGAATGATAAACACGAAGATGAGACCTAATGATACATATATACAAGGATGGATCTAGTTGATGACACAAGATGGATACTATTTACAAGATGCATAATATTTACATAGGATGTTATGTAGAAAGGATGTTTGATGGTGAATGAGGTTGCACAATTCATGCAAAAAATCCAAGAATGATTGATGGTGGATGGAATGTTATTGATTTTGGAATAAAATATTGAAAAATAAGACAAAGATTGGGAAGGATACATCTCACTTATGATGATTAGTGTTTGAATCAAGGGTAGGGACAAGACCCAGCATACGACTGAATGATGTGGACTACATTACATAGTTGGAGTGCAAGCATTATGATTTGCATGTGATGCTGGATAACGAGGAGAATTTAGACCACAAGGGATCGATAGAGTAATGGGATGGATTGTGTGGGTGGTAACCATAGATAAGTACTAATGACAAGGGATTATGGGAAACAAAGGATAGGTAGATCGAAGAATTATGTGATAAAGGATGAATTTTCTTGGATGGTTTGGAGGGTTTAATGTGACATCCAAAGAATATGTTAGAAAAAAAAAAGATACCCCACTCTAGATATGTCTTGTGTGATGAGGCACTAGGATTATCATGATAAGATGATGAAAGTATAATGGATATATAAATGTTTGTATAAGATGGATGGATTGGGAAGGAGGAAGGATGAAGGATAGAGGGATATGAATAAAATATGTGTAATGGAGGAATATATGCCAAGAGGGGTCCAAAACATGAATATATGTTTTCCTTTAGTTTTATTATGATCAAGAGGATGATGGAGGAATTAGAAAAGAAAGTATATTATATGATGGGTTGGATAGGTAGGTGGGATGACGAAGATTATGGCTAGGTAGGAAGGACAAAATTGCCTCTAGGTGTGGAGAGAAAATAAATGAAATATTTACATGTGATGCTTGATTGCCAAGTTTTCATCATAGTACTTTCCTACTATTTTCTTCAGGTTTTCAACATTGAATAATTTTTTTCTTTACTATTGTTTTCTTATTTTTGGAATTTTCAGTTGGAGATGGATAAGGATTTGGATAAATAAATTTGGAATATAGGTGATAGGTCGATGGAGGAAGGACTCAAGCATCTAGTTCCATATTGAGGTTATAGGAGCTCATTTGCAGTGATCATTGGATGGTTATACAATATTATTAGGATGAATGGATTGTGTAAATGCATGGATTAAAGGGGTTTTATGGGAGAGATATGTGAGACAAGGGATGAAGTGTTGGAAAGTCTATGGATAAAGTCTCGAGCATTTGATTTAAACTAGAATGCTTATGATTTTGGAAGAAAGACGTGATTCCATTATTATATGGAGAAGGATGGGTGGTGGATATGTATTGTTCTTAAGTTACAAGAGAACCACCATGAGTGAAGTTAAGAGAACCAAGAGGATAAGGTGATGGTGTTGGGGTGGTTTGGGTAGGAAGTGATAAGGAATCATGAGAAGGATTAGGTTGGATGGTAGGATCTTGATTTTGAGGGGAATTTATTTTGGCATTCTTTAGAAAAAGCTCTTAACATGATTAGATTGGTGTGGATGATGTGATTGGGGAGAAGTGTTGGGTAGACACTTTGAATGTGGTGGATAAATGGATAGGGAATTCATGAAGGTTGCAAGATTAGGGTTGGATAGTTTGTTAGGAGTAAGAGAATAGGATTGAAGTTGGATGACTTTGACATGTTGGATGGTATTGATGGGTTGGATGGTTTTAGGAGTTGGAAGAGAAATGATAGGTGTGGGGATCGAGAAGGACCTCATCACTAATGGCCTTAGATGGTTGAGAAGGGTGACATAGTTCCACCACTTTGGGATGTAGATTTTGTGATGGTTTCTTTGCTAGGAGTCCTTGTAGGAATTTTAGGGTGACAATTTTCAATGATTTAGGCTAAGATGAAGGATTGGGATTTGATGGAGGATTGAGCTTAAATGAAGGAATAGGATTAGATGGAGGATCAAGATAAGATTAAGGGTTAACGTATGATGGATTTGAAGGTAGACTGAGATAGGAGAAATTGGATAGTGTATTTAGATTAGAGATGAATATGATGGTGTTGTTATGTAAATATGGAGTTGGGATGTGGGATAAAGGGGATATGTGGGTGTGAGATAAGAGGGAGATGTAGATCAGAGACGAGGAATTTCCATTGTCAAAGGTAGCATAAGGATTACAAATGAGTATGCATGAAGGTACAATGGATTCACTCAAGCCCCAAATCTATGCATTCTCACAAATAATTACCACATATATGAAAATAAATTGATTGAATTGTGTGTTTGGGATTATTAGGGGAACATTCGCTTTAATTTTCATTTTTTTCACCTATCATAGGTTGTAATTCCCTTATCTATAAATGGATTTAGTCATCTTTCTTTGGGAATTGAGCTTCAATAGATTTGCCTAATAGTCGGCACTACTCTTGAAGTGTAGAGTGTTTTCACTTGTCCTGAAGTAGATTTGCTTGTTCGAAAGCACTTTCACTATATTAGTCTATTCACATTTTTAGGAACGTATTCACTCAAATGTTCACACTTTAGCTATTAATAGAATGCTTTAGCATTTCTTGAGCCAAATCCATTGACATAGTTTTTTTGAGGTCTCAATAGTGCATTCTCCTAAACAATCACACTTTTACTGATCTACATGTTACTTTTGCCCAAATAGAATCACATTCACCTACTTGTATAAATCAATGTGAAAGCTAAAATAGCCAAAAAATTGTGATTAGTAGACCTAGGATGTGGGTCCCATTGGGCGTGCCAAAAATATGTGCAAGAAAATTATGCTTAAGTGAATGCTCGAGCTATTGAAACCAAACAAAACAAATACAAAAAAAACACTCAAGATGATGATTCAAGCAACCATATAAATAAAATTTAAAATACACTATGTCTAACCTCCCATTGAGTATGATTTTTCCATTTGATTGTCTCAATACGTTCTCATTCAAAATTTTTATGGCATATAGTGCTTGGTTGTAAAGGGGATGATATTAGGGAAAATAGTTAAGTGTTGGATATATATCATGGAGGTGAAAAGGGATGGATGACTAAGATGAAGAGATGAAGATCAAGGGTGGAGGATAAATCCATCTTGTCACCTCATGAAATGTTTCCAAGTGGTATGATGAGGTGAGTTGAGAGGAAGATGCATATTTTAGAGTGTAGGAGGAGATCTTTTCATAAAGGCAAGGTTTGTCCTATAGTCCAAAGGGATGAGAGTTAGAAGAATAAAGGAATAAAAAATTCATTTCGTGTACTTTTGGAGGGAAGATGAATATGAGGGTCCCTTCAAAAAGGGGTAAGATTAATGTGGGGAGGACAAAGTGGATGAGAAATTAAATAGAAAGACTTGACTCACCACTTTATGAACAATTAAGGAATGTGGACATGATTAGGAGGGACTTAGGGAGCAATCAAAATTGATGAAGGATGGAAAAGAGGATATGGATGATGGTAAATAATTAAAATTAATTATTTATCTTAGGTTAGGACTTAGGGATGCTAGGATAAATGATTTAGGATGAAGGTCAAGGTAGTTGAAATTAATCAAATGATTGTACATTATTTAATTAATATAAAAGTTTAAGTTGTGAAGAATTAGAGATAAACTGACCAAATATAAATGATCAAAATTTAGGCTTCTACAATAAGAAATCCTTTTTAGATTGAATATGGATTCTCAAGCTTGACCAATACTTTAAAACAAGGTTTTGGTTTGAATCTGGATTCCTCATTTAGACACCTAAGTACAAAATATGTTTGTATATTCTTGTGTTATTTGATCTCAACCTTGAACAATTGAGAAAACTTGATGTACTAGTCATCATAGTTTCATATATGGTAGAAGGTTTCCTTAAGGGAAACTAAAAATCTACTTCACGTGTATACAAGAATGTGTTTAAATCATCCTCACAAGTTGTATAGTAGTTATTCCACCATTTCCTGACTAAAAAATATTCAAAAGAGTAAATGTGATATTCTCTTGATTAGAAATTTGGTTAATTGAGTAATTTAAATATATGTTGTAAAGTCAATCATCTAGGAAATCCACATTAATATTTCCTTCAAACATAGGGATGTCTAGATTGACTTATATTGTATATGGTGTATGACTACTAAATGGTTGTTAATAATTAGCGAAGTTTTGAGCTTTATAAAAATATGGGAAAATTGATCAATGATGCACACTCTTTCACTTGTGCGTTTTTCCTTTAATTCTTCTTGTTGTTTTTGATAAGCATCCTATATTATATTTTGAAGTTTTTTTGGTGTTCATGTGTTTAGCATTTTGTCTCCCATTAGAGGATGTGAAGGAAGGCATGATGAAGGGTCATGTGTTTTGAGCAAAAGAAAATTGTACTTAGACCTCCTACGTGTAGGCATACAAAAATAAACAATTATTTAATTATTTACACCAATGTCAGTGAGAGATGATAAAAGTGCGTGTGCTCTAATACTAATAACACACAACAAAAATTAAAGCCTAGTGGACAATGTGATTAAACTATTCAATTAGGTTACACGTGTCTAAGATTATGTGTGAGATGCAAATGAAATATAAATATTTCTCACAACTAGTAGGATAAATCAAGTTCTATAGTTTTATTGATTTAGCATTATGACATTTAAGTTGGATCAAGGGTATTGATTAGGAGAAGGAGCTTGCTAACGAAATCAAATTGTTTCTTGTGTAACACCCAATATTTCAAGTAGGTTGGAGTTACCCAAATCCTCCTAAGTTAATGATATATTATTCATTCTAGATTGCAAAAAACATAATTTATCGTCATAATAATATCTATTAAATTACAACTATAATTTATTAGACATCTATTTTAGAAGTGCAATATGTTATCGAAATCTACAATTAGAAAATATTGTTTAAATACAGTTTCTATGATTTTATAAAAACAAATAAATGAACAATATATAAATACCTTTAACCCTTTATTAATAATAAAAGGACTAAGAGTTTTCGAGAAAATCAACTTATTTGAGGATTTTTAGAATGGTAATAATTAGTTACCAAATATAAAAAACTAAGCCTTAATTAGCACTAGCCTTTAAAATATTTGTTTGAATTGTTTATCTTTAGCTATTATTTTCAAGATACAAATCCTCTTCTATCTAGAGGCAAAATATGCATGCACCCCATGTCTATAGTGTTATCCCTCCAAAGAGAAGTTTCAAGAAGTTATATAAATCGAGAATTTGTATGTTAGCTCTTTGGAAAAATCATGATATTATTGTCGTTGTTTAGAATTAGTACTTAAAATAGGTTAGTAAATAATAATTAAACACTGTAAGATTAGTTATTAGTTGTTAATTAGTTATCAAGTAGTTGTAGCTTCAAAGGCTTTATAAAGCTATCGATTGTAATAATGTTAGATGGTTGATAAATTAGAAATTTGCTAATTCGACTTTTGGTTCTCATTATTTTCAAATTTGAACATGATATTAAAGCAAGTTCAAAATATGCCTCTTTAAATTTCACCCCTCGTGTTTCATTTGTCAAGTTTACTAAGACATTAGGTTAGTGGATATTATAGACCTTCACAACTTCATTACCTTGTTTTGTGCTCATCCATTTGTTATAAAATCAAGTGGTGGAGACAAAGGACTAGCAGATACCATGGCCCAATGTAAAATCTAGAATTTATATCATCCAACCTTACATATTTGTCAACAATGCATTCTTTCCATAGTATTTTCTCTATTATATTCATTTGTTCATATTTAAAATTAGGAAAAATTTAAAAGAGTAATATTTTGGTCGCTATCCTACAAAAGCCTCTATTGAAGTATTTATTTGGTTGCTCTTTTATAAATCATTGTATATAGTTTTTTGTGTATTGCCATGAATAAGGGTTTGAAGATTTTTGTATATTGTGTAAAGGAATTTCCAAATAATGAAAGGAAAAGATTAACTTGTATGTGATTCAATTTTGGTCACGTAACTATTCCATTGTAAAAGAAATTTCCACTCAGAATCCATACAAAAGTGATAAACCCGTGCTTGGGCCTATCTATTGTTAGAAGCATTGGAAATTACTATTTTGTTTTGGAATTGAAATTGTGTGCAATGGTTAATGTTGATGGTCAAATAAAGAAGGTAGATCGAACTCATGGAACTCTGAGAGTTTAGCTTCATACTCTTGTATTGTTATAAGTTGTAAACCCCATACAATTTCACACTCCTTTTTGGGCCCTTGCTTTAGTTGGCCACCCACCCAATTATAGTAGTTCTACCCTGGCCCCTTTTCCTTGCACCCACCCCCTCCTGCCCCGGCCACCCCCCCCCCGAACCCTGTAGGGCAATTAGTTGGAGGTCTCCAGGTTGGTTCGATCACAACAAATGCTCTTCTTCCATTACAACTTTGCATGGTGAGCCAAGAAGTCCACTTCTACCAACCCCACTCTAGCACATAGGTCGATGGGGAAAAATGAAGGTTTCAATATTGGTTGATCAATCAATGCAATTTATCCCTAGGAACAGAGCTTCTACATCCCATAGTGGTGGAGAAGAGCTAGCTTCATTCATTGCAGCCCTAGAAACCATGGGGGGTGGTCCAACTGCCAGTGATTCAACCTTCCCCACTGCCTCTGCTTCACCTAGGGTACTTTGTGAATCCTATATAAAATTATCCTCCCTAATTCATTATCATATCCATACTTTCTAAGAACATCCTATAGCAAGTATTATTGAGCAAGTGTCTTCAAATTTGAGCAATATGGAGCAAAAAGCTACAACAACCTACATGCAATTGTGTTTTCATGATTGATCTTGTCTTGTCATGTCATGTTATTACATCAACCTTTGAAGGACTTATCCAAAGAGCATTGCATCACCATCATTGTCAATCTTGAGGTAATATCATTTCAGCATTTTACTTCAAATTTAGCCTATCCCCTACCAAAGAGAAACTCTCTTTTCTAAGCGTCATTGCTATAATAGAGGTTGATTCCATCCTAGGGTTCGACTTGGGCAAGCCCCTATACAACAAAACACTTTTTCCCTCTTTTATGTATTTAGATTCTAGATTCGACATCAGGGAGTTGTAGATACGCAGATTTAGACATAGTTCCAGATTTTGAACAGGCAAAAACCCCTAATCGAAGAAGCGTCGCTTTATTTTTTGACACTCTTTTGGTGAAATTTTGGGAGAATGATATACAAAACATCTTGATCCGGAATCTGTAGTTCTCAGCTCACAAAGACACATTCTGGTCTAGGGTATCTAACTCCATAGACCAGCACTTTCAAGCTTAGATTACATCTCATTTCTAGATTTGTTTTCCAATTGACTTTTTGTTTTGTATCTTTTTGTTTATGTCAATTATTGTCAATTTTTTAACACTTTACCTAATTCTTACATCATTTCTTGTCTTCATCATATCCAATCATCTCAATCGAAAAGAGAACAATTAATCCAAGTGCCCAGCTTTCCTAAGAGACTGAAATTAAGCCTAATTGATTGTTCTCCAATGAACATAAGATTGAAAATGATTTGTATTTTGCAGGTTTAAGCTAGTGATTTCCCAACATTTCAGTTCTAGAGGAACACATAGATTGCAGCAGTTATGTGAGGTATTTAAAACTCATTTTGATCACTGTCGATCTTTAAAACCTTTCCCGTGCAATCCACACGATCTGAATTTCTTCTGCATGAAAGTAAATGGAGCGAAAGCTGCAATGCTAATTACAACGCTATTAGAAACGAGGTGCAAAGGGCCCTCAACCAGCTTTCAAAGTAGACCAATTCGATAAAAAAGATCCAAAAGAGGGGAAATATTTTCACCTACTCCAAGATATAAATGCTTGAGCATCTGAGATCCATAGATGCGTAGTTGATTTGATCTGTGGTTTTCTATTTCTTACACGTGTGGTGATGATGAAATGTATCCCACCAGACCCATTTCGACCTCTGTTTTCTCATAGGACGTCATGATAGTCTCCAACACACGTCTAATAGAGGGATGAAGTCGTTATGTAGTTATGAGTTTGTGGAATAGTGGGAATGTTTTTGGGTGCTAATGATTTCATCCCAACTTTTGTAGTAGTATAAAATATTATCAAGATAAGTGGCATGACATGATAGCCAATAAATGTGTGCAATGTGATTTTGGGATAGCCTTGGCGATGTGCCATAAGTGCAATATACGATGGGAGTGAGAAAATTTGGAAATCTTTGGAGGAGGCAAAGAAATTCTATTTGCTACTCACGAGAGATGAAATGATAAAGAGCACTAAGTTCATATTTACGACTAGCAAAGGAGTTTCGATATATAGTTGAGAAATTAATGGAAGATTGTAATCAAAAGAGCCTAGAATGGAAATGGTAATTCCATGAAACTTGAAGTTCTTGTTGTGGAAAGTGCATTCCAGTGAACATAAGATAGTACAACACTTCGTAGATAATGTTAGCCAAATAATACTATAGAAGATTGACCTAGAGAAGTGAGTGTGAATGACTGGTGAGCATCTTAAAAAAATCATTTCCATTTTGCAATACCCTAAACTGGAGATTCTTGCAGCATTTCAGTGTGATCTACTTATTGAGGCATCTATTACAAGAATCTATACCCTATGAGAAGAAAAGTGCGAAGGTTGAAATGTCAATTAGGTGTATGCTTAAATTGCATGAAATGAAACAATTGTAGAGTAGTCAATAGATGTGTAGGATGAGAAAAAATGAAGCTGAGGGGATGAAAGTGTTGGAATGTGAAGTTCAAATTGGATTCTTATCTAGAAGTGGTTGAGTCATCTTGGATTCTCATCTAGATATGGTTGAGTCATCATGGATTCTCATCTAGTGCGCTGCTAGACACTTGCCGTTAGGTGTCACGCCGTTAGACGTCCTATTCAAGGCACAATTTTTTTTGAGACTTCCTATAAATGGTAATTTCAACATGTGTTTTGCATGTAGTTGTGTGAGTCATACTTAGTTGTCTTCAATTAGGACTCTCCAACTCGGTTGTTTTATGCAACTCAAGTTCATGTTTTGATGTACAGTTTGTAGAGGAGGAAAAATGAACCTCTTTGATAGGTGGATAACAACCTTTTGAAGATTCACTAACTGACCTCTCTACTCAAGATGTAGTATGTTTCTATACGTCCTCTGATAGCTCTCTGCACAAGGATGCGCTTGTGAATTATGGAGAAACAACGCAATGCACTAACGTCTTATATCACACAAAAGGACACAATGTAATAGATATGTGTTTTAGATTAATTTAAATGCGATAAATGTATATAAAAGAAGGTAAAACGATTATTTAAATGGAATGAAAGCCACAAAGGAAAGGAAGAAGATAATCTCACAACTAGTCCAAGATATGAAGCCTCTATCTAGATAAATCTTCTCTAATGCAACCTGCACACAAGCTAGAAAGGAAAAATGTTTGGGGCTGCTTGGGGACTTGCCTCAATCAAATCCTTGTTTTGGTGTTTCCACCTCCACAGACAGCCAGATAGATTGATAGAATAAAAGATAAATGCAAGATAAGGTAAATGATAAATGATAAATGATAAATGATAGAAGAGGGATGTGATAAATCCCAAGATGCTCAAAAATAGGATAAATAGATAGATATTACCAAAGAGGCTTGAGAAAGCCAAGAGAGTTGCAAAAGATTATTGTGAGAGCTTGAGAGTGCTGTAGCAAATTAGAGATTGTTGTAGCAAGCAAGAGAGAGTTGGAGAAAGTTGTAAGAGCCCAAAGAATAAGAGAGATTGTATGGAGTAACTAGAGAGTTTGAAAGAAGAGAAAGATGGGTTTAAAATGAGATAAGAGGAGGGAAAAGAGGGCTGACGAGTCGTTAGAAATATTCGGGGCCGTTTCCATCGACATGTGCAAGTGACAAGTGGAAATGCATGCTCATAACCGTCATTCGAACGTTAAGATGTCGTAGGACGAATATGCGACGTGCAGATGTCCGCACGACATGCTAGTGTCCAAGTGAATCACGCTCGAAAACAACAAGAGACAAGGAAGACACGTGGCTAACAAGACTGACGCCACGAGGGAGCTGATGAAAAGGGGGTCTTGAGCATCCTGAGAGGGAAAAGGGTGATGCAAGGGCTGAAGTGAGCCTGCTCAAGTTCTAGGGGAATAGCTACCAAAGTGGTTACCAAAGATGTAGGTCAAGTTACAAAGGGCTATGCAATTTTTGATACTACACAGTTTTTTAAGATTGTTGTAACTTTGTAATTCTTAAGAATTAATACATAAGATATTTTATCCGTAATTTTTTACTGATATATTTTTACCAAATTTTTTCACGTAAATCTGAATATTATATGTTTGCTATTCTTCTCTATAATTTCTACACTTCTTATTTTCTCACCGAAAGTATGTATTGCTGAGGAATTAGAATTTAGATTAGAAGGAAGGCCTCTTCTCTCATTGATTTTCAAAGTCATTTCCAAGCTGGAGAAGTGGAAATTGACACTCCTCCCAATGCATAACAAGTTGTGTTTTGACCAAGAAAGGTATCTCTAGGTATATATCTTTCAGCACCCTATGACTCACTTTAAGATAGATTGAGTTGGGGTCAATAAAAAATGGCACAGCAAAAAAGCAAAACATTCAGGAATATTCGATTCAAATTAATTAATCAATCTCACAAATAAACTTGTTCAACGTGAAAATAACCACTCTGTTTCTCGAAGTTTATAAAGGGGGAAAAAATATGCCGGAAAAAGAGCATATGAGGATGACTACACATAATAGGGTCTGTGTCTATATGAAAATCATTCAAAGGAAAACAATTTATGATACATTTGAGGAAAACTCCAGCATATCAGATATCAGAACATAAAATCTTCATAACTGTTTTGTGTACATTAGTACAAAAAGTCAGATATTATTAACATGGACAGTATCAACACTGGTTGAAAAAGTGATTTCCTGCGGATCAATTTTGTTTCTGATCTTGCATATTATTTGCAAAACAAGCAAGGCCATGAAAATCTGAAAATATCCAACAAACATGAAAATGTGGACATTTAGACATTCACTTTCATCATCTAACATACCAATTATACTGATATTCTTTCCAAAAGGATCAAACTTCTAAGGTTCAAACATATGCATGAGAAACCAACATAGAATGGAACAATAGTTTCATTTTAAATTACAAAGATGCAGATATATATAAGATATATATACCAGATAAGACCATATTGATAGCCAATCAAAGCCTAAATTAAAACCAAGAAATGGGATTGGAAGTGGGAGCAGCACTGGTTGCAGTGCTCCAACAAGATTTGTACGGTTGGGATCCATCAACATTATTGTTTTTTAATGATGATATGTTGTATAATCCACCAAATGGAGCAGCTGTGTGGTATAAAGCTTCCAATTCAAGAATCCTTATCTATCGCCATAACAAGAAACCAAAATGATGAGAGGAGACAAAAGACCAATCTATTCAAGTGCCAAAACTATTCAATAGTTCAATCTACTTGAAAGTTTTGAATAAAAAAGTTAGCAAGGTGTATAAGCCTGTTAAAAAAATTAGGATGATAGGACACATCCACAATCGAACTTAAAAAACAACAACATTAAGCAACATTTTGTAATACAATAAAATGAGATTGGTACCTTGGATGAAAGAAGTGTAGACTTAATTATCTCTATGACACCTTTCATAGTTGTTTGCTTGTACATGTCTATGAGGCGTTGTTCCTCTGGAATTGGTCCACTATGAGGCATGCCCAGAGAAAATGTCCAATCCATATCACTGCTGAAACTAACTAATCTATTATACTTGGAGCTATTATAACTCTTCATTAGACAACTAATAAGGTCCTGCTCTTTCAATTCTTCAGCTGGATCAGCACTTACAGTACTACTGTTATTGCCATTACCCACACTCTCAGTAATCCCAGCAATAGTCTCACATGAACATGCATTGAACAAATCCAAACTACAACTGTATCTTCTGTTTCTCTTCACAGGTGAGCAAGAGAGCTTCAGTCCAAGCTCCATCTCTTCCTTGCCCCAGCAGTCCAAATCCTTGAGATCCATAAACCCACTTCAGAGAAGCAAACCTTTGGAGGAAAAATTATACTCCATGGATGAATAATAAAACAATGAGAACTGGGTTGTATAACATTCTCATTCTATTCTATGATGTATGAATAGCAATATCTGTTTGGCAAAAATAAAGCCCAAACTAGGACAGATCTAGGTAATCTACATCTAAAAATAGTTCTGTTGAGATGATTCTTCATTACTGGTGAGCAGTGTAGCCTCCAAGTGTTTTTCTATTGTCATTGACTGGTTTGATTGATAGTCATATTCTTCTTCTTACTATGATTACTTATTTAATTAGAGATCAGAATATTCTGCTTGCATGCATCGATTTAAATTATGCCAATGATTTTAAATGAAATTGCGCATTATTACTCAATTTATCATCATTTTATATCTAATATAAAAAACACTTTTGGCTTCGATTGTGGATATGGAGTTTCAAGCAAGAATACAAATTAAATTTGAATTAGTTTTTGATAAAATTAGAAGTATTGGAGATAATGGTCTACACTCATGGAAGTAGTGGAGAGAATGGAGACATGGAGGCTGAAAATTGCTGATAGGATTGGAGTGGCAGTTTCAAAGGAATTTATTCCTGGATGTCAAAGAGGAAGGCAATCAAATATTTCATGCGCTTCATCTTCCAAATCTTTGGTGTAGCTGTCAAGTTTTAATCTTGAGCATGGCTGATCCATGTAAGATCAAGTTTTTTAAAATTTAAAATAAGATAAAATATTTATTCTATTTTATTTGAAGTGGATTATATTATGAGAATTGTTTCTTAATAGGTATATTTTAATAAAACTTTATTTTTTATATCTTTTAATAATGTTTAATTATTATTAATTTTAACATATATTATCTTTTTCAAAATTTTAAGACAAATCTAAAATAATTTTTAATATTTTTCTAGTGGTAATTTTAATTTTCTAAACTAAGTTTATCTTATAACTTATTAACTTTATTGGATATTATTATTGCAAAGGATTATTTTTTCTAAATTAATATGTTTGATATTTAGATTGATTTAATGATTAATATAAGCAATAAATGTATGGATTGGCAAATGAGTGACATGTGTAGCTATTAAAAATTGGAATCTTAAATGTAAATTTAAAAACAAATTTGAAGGTTAATGACAGTGCTACATGTGCCTATTGAAATATAGATGTCTTGGGACCAAAAATGTAAGATCTCTATTAGTAATTGACCACAATGTTCGAAGAATCAATGGTCTCTAATAGGGATTGAGTTTGTGAGTTTGAATCACACCCATGGGTGCAAATTTGATTTCTAGTTGTAGAAAAGATATGTTAAATCGTATAATTTTTCTTGCAATTTTATCGAATTCACTATTATCTACTTTGCTTTATGATGAAAGTATTTATAAATATTTGTAGAGGGTTGTTGGATCATTGGGGGACAAGTTCTCCAAGGTCAACCATTGAGACAGACTATCTTTATGGTAATGCAAATGATTGAAGACAACACTTTTCAATCATGCAAAATTCCTTAGTATGATTATGCATATTTTGATTCTTTTGGTATGTGCCCCAATTGAAGTGTTCCTAAAATCAAATGCAAATAAGTGCTTAGTTAGTTTGTATAATGTGATATTTAGATGTTAAATGAATGCATTTAAATACAAGGATATAGCAATAATTAACACAAACATCTATTTAGTCTACTATATATAAGAAATGAATAGGTAAGAGTTGTGCAAAGTCCGAATTTGAATTTTGAAATTTAGGGGTAAGCTATCTGGGTTTGTGATTGATCCCATGCTTGCAAAAATAATTGTTAGAAAATAAGAGGTGGACAACAATATGAGAATCTATAGATCTATTTAAAATCAAATATAGTAGCGTTCACCAAATAGAAATAAAATTAGCTATAACAATGAAAAAAGAACACCATAGAAAATCAAACACATAACACCATGATTATGTGGATAAACACTTTTGGGAAAAAAACTCCATCAAAAAAAGAGGGAAACTCTATATTATTCTCTAAAGAGATTACAATACATAGAGATTTATTCAATCTTGCATCACATTCAACATCATTTGTGTACATGTAAAACATCTCATATTGTTTCCAACTCAGCCCATCAAAATATAGACTCATGGGGGCTCAAAAAACCACAAGTTACCATAGGTCAAAACAAGGTTCCAAAATACCATAGCAAAAATCCATACGACCCCTACATACCAAAAATAGCCTCTTACACGATATTGTACCTTCTTACAAGTTGTCATAAGAATCCTCCAAAATAGGGGATACTCTTACATGCATCATAGACTATCAATAACTTATGTAATGATCCTCTTATGTGTGTCATAATAATTGATTCTCACATCCAAAATAATCAAGACCTCTTTTTAATCCTTACAATTGCCATAGAATTTGTCATAACATCCTTAAAAATAGGCTTCCCATGTTATACTACTTGATGGGCATCTTTTGACAACTAATAACTTGTTTTTAAAGGCATTGACATGTGGCAAAAGTGCCAACCCATAAGAGTCGTTCCAAATAACCATGGGAAAATATAAAATAATAAATAAATAAATAGTTTAGAATTTCCAAGGTTGAGTCAGGGTAAGTGCACAAAGATGGTGTGTAGAAAAGTGGACACACACCTAAAAAAAACTTGAAAAAATAGGCATCGTGTTCGCGGTACTTAAAATTCAAATCACCTTGTACACGCCAAGGTTTGTTGTCCCCGAGCCTAAAGGGACAAAAGTGCATACAAGGT